>NW_026294617.1:24328915-24903915 GCF_007827085.1 Peromyscus californicus insignis | reverse complement strand
AATTTTAATAACAACACTAAATTCTCATGCTCTTATAAAAACATTTATTTATTTAATTCCAAATTAAAATTATTTAATGAGTCATTAATGAACAAAAATGGGTGGTTTATTTATTTATTTATTTATTTATTTATTTATTTATTTATTTATTTTTAATATGGACTAGTGACTTTTAGTTTCATTTTCTGGAGGTACAGTCAATATCACCAATATAAGGCTGGAATGTTTGAGAGTTTAAAAATTTGTGACTTATTGGATTGAGGAAACAGTTTTAAGAGTGAATATTTTCTTTACTAACATTACTTCTTAATTATGTAGATTCATAATTTAAACTATTGCAACTTTGAATTTTATAAAATTATTTCTTGTATTAGAGGATAGAAATTTTAAATGACATCCATATACCTTTCTGAATTATGTTTTAAAACTTCATTGAGATTCCAATTTTCTGAAGAGCTATGGTTAACTGCTCCTTAACACAGCCACCAATAGAAAGTTCACTAGCCAAGCACATGTCCAGTGCTATTTTCATCTGATTCCGTAGCTCACTACACACTTCTTCATATAGAAGAAAAAAATCTGTGAATCCCATCGCAAGATCCATTCCATTATTGAGAGGACAAATCTTTAATAACAGTCCTTACTGAGTTTTGTATGTTTATAAAATTTTAAGATGAAATGAAAAGATATCTTAGCTACCCTAAATGTCTACATGAAGACTGAGTAAAAAAATACATAGTTTATATTGCCCTATGAGTGAAACAATTAAACTAGTCATATAATTTCAGAAATAATATGATTTTCTTGGAAACCTAGTTTTGCCCTGGTGATGATCATGTATAGTACTCTTGTATGGTATCATAAATGAAATACTCTTTTCAATAATAAGGTTAGACATTAGCCTCTTAGAGTTAATGTCTTTAGAGTGGGACTCACTATTATGAAGAAATGAGATATTCCAGTTCATAATGAGTTCATACTATATGAGTATATACTATATATGAAAAGTATTGCCTATTTTCAACTACATACAACATTCAAAATTTCATTAATATTGATTACTTAGATTCCATGTACTACCTCATTTCATATCACTTTATTTTGTTTTGTTCTTTTAAAGATAGTAACCTTTTGAAAACACCCCAATACATACCCATATATTGAATTTTTAAACCTTTTCTTTATATGTGAAATATGGATTCAGCAGTGTTTTCAAGTTAAAGTGACCTTGGCAGGCCATTAACTACTCAGAGCTCAATTTTCCTATTTCCAAGATATGATAACAATACCTACCTCTATTTCCTATGAAGAGAGTGAAAATAAAGATAAGGTAAATTCTCCCAGGGCCTAAAATATCTCCTGATAGTAAATGAAACATTTTATATAAACTGAATTAACTGTTTCCAGCCACCACATTTAAGTAACTATCAAAATCTTTAAAGAATCTCAAAGCACAGAAAAAACATGCACCAAAACATTAGATCAGGCTTTCCTTTGATTTGGGGATGCCAAAGTCCATTTTCATTGTGATAAACAAAAAGTTGGAAAGAAAGTGAAAGATGAAAGAAACCAACACTACAAAATACTATTGATAAATACTATTTTTATGGACATATTAATTCTATTTGAATCTCCTAGTAAATTGGTGGACCCTAAAAATGGCTTGTTGCAGATGTGGCAAGTGCCAACCCAATTCCTAACATAAAAAAAATCTTTAATTCTTTGCTGCATATGGTGTGATTATCTGGTAGTATTCTTTGTGTAAGAGATATAACAAATTTTATCCCAAGGATTTGCTCTTCTCTCATCTCTCCACTGATAAATGAGTGAGGCGATGGTAATTAACCACACTCTCTGATTAGGAAAGCCTTCAACTGACAATTCTCATACTACTGGAGCCTCTCTTTTCAATCACATACAAGGGAGTTTATGGAATCTTGGTGGGGCTGCCAGTCCTCTCAGATGCTTTTGTGAAGTTATATATCTCATTCTTATCTCCTGCTTGCATTCTCTCAGTTGCTACACCCAACAGTGATGTGTGTGCCTGAATCCATGGTTCTGTTTTCTTGACAATGAGAATGAAATAAATATTGAATACATATAAATAGTTGAAGGCATCTATTTGCTTTTATTTGTAGGGAGGCAATATAGTTAAAATACAGAATCAGTTTTATATGTGGTATCTCCTTGGAAATCAAGATTATGATGATTCACGTACAGTCATATATTAACCATGTGAGAGTTAGATAAAAGGGATTCCGGGTTCCTTTCTTCTTATTTACAGATAATTGCTTCAATAACCTACCCTCTAGCTGATCTAAGTTAGTGGTCTACTGAGGGTCCTAAACTGTTCACAATGTCAAATTTTATATTAGGTGACTTGTATTTTCTATCAAAATAATATATTATGTTGAAATTTAAATTCTGTACATAGCATTAAATTAAATTTGATTTTATGTCTATATTTAAATGAAATAAATCAAAATGAAGTTGTTATGCTATTCCCATTCACCATATAGAAAATGTAGAAATTTTTGTAAATATCTGAGAAAAATTAGTATTTATAATTATATATTTACATTGAAATATGTATTATTTTATCATATTAAATAGCAATGTCATGTGCCAATGTTGTCATTTGAATCATACTATAGGTTCATTTAGTTATTTATCATTGATTATATAGGTTAAAAATATGAATCCTTTAGAAAATACTTGGCTTAATTGGAAATAGGATAAAGCATTGATCTCTATTTGTAGATGAGGTAGTATCTTGTGACGATCCTTTTTATTCAGAATCAGTTCAGGATAAGTAATGGTACTATTAGGTTCTCAGTGACTACTCAGTATCCATGACAAACCTGAATTTTTATTTTCCTTTTCTCTAATTAACAAACCCAGGCTTCTTGCTTAAGGTTCCTGTGGTTCTTGTTTCTATTCCTTGATTATTAACATCATTATAGTTATTATTGTTTCTTAAAACTTCTGTTGAAAGTAGATTCTTTTCTCATACAGTATTGATTTCACATCCCTCTCCTCCTCACTGTTCCTCTCCACCACTCTGCCCATCCAGATCCACTCGATTTCTGTCTTTCATTAGAAAAGAACAGGCTTCTAAAGAAGTAACAACAAAACATAACAACATAAAACATAACAGAAACCATCACAGTGAAATTGTACAAGAGCTTAAGAGAAAGCACAATAATTAGGGACCCACTGGCTCACACATTCAGAAATCTTTTCACATTACTAAACAGGAAGCTACAATATAAGAGCAGAGGAACTGGTGCAGTCCCTTGCAGGCCATGTGCATGCTGCTTTAATCTCTGAGAGTTCATATAAGATTTGATCATGTCAATTTAGAGGGTCTTATTTTCTTGGTGCCCTGCATCCCCTTGGCTCTTAGATTCCCCTTCTTCTGCAGGGTACCGTGAGCTCTGAGGGGAGGTATTTGATGGAGATACACCATCTAGGGCTGAGTGTTCCCAAGGTCTCTCGATTTCTGCTTAATGTTTGGCTGGGTATTTGTTCTCAATTGCTTCAGGGGAGGCTTCTCTGATGATATTTGAACAAAAAACTGATTTATTAGTATAGAAAATATATTAGGAGTCATGTTATTCCTATTTTTTTAAGGCCAGTAATATTTGGTTTTACCCAGGTCACTATGCTGTCTAGTCCTTGGTTCTTGGTCATCAAAAGTTTATCAGGTATGAACTCCATTTCATGAAGTGGGTCTTGATTCAAATCAGTTATCGATTGATTACTCACACAAATTTGGTGTCGATGTTGTACTAGCACATCTTGCAAGCAGGACACCATGGTAGATTGAAGGATTTGTGGCTTTCTTGGTGTTTAGATTTCTTTTTTTTTAATAGAGTGGAGAGTAAGTGCCTGTGGTAAAAACATTAGAACATAGGGGTAAAGGCTCTATGTAGACACCAGCTTGGCTTGTCTATATTCAATGAATTGTGTAGGTGCTGTCTTCTGCAATGGGGCCTTGCAGTCGGTTTATAAAGAGCAACCCATCTTTCTGAGGAACCATGACAATGCTTTCCATAGTGGTTGTGCAAGTTTGCAATCTCACTACCAATGAGTGAATATTCCCTTTATTCCACACTCTCATCTTCATAAGTTGTCGCATGTTTAATTGCTCTTATCCATTCTAACAGGTGTAAGATGGAATCTCAATTTTGTTTTTTGATAAGTTTTTTTCAAGACAGGATTTTTTTCTGTGTAGCCCTTGCTGTCCTGGGACTCACTTTGTAGACCAAGCTGCCCTTGAATTCAGAAATTCACCTGCCTCTGCCTCCTTGCTGGGTTTAAAGGTATGTGCCACCATGCATGGATGATAAGATGGTATCTCAAAATAGTTTTGATTCATATTTCCCTAATGGATAATAATATTGAACATTGTTTTTTTTTTTTTTTTTTTGTTTTTCGAGACAGGGTTTCTCTGTGTAGCTTTGCGCCTTTTCCTGGAACTCACTTGGTAGCCCAGGCTGGCCTCGAACTCACAGAGATCTGCCTGGCTCTGCCTCCCAAGTGCTGGGATTAAAGGCATGCGCCACCACCGCCCGGAGAACATTGTTTTAAATGTATCTCAACTTTCTGAACTTCCTCCTTTGAGGATTCTCTGTTTAAATCTGTAACACATTTGTAAACTAGATGATTTGTTTGTTTTCTTGATATCTAGTTTCCTAAGTATTTTTTAATATATTTTGGATATTAGCCATCTATTGGTAAACATCTTTTCTCAAGATCACTGAATAAGACATTTGATCTATGAGTATAAAAGAATATCATTGGTAGTCATTTTATCACTAATTAAAAATAATTACTGTTAAAACAAGTAGTATTTGCTTTTATCTAAGGTCTCTGGGCAATGTATTCTCTAGTTCTTAATCATCAAAGCACTGTCAGGTATGGGTTCCATTTTATGGAATAGGCCTTAAATAAACTCAGATAATTGTTTGCTACTCCCACAAGCTTGTGGTACCATTCCCCTAACATATTTTGCAGGATGGACAACATTGTAGATCATAGGGTTTGTTTCTGAGTTGTTGTTTACCTTTCTCTTTTGTTAGCCTCCTGCAGCCAATGGGGGGAAAATATAGAAACATATAGTCAGACATTACACACACAGAAAAAGGAAGATCTTGGCACACACTCGTCTAAATGGGATGTCTCCATTAAATTCCTCTCCTCAGAACTCCAGGAATCACCTGGGAAAAGAGGCAGAAAGACTCTTAGAGCCAGGGCAGATGGAGGACACTGAGAGAACAATTAACTGAGTAAACTACAGCGATCTAGGGAAGCTCAAAGGAACTCACAGAGATTGAAACAGCAAGTGCATCTACTACACAGGTCAGCTTCAAGTCCTTTGTGTGTTATTATAGCTTTCAGTTTATTATTTTTTAGGACTCCTGAGTATATCAACAAATGAATCTCTTATTTTTTGTGATTTCCCTTATTTTTTTTTGTGACTTCTTGGGCTCTTTTCTTTCTGTTGGGTTAGCCTTGTCCCACTTCCATGTGATGGTTCTCTTCTATTTTATTTTACTTTATTTTGTCATCTCTTAGTTTCTTTTCAAATTCGCACCAGAAAGGGAGTGGATCTGGATGAAAGCGAGTTGGGGAGAAGGAGTAGTGAAGAGTAGAGGGAGGGAAAACTCTAATCAGGATAAAAATAGAAGAGAATCTATTTTCAATGAAAGTGGCAAATAAGAGGGATAGAAAGAAAGAAACAGAGAGTGTGAGGGAGAGAAAGAAAGTAAGAAAAAAGGAAGGAAAGAGGGAGGGAAGAGGAAGCAAGGAAAGGAAGGAAGGGAAAGAGGGAGAGAGAGAAAGAAAGAGAGAAAGGAATAAAGAAAAAGAAAGGAAAAGGAAAAGAAAGAGAAAATAACCATTTCTGTAGAAACATAAGACAGGAACAAATTGAGTTAATACAAATTACAAGGAAGAAAGAAAAAAACTTTTCCCATTTTGTAAGTTTCAGCTTTGTCACTTTGTTGAAATGGTGATGACTTTTTCCATGCAGTAGCTTCTACTGCTCATGAGATCTCATTTATAATTTTTTCTTAGTGCCCGTGCTAATGGTGTTTTCCTCAGCAAGTCTTTTCTTTGCCAATGAGTTCAAGTATATCACATCCACTGTATCTTGTTATATCCCAAGATCCACTTGATCCATTAGGAAATAAGTTTTATTAATGGTCATGTGTATGGACCTATGTGGATTCTTTCACCTGCAGTCAGCCAGTATCACCACTCCTACTTGTTGAAGATGCTGCCTTTTACAGTGTTTATTTCTGATTTCTTTATCCAAAATCAGGTGTCCAGAGATGTGTGGGTTTATGTCTTGGTCAACAATTTCATTTCATTGTTCAACATGTCTGTGTGATGCCAATACCATACTGTTTGTTTGTTTGTTTGTTTGTTTGTTTTTTTTTTTGGTTTTTCGAGACAGGGTTTCTCTGTGTAGCTTTGCGCCTTTCCTGGAACTCGCTTTGGAGACCAGGCTGGCCTCGAACTCACAGAGATCCGCCTGGCTCTGCCTCCCGAGTGCTGGGATTAAAGGCGTGCGCCACCACCGCCCGGCCCATACTGTTTTTATTACTATAGTTTTGTAGTACAACTTGAAATCCAAAATGATGATACCTCTAGCAGTTCTTTTGTTGTTCAGGATGTTTTTTTTAGCAATCCTGGGCTTTTGTGCTTCCAGAGGGAGTTGAGAGTTATTGCTGCAAGATCTGTGATGAATTGTGTTAGAATTTTTATGGGGATTGCATTGAATCTGTTTGTAAAATGGCTATTTTTTACTATGTTAACCCTGAGCATAGATTCTTCCATATTGTGGTATGCTCTTCAATTTCTTTCTTCAAAGGCTTGAAGTTTTTAATCACACAAGGCTTTCACTTGCATGATTAGAGTTCCTATGAGGTATGTTATATTTATATTATTTGAAGCTATTGTAAAAGGTTTTGTTTTCAGATTTCTTTCTTGGTCATTTGAGGAATTTGTGTGTGTTTATGTGTGTGTGTGTGTGTGTGTGTGTGTGTGTGTGTGTGTGTGTGTGTGTGTGTGTGTATGTGTTATGTAAATTAATTTCATAGTCAGTCATTTTTCTGAAAGTGTTTATCAGCTATAGGAGTTTCCAGGTTGAATTTTTGGTATCATCTGAAAAAATAAAGATAATATAACTTCTTGCTTTCCAATTTGTATTCCTTTGATGTCCTTCAGGTGTCTCATTGCTCTAGCTAAGACATAGTATATTAATAGGTATGGAGGAAGTAAACAACCTTGCACTGTTTCTAATTTTAGTAGGATTGCTTTGAGTTTCTCTGTGTTTAAGTCAATTCAGGGTAATGGAGTGATGTTATTTGCCTTTATTGGTGTATAACCTGTTTACCCTAATCTCTCCAAGAATTTTTTCATAAAGAGAACTTTGGTTTTTTTCAAAGGTCTTTTCTGTGTCTAATGAGATGATTATGTGTTTTTTTGTCTTTTAGTTTCTTTATATGGTGAATTACAGTTAGCTATTTATATATGTTGAACCATTGCTGCATTTCTGTCATGAACCATATTTGAAAATGGTGGGTTATCTTTCTTTTAATGTATTTCTTATTTTCTCATATATTATATTATATTATATTATGACACCTTCCTTTTCCCTCAGATCCACTCCTCCTCGATTTCCATTACAAATTAGTGGATCTCCTAGGGATATGAACTAAAAACGACTTAACAAGTTTCAATAAGACTAGCCACAAACTCTCATATCAGGGCTGGATAAGGCAACCCAGTAAGAGAAAAGGGTTCTGAGGAGCAGGAAAAGGAACCATAGACTCACAAGAATACCAAGCTACACAACCACCCAGAGACCTATGATAGACCAAAACAATTGGCAAAGAAAAAAAGAAAAGAAAAAGGAAAAGAAATGTTTCCTAATGATATTCTGCTATACTCATAGAATGATGCCTAGCACAGCAATCACCAGAGAGATTTCATCCAGAAACTTATGGGAGCAGATGCCAAGACTCGCAGCCAAACATTAGGCAGAGCTTGGAGAACCCTAAAAAAGAGGGGGAGGAAGCTTTATAGGAGCCAGAGCAGTTGAGGACACCAGGATAAGAAGGCCCACAGAATCAACAAAGCCAGGCTCCTAGGGCCTCACAGAGACTGAAACAATGAGGGAGCCTGCATGGGTCTCAGCTCGGTCCTCTGCGTATATGTTATGATGGATGACCTTTTTGATGCGATATTGGATTTAGTTTTCGAATATTTTATTGAGAAGTTTAAATCTATGTTTATGTAGGAAACTGGTCTAAAATTTTCTTTTTTGTTGCATCTTTATTTGATGTATGTATCAGAGTAACTATGGTTCCATCAAATGAATTTGGTAATGTCCTTTCTGTTCCTACTGTGTGGAATAATTTGAGGAGTATTGGCATTAAGTTTTCTTAGCAAGTCTGGTAGAATTCTGTGATAAAACCATCAGGCCCTGCCCTTCTTTGGTTGGGCAACTTTTAATGATTGTTTCTATTTCATAGGGCTTATAGGTCTTTTTAAATTGCTTGTCTGATCTTGATTTAACTTTGGTAAGTTCTATCTCATTACTATTCATTACTTTTAGACTTTCCAGTTTCTGGAGTACATATTATTAGTGTATGTCCTTATGAGTCTATGGATTTTTCAGTTATCTATTGCTACATCTCCCTTTTATTTTCTAGTTTTCTTACTTTGGATATTCTCTCCACCTTTTACTTAATTTAGATAAAGTTTTGTTAATCTTTCTGATTTTCTCAAAGAATCAACTCTTTATTAATTTTTGTATTTTTTTGTTGTTGTTGTTTGCTTGCTTCTATTTTATTGACTCAAGCTCTCTGTTTGAATGTATCTTGCCACCTATTCTTTTTGGGTGTGACCTCCTTTTTTTCTAGAGCTTTCAGGTATGCTGTTAAATTACTAGTATGAGATGTCTCCAATTTTTTATTGTACACAATTAATGCTATGAACTGCCTCTTAGAAACTTCATTATGTTCCTAGAGTTTGGGAATGTTTTATATTCATTTTAATTCAATTCTAGAAAGTCTTTTATTTTTGTAATTCCTCTCTTGACCCATTTTTTTTTTCATTCAGTAGAGAGTTTTTTAGTTTCTATGAGCTTGCAAGCTTCCTGATGCTTCTTTTGTTAATATCCAGCTTTAATCTGTGGTGGTCGGACAGGATATATGGTGAAAATTTCAATTACTTTTTTTTATCTGTTGAGACTTGCTTTTCATCTGAGTATGTGATCAGCTTTGGAGACTTTTCAGTGAGGTGCTGAGAAAAAGGTATATCCTTTTGTGTTTGAGTGTAATGTTCTGTAAGTATCTGTTAGGTCCATTTGGTTTATAATGTCAATTTGTTCCAGCATTTCTGTTTATTTTCTCTCTGGATGACCTGATATTGTGTTATTGAATTCTCTCACATCAGTGTGTGAGTGTCAATATACGAGTTAAGCTGAAGTAGTGTTTCTTTTGCAAACTTGTATGCCCTTTTTAGGGGGACATCCATGTTAACATTGCAATGTTTCTTTCATGAGTATGTCAGTCCTTCCATATTTCTTCTGATTAATTTAGGTTTGAAGACTGTTTTGTCTGATATTGAAATGGATTTTCTAGCTTTATTCTTAGGTTTTTATGTTGGAATATATTTTTCAAAATATTTATCTAGAGAGTATGTCTATCAACGATGTTAAGGTGTGTATTTTGTTTGAAGCAGGAGTGCTTATCAAACTTTTGCTTCAATACTCTTAATCACTTTTTTTAATTGGAAAATTGAGAACCTAGATATTGAAATATACCAATGACAATAACATTGTAATTTTATTGCTAATTTTATAGTTTTTACTGTGTGTGTGTATGCATATGTGTATGTCTGTCTGTATGTATGTATGTATGTGTCTGTGAGTTTTCTTACTTTTTACTTTGCTTTTCTGTGATTATTTATTCTCTGTGTTCTCTTGGATGTAGATAGCCAATTTACTTTTGAGTTTTTCTTCTAGGACCTTCAGTAGGGTTGTATTTCGAGGTAGATATTGCTTCTATTTGGTTTCATTACTTGAATAATATCTTAATTTTTAAGTTACATGATCAGAAAAGGCAGGTTGAGCATGCAACAATTCTTACCTTTCACTTGGGTTTCTATAACTCTAACTCTACATATCAAATTCTCTCCTCCCTTTTTAATTATGATAATGGCTATGACATTCTATTTTCACAAGGTTTTGTTGCCTTATTTATATTGTGACATAGGAAAAATTTATCCAAAAAATAAGCATTTTTCAAATAAGTGGATAATCTATTTTTATTATATACATACTCATATGTACATACAAATATATAAATATATGATATATATGTGTATGTATATATGATATATGTATATGTATATATATACATATATATGTAATCATTATGTACATGTCTGTGGGCTTGTACATGTGAATGATGAGACCCACAAAGGCCAGAGCTATTACATCTCATGGATCTGGAACTATAGCTGGTTTTGTGCCACTCAATATGTTTTCTGGGACTCAAACCCTGGTCTTCTGCAATAGAAGTGTGTACTTTTAAGCTCTGAACAATCACTGTCACCAGCAGACAGATAAAAATATTTATAATCTCTAAACTAACATGGAGAGTCACATTCCTATAATTGAGATACATACTTCATATTCTACTCTGGAAATATGTGGAAAAGGATTTTATCCAAGAGATTTTATGCCACAGTTCAACTACTTATCAATTCTAAATGTCTGAAAATATGCAGCATGTTTATCTATCTCATTAATTATTTTCCTGTTCAATAGCCATGGTATTTATCTAGTCAAAGTGAGAATGGCTATAATTATAATGGTATGAAAACATCTTAAAATGTAAAATAAACAATAAAATCTATACTCATAAAATGCAAAAAATTAAATTTCATTCATTGATATATATTATTTAAGACATAAATCATATTTTATTTTCCCTGCATTGAAGATGCTTTTTTACATTTGAATAGAACTGCATCCAAATAGATTTCACTTTTAGGACTGTGCTTTGCAGCACACTTACTTAGCTGTATGAAACTATGAGTCACAGGATTCTAAACCTGTGTCTTGTTAAGAGTATTGCAGTCCTTTCCTACTTCTACAGTTCTGCTTGAGGAATAATACATCAGATGTGAGCTACAATTTGTTCTTGGTCTAGACCTCAATTAAGCACTTTAAAGAAGGATAATGAAATGAGTACTCAGATTTTTCCTGTTATTTGCAGAAAGAGACTGCTGACTTTTGAAAAAAGTCAGATAATGCAAATGATTTATCTTCTAAGTCGTTGTAACTTCAAGATGAATAAAAAGGCTGCTAATCAGAACAGGAAACACACTTCATACGCTGTTATCTACAGCACATTGTGCAATAAATTGCGTGTATATGTGAAATTATCATTTGAAACAGAATATAAGATTGATGGAGTAAAATCTGTGGATTTGATTCAGTATATTGGAAAGGATATTATAAGTAAGTGGGTGATAATATTTCAAAGAAATGAGAGATAATAAAGAAACTGACAAAAACTCAGCTTAGCTTTAAAATAAAATAATGAGAAATTTGTATTATATAAAAATATAAGTTCTAACCTCACTTGAACACAATAAATGAGAAAATTTTGAGGTCATACACTGAAAATTGAGAGTTATATTGTGGAGGAAATAACACTGAAAACTTTGAGGTACATATGGTTAATAAGAGGGTTTTTCGATTGATTTATTCTCACTTTCGTTGTTTAGATAAAATAAAAATTTGCAATCTATTTTGTCTTTATTCTACATTGCATAGAAACATCTATATAATGAATGTGTCAACATATTCAACCTAAAACCACTTGTGAATTGTCCTCACATCTTCTTTAAATCCAGTCATGAATCTTTTGTGGTTTTATTAAATATTTTTTCTTTATTTTACATACTGACCACAGTTTCCCCTTGCTCTTCTCCTCCATTCCCTCTCCCCATCTCCCTTGTATCCTTCTCACCCACTTCTCCTCTGCCTCCATTCAGAAAGGGGCAGGGCTCCTATGGGCATTAACAAAGCATGGCACATCAAGTTGAGGCAAAACCAAGCTCTTCCCATCTGCATCAAGGTTGAATGAGGCAACCCAGCATGGGAAATGAGTTCCCAAAGCCAACTCAAGTGCCAGGCACTGGTCCTGATCCCACTGCTAGGAGCTTCACAAGTAGTCCAAGCTACACAAACTGTCACACACATTTGTATCAATGTATTTTTTAACATTAAAATTTTTTTATGTGTTTCTATCCTCCATTATAGGTAAATTTGTGGTTCTATGCCATGAACAGTATTATTCCTACACCTAGGTTATTATCTGGAAGTCAGACACACCCATGAAAACACAGGCAATACATTACCCCACAGCAATAAACCCCAAAGAAGAGAAGTACACATACACTACCACCAAAAGATAACAGGAACTAACAATCACTGGTCATTAATATCCCTTAATATCAATGGACTTAATTCACCTATAAAAAGACATAGGCTTACAGAATGGATACGAAAGCAGGACCCATCTTTCTGTTGCATACAAGAAACACACCTCAAATTCAAAGATAGACACTACCTAAGAATAAAAGGCTGGGAAAAGTCTTTCCAATCAAATGGTCTTAAGAAGCAAGCTGGTGTAGCCATCCTAATATCCAGCAAAATAGACTTCAAACTAAAATCAACCAAAAGAGATCAAGAAGGATATTACATACTCATCACAGGAAAGATCCACCAAGATAAAGTTTCAATTCTGAACATTTATGCCCCAAACAGAAGGGCACCCACATATGTAAAAGAAACATTACTAAAGCTTAAATCACACATAAAACCCCACACATTAATACTGGGAGACTTCAATACCCCAATCTCACCACTGGACAGTTCTGCCAAATCAAGACTTAACAGAGAAATAAGGGACTTAACTGATGTTATGACTCAAATGAACTTAATTGATATCTACAGAATATCCCATCCTAACAAGAAAGAATATACCTTCTTCTCAGTACCCCATGGAACCTTCTCTAAAATAGACCACAAACTTGGCCACAAAGCAAATCTCAACAAATACAAAAAAATTGGAATAACCTCCTCCTGTGTTCTATCAAATCACCATGGTTTAAAGTTAGATTTCAACAACGACATGTATATTATAAAAATATACCACAATTTAATTATTATATTTTCTATTCTAGGAATATGTTTTAGAATATTTTTAAAAATTTCCTTTTTATAGGCTCTGTCAGTTTTTGTGTAGTACAGATGTCAAATTATCAGGTTAAAAATTAAACTATTAATACCAGGCAGAGCTCAAGGATTCCAGTAGAAGAGAGAGAAGAGGGATTCTATTAGCAAGGGTATCAAGATCATGATGGGGAAACCTACAGAGACAACAAAACCAAACTAATGGGAACTCATGAAACTTAGATCAAGAGTTGTGGAGCCTGCATGGGATTGGCCCAGGCCTTCTGCATATGGAGACTGTTATGTAGCTTGATCTGCTTAAGGGGCCCCTGGCAATACAATCAGAATCGATCCCTGGTGCATAAGCAGGGTTTTTGGAGTCCACTATCTATAATGGGACACCTCACACAGTTTTGAGGCAGGAGGAGGGGCTTGGACTTTCCTTTACTAATGTACCTCCCAATGGGAGGCCTTACCTTCTTGTAGGAAGGAATGGAAGGGGGGTTGGAAGGGGGAGGCTGGAGGGATGGGAGAAGAGGGGGATATTTATCGGTATGTAAAATGAATAAGAAATTTTCTTAATAAAAAAATTAAACTATGTTAGTAATTCCATGAGTTGACACTGTTTTTTATATGTTCCTCCTTGTACACTTTATCTGTATATTGTTTATCTTGAAAATTTTTCAGCTAGTTTTGTACTTTATTAAAAGTGCCTTTGTTTCAATATTTTCTTAATTATTTTATATTTCTAATATAATTTTATATCCAGTTACTCTAAACCTGATGGAAGAGAAAGTAGGAAGTAGTCTTGAACGCATTAGCACCAGAGATCACTTCCTAAATATAACACCAGTAGCACAGACACAGAGAGAAATAATTAATAATAAAGGGGACCTCTTGAAACTGAGAAGCTTTTGTAGGGCAAAGAACACAGTCAACAAGACAAAACGACAGCCTACAGAATGGGAAAAGATCTTCACCAACCCCACATCTGACAGAGGGCTGATATCAAGAACATATAAAAAACTCAAGAAATTAGACATCAAAATACCCAACAGTCCAATTAAAAAATTGGCTATAGAGCTAAACAGAGAATTTTCAACAGAAGAAACTCAAATGGCTGAAAGACATTTAAGGAATTGCTCAACATCCTTAGTCATCAGAAAAATGCAAATCAAAACGACTCTGTCCTCCATTACCACCCCCCTCACAGCCAGTTTGCTCATGTAGATCTCATCCATTTCTCTGTCGATGGGCGATCCCTGTGTCTTTTTTAGGGTCCTCTTTACTAGGGAGCTCCCTGGAGTTGTGAGTTGTAGTCTTTTGTCCTTTGCTTTACATCTAGTATCCACTTATGAGTGAGTATATACCATGTTTGTCTTTCTGAGTCTGGGTTACCTCACTCAGGATGAATTTTTTGTAGTTCCATCCATTTGCCTGCAAACCTTATGATGTCATTGTTTTCAATCAAAATGACTCTGAGATACCATCTTACACCCATCAGAATGGCTAAGATCAAAAACACTGAAGACAGCTTATGTTGGAGAGGATGTGGAGCAAGGGGAACACTCCTCCATTGTTGGTAGGAATGCAAACTTGTACAGCCACTTTGGAAATCAGTATGGCACTTTCTTAGAAAATTGGGAAGCAACCTCCCTCAAAACCCAGCTATACCACTCTTGGGCATATACCCAAGGAATACTCAATCATACCACAAGGACACATACCCAACTATGTTCATAGCAGCATTATTTGTAATAGCCAGAACCTGGAAACAACTTAGATGCCCTTCAACTGAAGAATGGATAAAGAAAAGTGTTATGTATACACAATGGAGTACAACTCAGCAGAGAAAAACAATGACATCATGAGTTTTGCAGGCAAATGGATGTAACTAGAAAAAAAATCATCCTGAGTGAGGTAACCCAGACTCAGAAAAGCAAACATGGTATGTACTCACTCATAAGTGGATAATAGATGTAAAGCAAAGGATAACCAGACTGCAACTCAAAACTTCAGGGAGCCTATCTAGTAAAGAGGACCCTAAGAAAGAAACAGGCATTGCCCAATGACAGAGAAATGGATAAGATCTACAGGAGCAAACTGGGGTTGGGTAATGGAGGACAAGGGTCGGGAAAATAGAGCTTAGGGGAGCGGGAGTTCCCAGCTGGATCAGGAGCAGAGTGGGAGAATGGGGAGGGAGATACCCGTAGCATGAATCTTAAAAGTTCTTATTGATAAAACAAATCTGGGGCCAAGTTTTTGGGTGAATGCTGGAAGATCAGAGAAGCAGAACAAGCCACAGCTACATCACCTTGCCAGTTCCTCAGCTGATCCTGTTTCCTCAGACTGGAAGCCTCTGAGTTCTCATCCAGAATGAATATCAGCTGAACTGCTGCTAGAAGCTTAAATGCTTAACCAGCTAAAAGCTTCTAGTTTCTGGTCTTCACACCTTATACACCTTTCTACTTTCTGCCATCACTCCCTGGGATTAAAGGCATGAATCACCATGCTTGGCTGTATCCTTGAACACACAGAGAACCAGATGGATTTCTGCCTCTGGAATGCTAGAATTAAAGTGTGTGCTACCACTGCCTATCCTCTATGTTTAATATTGTGGCTGTTCCATTCTCTGAACCCAGATAAGTATATTAGCATGCACAATATTTCGGGGAACACAATACCACCACAGATACCATGATGAATGAAGACCCCAGGGGAATAGGAAGAAGCAGAGTGCCTGAGAGGTCCCCAGAAATCCACAAAGATATTTCCACTGTAGACTATTGGCAATGGTCGAGAGAGTGCCTGAGCTGACCTACTCTGGTGATCAGATGGCTGAACACCCTGGCTGTCATGATAGAACTCTCATCCAGTGTCTGATGGAAGTGGATGCAGAGATCCACGGCTGAGCCCCAGGTGGACCTCCGGGAGTCCAATCTGCAAGAGAGAGAAGGGATGAATGAGAGATATTGAGACCATGATTGGAAAAAGCACAGGGACAAATAGTCAAACTAGTGGAAACACATGAACTGTGAACCAATGGCTGAGAGCCCCCATGGAACTGGAGCAGGCCCTCTGGATAAGTGAGACAGTTGATTAACTTGAACTGTCCTTCATCCATGGGCTGGCTTTTTAGAGCCTGGGGCCTATGCTGGGACACTTTGCTCAGCCTTGGTGCAGGGAGGAAGGGACTGGACCTGCCTCAACTGAATCTACCAGGCTGGGCTGACTTCTCAGGGGAGACCTTATCTTGGAGGTTGTGGGAATGGGGGGTGGATTGAGGAAGGGCTGGGGAGTGCAAGGAGGGAGGACGGGGGAATCTGTGACTGATATGTGAAATTAAGTTAATTATAAAATAAAAATATTAAATAAAAAAATCATGGTGATAATTTTTTCTCAATTTAGGATTTTTAAAGCTAAAACATTCTTTGATATGTTGATATTAGG
This sequence comes from Peromyscus californicus insignis, assembly GCF_007827085.1. Lineage (NCBI taxonomy): Eukaryota > Metazoa > Chordata > Mammalia > Rodentia > Cricetidae > Peromyscus > Peromyscus californicus. The sequence goes on along the minus strand of NW_026294617.1, from coordinate 24,887,198 downwards.
GTTTAAATTTAATTGTTAGGTATAAACATTTTAAGAACACATTAATTTCATGGTTTCATTCACTTATCATAGGAAATTGCTTAAGCTTTTAGAAATATTCAAATCCAAATACATTTTGAATAGGCTCACAGATATCACAAATTTCTGATTTCTAGTTGAGTTCTAAAGAAACATAGTTTGCCAGTCAGAAAGTTTAGTGTATAAATGAGTCTTTCCATTAAGACTGATGAACTGAAATCAATTCCTTTGACTAAACTGGTAGGAGAAAAACCAGCTCACAATAGTGCTTTCTTGGCATCCATTACATGTCATGCCATGCATTTGCATATGTACACACACACACACACACACACACACACACACCACACCACACACACACACACACACACACACACACACACACACACACACACACACACACACACACACACACACACACACACACACACACACACACACACACACACACCAATAAATCTACCCATAACTGGAGAAGATCATAAGATTTTCCAAGATGGCATATTACAGAATGCCTTTCCATTTTCAAATCCATTTTCTGAAGATCATTCTTTCCACTAGGAAGTAAGAAACTACATAATATCCATGCCACTTCATTAACTCAAACTAGCAATTGCCCTATAGCTTTGGGAAATCCATCTTGTTAGTTATTGTATTTTAATAACAAAACAACAACAAAAACCCAAAACAAACAAATTTTAGACCCTTTTTGTTTAGTCAGAAGCTATCTTTTATTGACTCAAGTAGCTTACAAATTCCTTAGCCATTTGAAAAAAATCAGCACCTCACAATTTGAGAAGTATGGAACTATGCCAGGAAATATAAACTGTGACAATCACCATAGACTATATATAATGACAATATTTAACCATGTATGTAGAAGCAAATGGAAATAATGGTTGAACTTAGAATATGATTAACCAATTAAAATTTATTAAAAAATGTTATTTTTAATTGAAAACATGAAGATAGAGTTTATCAAAACCAAATGAACAATGAGCATTTGATCATTAGGAGAGTATAGTACTTTGGTTTCATTTTTTAAAAATTGACATTTTGCCTTATAAACAAAGTGTAACTTGTATCTAAAGTCCAATTTGACAAACAAGAAACACAAAGCTGTCTTGCTTTATTGTATGATCACTCAGAATAAAATCAGGTATCAGTTGGCATTTTGCATGCATGTTATGTGATTACTAAACTCTTTGTGGTATGTATGTATGTTTGTTCTTAATTTCATAGTGTCTGTGTCCATGTTACTTTTCTAAGAGAAGAATTGTAAATATTTCTTTTACTTTCTCCAGCTTGATGGACAAATCATATGAGAAGAACAGTATTTAATAAATTCTTTTTTTACTTTATTAAAAAATGAAGATGAAAAAAGTCATTCTCATCAGGACACAAAGTATTTGTAACAGAAATCATGTTCTCTGAACATTGAAATATTTTTGTTAAGTGCAGTGTTCCTGTACTGATTGAAAAGAAATATTGCCTTTGTGGGTTTTTTATGAAACCTTATGAAAGTGTGTCAGTAACTATATTACTGTACATGTCAAAATCATAATGAAAATAAAAATATGAGCAGACTACAATAAAGATGCATTTTATATTTTAGAAATTTATTGCCGTTTGTAGTTTTAATGAAAAATAAGAATAAACATTCACATAAATAAAATTTCTAATAGAAAAATTTCATTACCAGAGAGATATCTTGAATAGAATTAATACATCTTTGATATTTCTTGGGTAAATCATTTTCTCTTTCCTTTAGTCACTGATTGCACAGCTAGCAGGATTTTTTCCGACTTGAATCACTACTGGTCCTAGACTTCCATTAGCCCATTACATTATTGGATTTTCATACATGGAAGTAAGGTGACTATGTTAAATTATGCCTTGATTCATTTAATACAGAGAACACTGAATCTGTAGTAGTCAGGGCTCTCTAAGTTTAATCTAACTTCTGCAACACAGTTCACAATGTCATAGAATCTTCATTATCAATTGATTTCAGTAGTTATCATCTCTACTTCCTCCATCTTCTTAAACTATTGAAATACCACATGAAAGTTTCAAATAATGAGGTAAATAAAAGCACTTTAAGTGTATTGATGCTGGCTTTGTATACTCCTGAGAGTTTCAGATGCTTTATGGAGAAAAAGGGCCTTTTGTCAGTCACATAAATGCTATCTGGCTTTTAAAGCTTTGTATAAAAACAATACTACTCCTTTTATTTTAAAATCTATCAGTACAAGAAAGTCATACAAGTGCCCCCTGTGAAAAAACATAATTCTCATCACATAAAGAAATTCAAATTCATTTTATTTAGGGCAAAGCTTTATTTCTTCCTAAACTCATGTAATAGGTTTTCAAAATAATTATGTTTAATCTTGTTTTTTTCTGTCATTTAGAATAGTAGAGTATACATTCTTTATACATAGAATGTTAAAATTTGTAGTTTAGAAAACAACACATTATTTGTTCATGCATTTCAAAATGCTTAACAGAAGTTCAACATCTTTGAAGGGCTATAATCACATTTATTCCAAAAGCTTACTGCAGTGACATGATGGTATAAAGTTTAACTCTACAAGGCAAACTTAAGTAAAAATAGTCCCTTCCTATCTTGTTATAATAATGATGCTGTATTTTTGGATGATCATCAACACTGAAAATATACTTTTATTTTCCTATAATTATGTTTTTCATAGCATGACAATAGGCCAAATGTATCACAACCATGTTTCTAACTAAGGCAGAATCTGAATACAGTGTATGGTGATGTCAATAATTTACATAATGAAAACTACTTATGATATAGGTAGTCAGGAGAAACCAAGTAAACCCAGGGTCATCATGGTGTAGGCCAACTTATCTATTACAATGATATAATGGTATTCGGACTGCAAATACTCACCATATATTAGTATTACTTTAAAAAATTATGAGTGGTAGCATTAGTTTTCTTTTCAAATTAGAGTAACAAGATAAGAATAATATTTTTTCTAATTTTTGAGATTACAATGTAATTACAATATTTTCCCTTTCCTTTCATGCCTGTAAACCTTTCCATATACCCCTTAAAAGAATCCTTCAAATCCATGACCTCTTTTTTTTTCATTAATTGTGTGCATTGCATACATGTATGCATGTACATATGTATTATATACATTCCTAAATATAACCTGTTTGGTCCATATAGCGTTAGTAAGACCTGCTCAAGCAAGAGGAAAGCCATAGCTGATACTGGAAACCTAGCAAACTGCTCAGTGGTAGTGAAGTCATGGTTGTTGGAGGAGGATCTACAACCACTAATTTATTAAATCAGCATAATTTCTAACAATAATTTATAAACATTTCTCTTACATCCAAAGACACATGTGTTCTTCACTCCTCATCAAGGAAACTTCTTTCTGTAACAGAGGTCATTAAAGAAAACCATAATCAATCAAAATGCAGAGTTTTGGAGTCCCGTCCCAATGGATATATACAAAATGTTCCACATGTCAGGAACATAATTAATCCTGTTTATTGATATATTTCATTTTCTACCTAGAAACCCTCCTCAAACTCCTTACATGCTGGAAAAATGAACTAATTAACCTTTTCAAATAGTTGTCCACATATGCACAAAACATATTTGTTACTTACATGTTTTCGTTTCCATTTCTTATGGTGTTGAGGAAAATCACAGGGACCTGGACTTCTGGAAAGTGTTACACCACTGTGCTACAGCCCAGCCCTAAAGTACAAACAATGGAGCTAGTATCAGTCTCTTTCTAGCTAGTTTCTTAGTCAAGTATTTTATTTTCATGTTCTTTAGATTCCAGTACATGGAAAATTAAAGGTTTTATCTTTTAAAATAAAAAGTTACCAGGTGGATTCCAAGTCAGGAATATTAAAACATCTTTTAATGTAGCATGGTTTGTAGTACCCAAGATATGGAACCAGTCTACAGGTGCATCAGTAGCTGAATGAATAAAGAAAATGTGGTGCATATACACAATGGAATTTTATTCAACTGTAAATAATGAAATCATGCCATTTGCAGGAAAATGGATGGAACTTGAGGGCATGTTAAATGAAGTAAACCCGACTCAAAAGGACATATATTTTCTCTCATATGTAGAATTTAGATTTAAATATATATATATATATAGATGTATATATACATAAGGAGATCTGAAAGTAGAAATGGAATCACAAAAGTGGAGAAAGTTCTAATGGAAATGGAGAAAAGGAGAGGATAATGGAATCTATATAACATGGAAGCAAGAGTGAATACTTGGGAGAGAACAAATAGGAAGAAAGTATAATAACATTTATAAAAATGTCACATTTAAACCCATTACTTAAATGGCAACACACAGAAATAGTGGGGACACTGTATCTCTCACTGTTGCACTTGCTGTTACTATCTGATCTACTCCTCACTCCATCCCCCGTGGCTGTGGGTATGGGACAATCTACTCTTCTTCATAACTTAGCAGCATGATAACCAAAAGCTTTTCCCATGAGGGGGCTTTAGACAACTATGACCTTTATGGGTATCAACAAGGCAGGGTGGGAGATTGACTTTTTAATGGAATGGCTTCTTTTGGTTTTATGGACAAATCATATCCTTACTGGCAGCCCTCCAACTTTGCCCATAGAGAAATCGACCTTGCCCATAGAGAAATTATGTTTTACTGATCATTGGCAAAGATTTCTGTAGGGTCAGGCTCACCTTCCATGTCTCTATTATCTGAAGACTTTAACACCCTCAGTATTACCAGGAGGGGTTCATTCTATAATACCATCCTTTACCCTCAGTACTAACTGGGCCTGTTGCATATCCTATTGCTTGGTAAATAAAATGAAACAAATAAAAATGTTATCAGGAATTGAAATTAATATACTGTCAATCATTGAGTTTAGGAGACAGTACACCACTTCCTATAGTAGGAAAGGTCAGCGGATACAATGTGAGATATAACTTAGGGATGACAGGGTTCTTCCCTCCCATTTACACTCCACAAAAAACTATAGATAAACATTAAGAATGAAAATACTCCAGAAGAAAGTTGGCTACAACTAGTGGTCTTTCCTTCTGAACAAATCATGAATTGGTAAACATTAGTGATTCAGATGCATGGAGTATCTGCAGACTTCTCCATATGAAAGTCTTATATTGAATGTTATGAAATGTAGGTGTAGGTGGGTGTTTTTAACTTTTTTTTTTGTTTTTTTGGTTTTTCGAGACAGGGTTTCTCTGTGTAGCTTTGTGCCTTTCCTGGAACTCACTTGGTAGCCCAGGCTGGTCTTGAACTCACAGAGATCCGCCTGGTTCTGCCTCCCAAGTGCTGGGATTAAAGGCGTGCGCCACCACCGCCCGGCGTTTTTAACTTTTTAATTCACTAGACAGACTATGGATCTTGTAAGGAGTAAAACTAAATTTGAGATTTCAGAGTTATAACTGTGAAGTCAATATTCCATCCATGATACCGTTATGGGAAGAAAGACCACAGTCTAAACTCTCTTTTTAATTTTATTTTTTCTTTTTAACATATCTTTTCTCCTAGGGAAAATATGTGATATGCTGGTGTGGTAGAGAATATATAAAGAAATAATAAAAGAAGGACCAACGTTATAGATGTAAGGGAGCCCTGCAGAAAGCACTGTCAGACAGTGATTGCATTTCAGGTATAGAGATATAATTCCGTTGAGTAAATGCTAGCCCAGCATGCTCAAAGCCCTGATTGTTATCCCCAACATACGAGAAACTGGCAGTGGTGATGGATACTTGTAAGCACAACACTAGAAAGTGTAAACATGAGGTCAGAAGTTCAAGTTCATCAATGGTAAATGCAAGTTCAAGGGTAGCTGTTATACATGAAACCCCATCATTAAACAACAACAGTGAAAAAAGACCATATATATATATATACATATATATACATATATATATATATATGTATAGCAAACCAAAAGTTCATATTTCAGATGTGATTTTAAAGGATTTAAAAATTAAGAATAAGCACAAACTATAAACTGACTATATTTAATAAAATATATACTTACTATATTCTATATATTGTCCTTTTAAAGGCTATGACACATTAATACAGTCCAACTCTCCATTATCCAGATTGCAGTGAGGAGGTGCTTTACACTCAAGGGATGTACAGATTGTGCAACACTGCATGAAAGATCCATGGTACCACATCACTTTCTGTAATAATAAGTAGTTATTACTTCTTGCTTTATATGCCCCATAGAAAACAGGCATTAGAATTCTGGGATTGTGAAACATAGTAGAATCTATTAAGTACAGATTATTTGGAGGTCACTGCCAACATTTTATTACTGGTATTTATGAAAATGGGCAAAATGTCAACTTGTTGATTTGATTCTGGCAAAAGATAAGATAGAATATCACATACATTGATCTGCATTCATGGAAAGAGAAAATATTCTGTGAATGCTATCTTTGTACTATATATGATGGCTTCTGGAAATATATCTGAATATTGGAGTGGGATTTTAAACAACTGATATTAATCCTAGGCTAGCTAGTATTCACCATAAAGAATGTAAAATCATAGCCATAGTAGAAAATTTGCTAAGAAATAGTTTCTATTAAACAAAGCTGATTTCAATTTAATTTTTTAAATGACGATAACTCATCTTTAGGAGTTAATGGAGATAGCCTATATTGAAATTTTATTTGAAGCTAAACTTTTTGGCATTTATGTGTACTTTCTACCTTGTACTGTCTCAAGTTAGAAAAGCAATATACTTGTTGGACAATAATCCACATTTTTTCAGAAGAAATGATAAATTATTTTAATATAACTAGATCAGTACAGTACACATAATTGTAACTTAGCAATAAATTATATGGTGTTGAAATCCTGTTAAAACTGACTTTGATTGCTTGTAATTAATAGGAGGCAATGTTTAGAGTTTAGTTTGCCAATTTCTTGGCAGAATAAAAAGTTCAGGCTCACTGGAAAACTATTCTGGCATTGGATTTTTGAGAACTTCCTTTATTTTTGGAATTCACTAATTGTTACCACCAGATTGTTTTTTCTAACAACAGCTCCAAGTCTGTAGCACATGAGATCTGCATGTACACACCTGTTTCTAAAGCTAATTTCATATTTATGTCTAAGCCATGTAGATGACTGCTTATCTTGTCACTAGTAAGTCTAAATGTGCTCATATATCATGTTCATTTCACACACTTAAATAAATGATGTTCCAAAAAATGAATTCTTTTTATGTTTTTTTTTATTTTATTTTCACTATTTTAATTTTCATTTCACATGAGATATGCCTTTTCCTGCATTGATGTGAACAAATATCTATTCATGTCAACATGGGTACTGAAAAGAGATCAAAGAAACAATTGCACTCAAATCCATCTTAATTAGCAATGAGTTTGCTGGGCTTACCTGCAGGACATTGTGTAACTCAAAGGCAGCTGCAGCATGGAAAGCCAACCCCAACATGGGCAGTAAATCACCAAACTGCATCTCCATAATGCCCTCAATTATGTGCAGGCAACTGGATCTGCCATATACAGAATCTCCCAGGCAACTGTTAATTCTTTTTTATTTTATTTATTTATTTTTTTGTAGTAAAGTTCTTTATTGTGAGATCTTAGTGTACACTAACTGTACCTGACTTTTGATTTCTACTTTTGAGAGTTTACATTTTTTCTTTTTTATTATTAATAAATTTTCTATTCATTTTACATACCAACCACAGTTCCCCCTCTCCTCCCTCCTCCCACCCCCAGCCTTTCCCCCAACCCACCCCACACATTCCCACCTCCTCCAAGGCCAGGCTTCCCATGGGGAGTCAACAGAGCCTGGCACATTCAGTAGAGGGAGGTCCAAGCCTCTCCCCCTGAACCACGGCTGTGCAAGGTGTCCCACCATAGGCACTGGGCTCCAAAAAGCCCACCCATGGACCAGGGACAGATCCTGATCTCACTGCTAGAGAGTCCCTTAAGCAGGTCAAGCTAAACAACAGTCTTGCCTATGCAGAGGACCTAGTCCAGTCCCATGGAGGCTCCATAGCTATTGGTCAACAGTTCATGAGTTCCCACTAGTTTGGTTTGTTTGTCTCTGTACATTTCCCATCATGATCTTGATGCCCCTTGCTCATAGAATCCCTCTTTTCTCTCTTTGACTAGACTCCTGGAGCTTGGCCTGGTGCTTGCCTGTGGATCGCTGCATCTGTTTCCATCAGTTACTGGATGAAGGCTCTATAATGACAGTTAGGATAGTCACCAATCTGATTACTAGGGTACGTCAGTTCAGGCACCCTCTCGACTATTGCTAGTAGTCAAAGGTGGGGTCGTCCTTGTGGATTCCTGGGTAATCCTAGCACCCTGTTGCTCCCTATTCCCTCTATCATGGTATTTCTTTCCTTGCTCTCTCACTCTGTCCCTTATGAAAAAATGCTTACATAGCAAAGTTATATCACATAGGGAGGACCTATTGAATCTAATAATTTTCAGGAGTCTCCTGATTCCTGTGATTAACTTACTTCTGCAATCTTAGAATCCTCCTCTCTGTGTGTGAGAGGAAATGTTAACATATGGTGGCAATCTTAATTAAAAAGGTTTAAAGATTATTTTGTAAGATGGCCCTTACCACCTTCGTGGATTTTCTTTCTTTCCTTCTTTCTTTCTTTCTTTCTTTCTTTCTTTCTTTCTTTCTTTCTTTCTTTCTTTCTTTCTTTCTTTCTTTCTTCCTTTCTTTCCTTCTTTCTTTTTTGCATATCTTGGGTAGCTGGAGGCTAACTCCACAGCTGTCTATACTTCTCTCCTGATTCATGAGATTACATATGTGCACCACCAAGCCCAGACTGGTATATATATTATACAAGCCCTCACTGGTATAATATATATTCTCCAAGCTTAACAAGACTTATATGCAGCCAAAGTCTTAATGATTGTCTTGCTCTATAAAGGAGAACAGAGTGGTGGAAAGGGTCATTGATGTTGTTCAGAATCATTAGAGAGCAGAACTGTTATTACACGGACTTCTGAGGACTTCCCTTTGCATCCTGCCATTTCACCCACAGTAAATTAGGTCCTTTCAATGTTGTATGGTTCAGTTTTTCTCACCACTTAATAAGTCTCTGGTGTTATTTATCCTGGTGAGCAGTACAAAAAGGAACTTTTAGGCACATATAATCCATGCATAGAGCCTGGAAAAGGCCAAGATCAGGAACAAATATAGTGGGCAACCTCTGTGACTGTTGTGATGAGTGAATCCAACTCCTTGTGGATTCTTGAATCGATTCCAAAGTCACAAAATCATGGGTGAGGTGTGGCCCCCTGTGTTACCTCACTGCTGTAAGTGGCTTCCTGCTGTTCTGGATGGAAATTCCAAGCCTAGATCTGGTGGATCACTTGGTTTCCATAGATTATTCCTTCCCTCACTGGAGTTCACTGCTTAATGGGGCGTAAAGCAGATGATACAAACAGGGAGAAGGCTTGGTTGTCACCATCCTCTTTCTGTAGTCTGGAACTCAGTACTGTGCTTGAATTCTTCTTTTGAAAACAGGGAGATTAATTAGAAATGGAAAACTCAATTAAACAAAAAGTGAGCTTAATGGAAAATACCACCAAAAGACTAGAAAATTCAGAGGAAAGAATATCCAGAATTAAAGACATTTCTCAAGACTTGTTGTATTCAGATATCATTGAAATACCAAAAAGGAATTATCACAAAACCCCAGACCTCTAAAATGATTATGATATCACACAGAGGAATATATGGAGTAAAGGAGTAGGCTTACAGGAAGACAAAGACAGAAAAACATCCAATACAATCATACCAGATTGTATGGTATGAAGCAGGACTTGAGGTCTATAGTAGCAGTCTTGAGTTTCCATTTGGCTAGATTTAAAATCATTTTGAAAATACGTGTCTTTGGAGTGTCTGTGAGGCTCTTTCTAGAGAGGATGAACTTTGCAAGGTAGACATATCCTCTGAATAGGTGGCTTCTAATAGGCTGACTTTTCACATTAATCATCATCCAAGAAAATGTGCCTACAGCCTTACCTCTACTCAATATGATAGAAACAATCTCAGTTGAGAATTCCTTTTCACAAATGATTCTTTCTTATGTCAAGCTGACCAAAACTAAACAGTATTAAAAAAAAATAAAAGAGGTACATCTGTCCTAATTGCTTTCTGTTGCTGTAATAAATAACCTGTTCAAAACTAGCTTGGGGAAGGAAAGGCATTATTTCAGATTACACTTACAGGTCACAGTCAATTACAGTGGGAAGTCAAGGCAGAAACTCAAGCCTTTGCTGAAGCAGAAACTATGGTGGAATGCTGCTTACTGGTCACTTCCAGGCTCATTACAAAGTCATGTTCTACTAGCTTCCTTATTTAGCCCAAGTCTACCAGCGTATGGTGGGATCATGCTGGTACAGTAGCTGGACACTCCCATGATGACTATCAATTAATCCAATGCCTCCCAAACATTCCTACTGACCAATATAATCTAAGACACTTCCCTCTTTCCCAGTGATTTTTATTTGTTTGTTATATTTGTTTGATCTCTTAACTTTATAGGCCATGTTTATTATGGAAGTGAAAGAAAAAGTTTCCAGAAATAAGTTTCAACAAATAAGGAGAACACTAAGATGTAAGTGGGTGGATTGTTGCATGTCCAGAACCCAATTGTCCTGTACCATTATTAGCGGCCTTACTTTACTAGCCATTTAGTACCCATCTCTGTATATGACCTATGTTCCTTGTGATGGTAAGTAAATCCTTTCAGATGTACAAAACACCTCTAGATTCAACAAACCCATGGCAAAGACTGTCATAAAACGGCACCTCAAGATTATGGGAATATCTCTCCACTTTTTTCTACCCACCTACCATCACCATCCAGTGATGTTTTAAAGGTGTGGCTTGCTTTTTGCCTTTCTTTATTCTCTTGGTATAAGTACTTCACCACAGCAAGGACAGTCAAACACAACCCTTAGGAGATGGGACTTCTAGAGGTCTTTGGAAGAGTGCATGTGAAGGGTTCCAGTTAATCCTTGGTCTTCTTTGTTCCTAGGCAGTTTCCTTTTCTATATTCTGCTGCCATTCTAGACTGCCACAGGCTCAAAGAAATGGAACCACGCACGCCACACTTGCAAATTATGTTTTTTCTGGGATCCTAATTTAAGTCCTCATGTCTGTGCAGCAATAACTTTTCCACACTGAGCCTCCTCCAAGCCACACAGACTACATTTTGATAAAGTTCTTTAGAATATTTGTAAAACTAAAGCTTAGAATTAAAAAAAAATTATTATTTATCCTGACATTTGTAAGGTTTTTAAAAATTGAGAATCAACCTTACTGCTAGACGTTTCTGCACTGAAAGTAGTTAATGAAAGCAACAATGAGTCTATACTTACTACAATGATTGAAATGTAAGCCTTACTTATTGTGCTCCTTTTATATTAAATGTAACTAACAACCACTGTCTGGTGAACATTGTAGTGGGCAGAATCAATTCACAATGCTAGTGTAGTTACTAGACTGGTGTTGACATGGTGCATCCTGCACACGGTTTTTTTTTTTTTTTTTCCTGTTATTTTCCTTAGTTCTACCAGGCTTGATCAACTCCTGAAAACAAATGATAATAAAATTTATAAAAATATACAAACTGACAGAACAGTCCATCCATTCAGGCAAACACATATAATGTCTATTTTCTGTAAACTATTTTGCTTCAATGCATACATTCATCCTTTTTCTCCATGAAAAATGAACTAAAAGGGACATTAATAGTTCTCTTCAATTCTGCACAAATACAACATATGCTAAGGAAGTTATGCAATCTAGTGATGTTATGTATCCCAGTATTTAAAGCTATCATAGATTGTCCTCATGTGTTTATTCTAAAAAAAAATTCTTCATTTTGTAAGTTCTTAAAAAGTTTGAGTTCAGATATTTTTGATTTGTGTATACATTAGTTGAATGTTTTCCTTTCAATTTTCATTAAGCAAACAGTAAGCTCTATATTTAGGTAACACTGAAAATAAAGCATGGTGATCAAATTTCAAAAAGTAAACAATCAATTCATCTACATAAAACTAATATTTCAAGTTCATTTCCATTCATTTAATCATATAATAGAGGTAGTGCCGCAGGCAGGATGCATCTGGTAAGCTGGAATATGGATAGCTATAAATGTGCATTAATAAAAATATGTCATCAACTTTCTGAAAATAGCTTTTGTAAATGATTCGATGATTTTTAATCTTCCATATACATGTTGCATTTGATTAAGCTGACAATAAGGAGAACAATTACTGGAAATTGTCTATTGGACAGCACATTTCATTTTTATTGAAATGTCATCTGGCCAAATAACCATTACAATAAATTTTTCTTATTTTATTTCATTCTTAGGAAATGCATTTGCTTCACTACTGTGTTCATGGAATAAAGGTTTTTAAATTCTTCAGTTTTAAAAAGATTTTTGTAGATGAATTTAATTTCTTAATATTATACTTACTTTCAGTTTTTGTACTACATCATTTTTACATTAAATTATGAAAGAAATGGACACTAAAGTCACATAACAGTTTCTTTAATTTTCCTAACATAGACATTAAAATAGAGCACATGTGATTTAGCTCCTACGTTTTTTTTTTTTTTTTGTCAAGATTTGTGTTTTTAAACAGATGTGGCATTGCATACTTGTGACTCTAGAACTTGGAAAAGTGGAGGCAGGAGGATCACAAGTCAAACACAAGCCTTGACAAATGAGGTTCTTTGCAAATTCCTGTAGAATCTGTTATTACAATCTCTGTCAGTTTTCAAAGGAAATATGTCATTTTCTTCAACTTAATTCTATATGTGGGTATTCCCTTTTAATCATTTGTTCTTTCCACAAATGCAATTTGGATTAATTACGTGAGATACATTCTGCTAATCACTAGATACACAATACCAAATTAATCTTCTTTGTATTTGGCTACAGGACACTCATAAGTTATCCAGAAAATCAGCAAATCAATAACTACATGGATATAGGAATTAAAAGAGATGATGGTCATTATTTCTATGTTAAAAGTGAATTAAAATATTGTAAATAGTCGATAAAGGTTAGGTTAAATTATATTCAGAAGAATGTCAGAAAATGAAAGCATGATCATTAGAAATCACTTAGGATTTTTATATATCTTCCTTGTTGTCCATTTGTTTTTGACACATAATACTTACATATACTTATAGGATACAGTATAATATTTGAAAACACATGTACATTTTATAACTATCAAATCAAGTTAACTAGCATAGCCATAATGTAATGTATATGTTATTTCCTTGTGTTTAAATGTTCAATTTTTTTTTAGCTAATTTAAGATAATTAGTTCACTAGTTATTTCTACTAACTGTAATTTTTCCTTACTGACTAATTTCTCCATAATCTCCCTTACTGTTTTTGGTGACTACTAACTATTATTCTATTCTAATTCTAAAAATATTTTAGGATTTCACATAGGGATATTTTTTAAATGCATGTCTTTTGTTTCATTTTGTTACACAGTATTTCATATATATCCCAACTTAGATTATACCTCACTATGAAGCCTATTCTATTGTTATCTTTGTAGTAATTTCCTTGTTAACCACAGTCGTTAATCTCATTCTATAACACCTTTAGTTATGTGAAAAACAGAGTACAATGTTTTCCATTTGGATACTTAGGGAAATCCCACTAACCATGAGCCGTAGCCCCACACAAGTTAAAATCTTTCAACAAATAAATGTTTATGCAGCCAGGGCTACACAGAAAAACCCTTTCTCAAAAAGCCGAAAATGTAAATAAATATTTATAATAATAAACTGACAACCAAGATCTCTGATAGGCCTGCTTCATACTGTTGGTAGTTAAAGTTTTCTCTGGGCTAAAGCCACTACCCTATTATAAAAATCCACCTCAGAACAGAAGAGTAGTCATGTATTTTTTTCTTTAAATTTAAAGCATTAGATTCTATTTCATCCATTTTTTTAAAGAAAAAAAAAGATCTTTAGGAAATTGAATGACACTGGAAGTTATTGTTACACACAAAAGTCAGACTCAGAATGACAAGTGCCATGTTCACTTTTGCATGTTCTGGTATTAGATTATGGGTTTTCCATATGTATGTGAATGTGAGGAACACATGGCAGTAAAGTATAGGTGACAGGAACGCATCTGGCTGGCATTAGAACCAGTAGCAAGGGAAAGTGGCAGAGAGAATGGAGAATGACATAAATACAGAAGGGCAAGGATAATAAAGTGTGTATGAAAAGACCATAATAAAAACACTACTTTGTATATTAATTTTTATAAAGGTAAGCAAATAATATTTAATACAAATATTTTATGCTTTGTAGATATGGTATAGCATTTAATTTCTTATTTCAAGTTGTGATAGCCGTTGTGTTGTTTCTGTGAATAATCATTTATTTTCCTGTAGAGAATATCCTTGAGTAACATTCCTAATTCAACCATAGCATGGGAAATACCATACCCTGCAGTCTCAGGTTAGTTCAATCATGAAAATTATACTGAGTTCAAGAATGTTATTGGATAAGACCTTTTTTATTTGCCAAGATGTATTCTATATGCATTTGTAATATAAAAATTTATTCTCCTTCTGTAAAATTGAAATAAATTTTAAAGCTTGAGTGAACAAAGACTTAATAGTTTAATTTGAAACCTTCATGAAATAACAAATAAAGCTTAATTGGAAACTTTACATTATTAACAAACTAGAATTCCTTTATTAATTTTATCATGCAGTATGCTAACTGTGGTCTTTCAGTTAAATAAATTTAATTTCCTAAGAGATCAAATTACTACTACATGCATGCAATGTTTGAATAGTTTGTAATACTATTTCTAATTTCATACATAGTGCATTTGATTAATGATTTACTTTCATTAATTTTATTTTCTGAAAGAAACAGTGGAAAGACTTTATTAAATACTGGCACTCAAACAGAAGAATCTAGTGGGTATCTTCTGTCTCACTGATATATTAGTGTATTGATTGTATCAGAGCCAGGGGAAAAAAGTCCTTGATTTTTTTCCCCTGTCTTTTTAATATTTTTAAAATTAAGGTAATGTTGGATAGATTCTAAATTAAAAGTAAGAAACTAAAGTTTGCATAGACATTTGAAATAAGAATACTACAAATATTTCTGAGAATATCTTATCTTGCTAACATTTTGGATTACTTCATACTGTTTGCTAAAAAAATGATAAAAAGACAATAGAAAACTTATTGATCAAATTAACATTTACTTAAATTATTTGCAGCAAGAAATATTTCAAAGGACACTTGATTATAATGTGCCTGGTAGTGGAAATTTAAATACAGATGTGTGATGATCAGACTCAGAGGAATGCCAGACCCTTATGTAGGCAGAGTTTTCCTCTCCACACTTGCTCTCCAATAATCACTCCAGTGCTTAATATTAATTACAAATAGTCGGCCAATAGCTCAGGCTTATTACTAAGGAACTCTTACATTTTTTTTTTTTTTTTTTTTTTTTTTTTTGGTTTTTCGAGACAGGGTTTCTCTGTGTAGCTTTGCGCCTTTCCTGGGACTCACTTAGTAGTCCAGGCTGGCCTCGAACTCACAGAGATCCACCTGGCTCTGCCTCCCGAGTGCTGGGATTAAAGGCGTGCGCCACCACCGCCCGGCGGAACTCTTACATTTTAAGTTAACCCATATTCCTTATTTATGCTCTGCCACATGGCAGTGCCTTTATTAGACTAGCACTTTCATCTCCTGCTCCCTCTGCATCTGGCTGGCGACTCCTGACTCTGCCCTTCCTCATCCCATCATCTTGAGTCTGGCTTTCCCACCTAACTTGTTTATTCTACCAATCACAGTGACATATATTCATACAGTGTACAGAAGGATTTTCCCACAGCACCCTTACTCTGGTGGGAGAACGGATGCTGTCAGAAGAGTTACTGTTAGGTGAAAAGCATGGGGAAAGTGTCAATTGCAGCTTCCTCCTCACAGATGAGCGCAGCCTGAGAAACTGCTACAGAGAAGTCCTACTGAGATTAGATGAAGCCTCCTCTCACTCACGCTGTCCAAAGGAAATACATGGAGTGTCCTGGCTGCTGTGCATCTCCACCAGAACTCATGGTCTTCTTGATCGCGGCTTTTCTGTAAACGTGTCTGACATTTCTTTTTTTCCCCATTGTCTCAGTAAAGTCAATCCCAAAGCCATGCAGTTTGTGTAATCTTTTGTAAACACATTGAGACAAAAAAGCAAAGGAAAACAAACAAACAAATAAATAAAACAAAACCACACTCAAATAGAAATGTTTGCTAAGGATTTGGTTTAATGTGGTGTGTTTTTTTTAAGAATACTAGTTGTGTGGATATATATTAAGTTTATTGCTTTAATGCAATTTCAGACACATTTAAATATAAAAAACCCATTTAATATATTTAGTAATATGTATATACATATATAGATGTTAACAACCATAAGATAAATTAGAGACCCAAATTTCATCTTCTCTGTGCAGAAATCAGTACAAGAATATTTACATTCATGAATGTATGCCTCTTATTTCTTGTTTCATTTCTTCCTCTCAAGCTTGTCTTTAAAAGGGAGTGAGGTGCTGTTCAGACCCAGGTACTGAAAACCTCCCAAGGGCATTTCACCTGCCACTGAGCTGGCATTTCAGAAGGGACCACCCCAGCTGGTTTCATAGAACTGTTTTCCATCCCTCGTGAGGTAGCCAATATTTTCTCAACCCTGTCTTTTTGAAGTGTGTTGGTCTTTTAACAGTTTAGTTGTATCTGGCTAGAATTCCCAAGTAACTTACCCATGGAAGACAACAATAATTTATTTTTATTTTTACATTTTTAAACAATAAAATTGCCTCCTTTTCCATAAGAGTTTATTAAAACTGTCCCTTTCTACAACTCAACAATGAGTTTACATATTATTCATGGAATATTTTTTGTTGTAATGGAAAAAGAGCAACCTAACAGTTAATAAGTATTTTATGGACAGAGAGATATGTGTAAGAGTGACAAATGGAACAACAGCTCCTTTTAATTAATTAAAAACACTATAACAGAAATTCTTCCTGTGTTTTTCTAAATGGGTACATATCAAAATGAGCATCAAAACTAGAGCCTTCTATAAGCTAGATATGTGTGCTATCACTAGGTTGTGACTTGAACTGTCTGTCTATCTATCATCTATTTATAAACTATCTATCATCTATCTATCATCTATCTCTCTTTCTAGGTACCACATACTACCATGAAGATTCTGAATTAATCCTAATTTCATCTCCAGTAAAAATTCTGTGTTATGTGGGCTGAGTTCATAGTAAACCCTGAAAAAAATGCCATTTTTCACTCCCCAGAAAATGAATGCAGTTAGATTAATCAAGTGAACCAGACGTGACAAAATGTATAATTAAAAATTCAACCTGAACTATTTGGGAACTGAACTTAAAGCCACATGACATCATAAGGGCAAGGGAGAAAAGAACTTCAATACTTGGCACTGAGAAGTGGAAGCAGTGTGACCCTATGAAGAGACTGGGGTGGACCCTCAGGAATCCACGGATGCTAGCAGAAATGTGAGACTGGAGGAAGACAGAATGCCTTCACCCACTGAAATTTCAGAGAATGTGCCAAGTGAGGTTTTGGAATTGTAGTTTAAAGATCTATGATTATATATATTACCATGATTAATTGGCTTTTAGTTTGTACTAATTTGCCATGGCAACATAGGAAATGAATACAATGAAAATAAGGATTTATCCCATAATATCAGCAGATTTCTGGTGAATAATGATTATTTTTTCTGAGTAGGTGCTAAGATGTTCACAATTGGAAAGGAAGAAAAAATAAATGTGATGTTTCTATTATTTTTGATTCTTTAAATATTTCAGCTTTTGTCTTTTTTTTGTAATTTCAAGGAGAGATAAAAAGTGAAAATTCTATGTAAAAAATTCAGAAAGTGGTTTCTAGCATTTGTTACTAAATTAAAAGAAAGTAATTTGGTATCTAAAATTAGTGTGGTACAGAATACATCCAAGCTAGATGAAAACATTACCTTGTTCTCATTGACACATGTTATCATCAAACTTAGACAATTTCCCTCTTTTCTCCTTTTCTGGTTTTATCTCTATTATTAAGGTTGTCTTATACTAGAAAAGAAAGTTTGAAAACTACACAAAAAGAAAGAGGAGAGAGAAAACGGAAAGGAAGTATTTGGTAGAGGGAAGAAGAGAAAAAGCAGATTTGGATAGAAAAGGAACAATGACTTCAAGAACATATTTCATTTCACAGATGCCCTTAGTTAAGTTAAAATTCAGTATAAGTAACAATAACAAACATATCTGTATTATTTCAGGTGAGAAATGACCTAAGTGAATGAAGAATATTTTTAAGATCAAGGAAAAGCCAACAAAGCAAGAAGATGGAGAAATATCTCCTAGTATTAGTGATTTTTCTAATTCCTGCAACAAATTATTTGAGGGAAAGAAGCTGAGGAAGGGTTTGTTTGTTTCTGGTTCCAGAAGATTCAGTCCATGGTCACTTTGCTGTCTGTGTTTGGCAAGAGCATCATGGGAAAGGAGACACCGTGAAGCAGAACAGGTGACTTCAAGTCGGTTGTGATGCAGAGAAAATGGAATAACAAGAAATGGTGAATGTTAGAAGTGGTTCCAAATGTATAATACTGGTGACACAATTCCTCCAGCTAAGTTCTACTACCTCTGATGCTTTACTAACATGAAATAGCGTTATCCTATCCAGAACCCATGAAGACGTTATCACATTTATTTGCCCAGACCCTAAGGTAGACTGATGAAATGGTGCCAAAGTCATTCACAAAGTTACTCTGCATCAGGTCTCTGGAAGAGTACTAATTCTGTGGTGATATTTTAGATATGCTTTAATAAATAAAACTTTGCCTGGAAATCAGAGGGAATAGCAAGCCATTTTAAGTAAACAAAGAAGTCAGGCAGCGGTAGCACACTCCCTTAATCCTATCACTTAGCAGGCAGGTTCTGTGTGTGTTCAAGGCCACATTAGGGAACAGAACCAAGTGTGGTGACACACGCCTTTAATCCCAGTACCAACCATAGAGTTCTGCAGACCAGTACGGAGAGGAAATGACAGAGCTGTCCAGGAAGTGAAAGTGATGTAGCTAGACAGAGAACAAACCAGATGGCAGAACAGCAAGGCATATAAACCTGGGTAGACAGGAAGTTGCTCGTTTTGGAAGCTGTGGAGTTGGTGAGGTGAGATTAGCTCATGGTTTGTCCTTTTCCTCTGATCTTTCTCTCAGGCTTTAATCCAAATTTCTGGCTCTGTGTTTTTTATTTATTAAGACCATTTAGAAATTTGTCTACATAATTCCATCAAGTAGACAATCAGAATTAGTCATCACACTCCCTAACTTACCAGCACATTCTGGATAAGTTTTATGTTCTTTTCATCCTTGAACATGGAAGGAATAAGGGCCCTTAGGTTAGAACATGACTGGTGATAGATTCTTATAAAAACCACATTGGCGGGGCGGCGGTGGTGCCTGCTTTTTTTTTTTTTTTTAATTTTATTTTACAATACAATTCAGTTCTACATATCAGCCACGGATTCCCTTGTTCTCCCCCCTCCAGCCCCCCTCCCCTTCCTCCCAGCCCCCCATTCCCACCTCCTCCAGGGCAAAGTCTCCCCTGAGGACTGAAATCAACCTGGTAGACTCAGTCCAGGCAGATCCAGTCCCCTCCTCCCAGGCCAAACCAAGCGACCCTGCATAGGCCCCAGGTTTCAAACAGCCAACTCATGCTATGAGCACAGGACCCGGTCCCACTGCCTGGATGCCTCCCAAACAGATTAAGCCAATCAACTGTATCACCCATTCAGGGGGCCTGATCCATTTAGAGGCCCCTCAGCCATTGGTTCATAGTTCATGTGTTTCCATTCATTTGGCTATTTGTCCCTGTGCTTTATCCAACCTTGGTCTCAACAATTCTTGCTCATATAAGCCCTCCTCATTCTCGCTAATTGGACTCCCGGAGCTCCATCCGTGGCCTAGCCATGGATCTCTGCATCCAGATCCCTCAGTCATTGGATGGAGTTTCTAGCACAACAATTAGGGTGTTTGGCCATTCCATCACCAGAGTAGGTCAGTTCGGGCTGTCTCTCGACCATTGCCAGCAGTCTATTGTGGGGGTATCTTTTTGGATTTCTGTGGGCCTCTTTAGCACTTTGCTTCTTACTATTCTCATGTGGTCTTCATTTACCATGGTCTCCTATTCCTTGTTCTCCCTCTCTGTTCTTGATCCAGCTGGGATCTCCTGCTCCCCCAAGCTCTCTTTCCCTCGACCCTTGCCCTTCATTTCCCCCACTCATGTCCAGGCTGTTCATGTAGATCTCATCCAACTGGATATCAACATGTAGAAGGCTGCAAATAGATCCATATCTATCACCGTGCACAAAACATAAGTCCAAGTGGATCAAGGACCTCAACATAAATCCAGCTACTCTAAACCTGCTAGAAGAGAAAGTAGAAAGTAGTCTTGAACGAATTGGCATAGGAGATCACTTCCTAAATAGAACACCAGTAGCACAGACAATGAGAGAAACAATCAATCAATGGGACCTCTTGAAACTGAGAAGCTTTTGTGGTGCCTGCTTTTAATCCCAGCTTCGGGAGGCAGAGCCAGGCAGATCTCTGTGAGTTCAAGGCCAGTCTGGTCTACAGAGCGAGATCCAGGACAGGCACCAAAACTACACAGAGAAACCCTGTCTAGAAACCTCCCCCCATAAATAAAATAAAATAAAATAAAATAAAAACCACATTGCTGATCTGGTAAAGGACACTGGAGAGTTCTGGTGGTTTTGGCAGAAACAGCCATAAAATTATGATATCCATGTTATGAGTCTGAAAGTTACATCAGTGTTGCCTGTTGTATGAATCCTAAATGGTCTTATAATAAAAAACCCAGAGCCAGGTATTGGGGTAAATGCTGAAAGATCAGATACAAGGGAACAAGCCACTAGCGAAACTTCTCACCAAGTCCTCAGGCCAAATGGAAGGCAAGATCTTATCTCCATGAATCATCTGACTGAAAACATCTGAGTCCTTAGTGGAAAAGTCTCTAGTTCCTGTCTCCTCACACCTTATATGCCTTTCTCTGCCCAGCCATTTCACTTCCTTCCTGGTGCTGGCATGTATGCTTCCTAAATACTGGTGGCAAAGGCATAAGATCTCAAGGATTGGGTTTAAAGTTATGTGACTCCAAAGTACTGGGATTAAAGGTGTGCCACCGCTGCCTTGCTCTGTTTTCCTCCTAGACTGAATCAATCTCATGTAGTCCAGGGTGGCTTTGAACTAACAAAGATCCAGATGGATTTCTGCCTCCTGAGTGCTAGGATTAAAGCTGTGTGCCACCACTACTTGGCCTTTATGTTTAATTTTGTGGCTGGCTCTATCCTCTGATCCTCAGGCAAACTTTATTTGATGAGCAATATATCACCACAGTTGCCAGTCATGTTTCAGCTAAACACCTGAAATGTGTGCAGGCCCAAATATAGAGGAAATGGTTTCAATGAAATCAGCCTTCCAGATTCTATCTGTAAAGAGGTCCATCAACGTTAGAACCCAAATTACAGAGGTGTTGCCCACACCAGAACCAATGAGAGTGACAGCACAGTCTTCAGTTTCATTGGCTCAACTAAAATCAATCAATAGAAAGGAGGTTAGCTACAGAAATTACTTTGGTTCTCTGTCATATGACTTGCCACTCATTGTCTATTAAAGTATTCTTCTATAATAAATACACTTTATAATATGCTAGATTATTAAGGATTTAAGTAAGATGATTGTATTTGTACACATCCATTTATATTTTATTTTATTATTTTAAAATTATTTTATTATTTGAAAATTGTATGCAATACATTCTTATACTAACACCCTCTCATCCACATCCTCCAATTTTTCACCCCTACCTGCCTATCATTCACTTTTGTCTTTTCTTCTTATATTTTTTAAACACACTGAGTCCAATTTATGCTGCCCAAACACTCTTTGGTTTTGGGGTAAACCTTGGCATGTGATAGATCTACAAGAGATCACACTCTTAAAATAAGCTGACTCTCTTTCTCCCAGCAGCTACCAATTTCAATAGCTCTTCAGCTAGGAATGGGACACTGTGCCTATTCCACATCCATGCAGGGATTTTTCTGGTTAAAGTTTGCATGAGTCTTCTATATGCTGTCAAACATCTGTGAGATAATATGTGCAATTGTCCTGATTATCATTCTTACTCAACTTTTAACTCTGTGAGCTACCATAAAAGGTTAGCCTGGCAAGATGAGCTCACTGACATAGTGTCCCAAATATTATGAGAGTAACCAAACACTTTCTCATTGGATTTCAGTCCCACTACATGTGATGGAATCTATTCCTGGCACTGTTATCTAGACCAAGAACCAGTGGCTAGAAAGATTATGGGACCTATGGGACAACTTCCTACTGTTATTCTCGTCGATGGACATGGAGTTATACTGTCCTTATGTTTTTAATCATTTTATGCAGAGATTAGTGCACCTCTCATTCTTTATCAGAGAAACTTATTCTTGCAGTAGATAGCACTTAACATTAGTCAAAATGTGAGACATAAAAGATGGTGGTGTGTTCAACCACAAAGGAGACGTCAGTATCACAGTCTTCATGCCAAGGCTCAGGTTGTGTCGGCTGAAAATATGTAAGAGCCAGAGATGGTAAATGGTAATACTTTCTATTTAAATGTAATCTTAATTAATGACAATAAATTAAGAAAGAGTGAAAATTAAAAATATGTGTAAACTGTGTTTTCAAATATTAAGTATTAGGATTTCAATAACTATATAAAATGTTTATTTTGACCTCCACAATGTCAGTATTGTTTGATCGACTAAAATTGATATAGTTTTTCTCATACTCACTGTATCAAGAACTCTAGATTATAAAGTAAATCATATCCCACAGTCCTATTATTTGCTTGATTCACAATTAATATTTTAACTTTGTCCTTACAAAGATTAAGATTAAATAATGTACCTACTTGTCAATCAGCACTTCATTCATTAACAATATCTATGATAAGTTAAAAATAAGGTTTGTAAATATTATATTTTGTGTCTATGGAAATGGGGAAAAACACAGGTAAAGTAGAACAATTGTAACAACTCAAGCAGCTATATGCACAAACAACATTTCAGAGAAATAAATTGGAAAAAGTGCAAGGGGTATACATTTTATTTTGAGATCAGATGAATGAGGATCAGCTACTGCCAGAGTTTCGTTAGAGCTGAGAAACTAAATGTAAGATGAGGAGTATGTCACGGTATTGACTCTAAGTGGGAAAAAAACCTGTACAAGAGTTCATTGAGGATCTGAGTACCAAATAAATGGCTCCTTAATGAGAACTCCTATTGATCCAATCTGGAGAAATATTCATGATCTGGTTACTGAAAGGGCAAGAGCAAGGACTTCCCATAGTGGATCAATAGTATGAGCAGTGTCAATCTGCTACTGATAATTACTGAAATATTTTCTCACCTTTCAATTTCATTTATTAAGTAGATCTTTACTAGCCTGGCCTTAAATTATGCCAATTGGTCTACCTCAAGATGATCAGGTTCTCTTTGGGTTGTTAAAATATTTTTCAGCACACTGTGAGAATAAAATCCTAAAATACTTCTCTCTAGTATGAGAAGCCAGCCAAACAAGCATAACTCGTACTTTTCCTCAGTCTGAAATACCTTGTCTAGAGAAATGCTTATATTACAAAAGGACCATTTGGCCATTTATAGTTTGCTTTTTATCTATTCAATTGTTCCCTTGTATTCTTAGAACAGAAAGAGGAACCTTTTAAGAATAATAACATACCAATTACCTTTAATTACTCTCTAGCTTTTTCAGTTGAGAGAAAAACCTCTCATTTTATGTTTAGTTTGTGTCTGAATAGAGCATGTTCTATCTGAAACCTTTAATGGAAAGGCTTTTCCATTTTACACAAGTCCCTTGCTATTTAATGTATCTTCTAAATTTAAAAAGTTATTTAAAGTGCTACAGATTTCCTTAATCAACTTGAAAAGATGAGCAAAGCATCAGTGAAAAATATTTAAAAATTAGATTTTTGTGATAAGAATTTTCAGTTATTATGGTGAAAGCTAACTCATTTCATGTTGATAGCTTCCACTTCACACAACTAAGTAAACAATGACTATAAAATACATATGTTAAAAGTCTGATTGTATGAAAAATATATGGAAATAGGAACAAAACGACCTTTTAAGGAAAAGGTAGACAAGTACTGTTTGCCTCACTTATGCTTGTTTCTTTAAAGAAAACAGCATAGCAAATAGAAAAGACCACTGTCAGGAGTGTATGATAAAAGGAAAGATAAAATTGAACAAATCCTGCCAATTTTTCCACTCTATCCAAAAGATTTGGAATATCCACTCCCACTAATCCCTCTTGTACTTCATAATATTTATATGCAAATGTACACTATTAATACATATAATAGTATATAGTTTAAGTTGTAAAAGCCCATGGATTTAAGCATGGAATACATGTCATTTAACAACTTCAGAAAATGTTAGGAGATTTTTTTGCAGCAAAAAGTTCTTACAAAAAAATAAAGAAAAAGAAAAATCTGAAAAAATACATAGCATAAGGTCTCTAAAGTTACAAAGAATTAGCATATTAAGAGTGTTAGGTTTACAAACTAAAGAATTTGAGTTTAGTTTGTTTGTGATGTTGCATGCCTCAATATCAATATTTCTGTTAAAATACTTGGTACCCAATATTTCTACGTTAGCTGTTTACATGGAAACTTCACCCCACCCCTGAGTCCTGCTTTGGAAACTGTGCCTGCTTAAAGTCATTAAGAATATGGTGCTATTTTTGTCTGAAGAATGTTATTAGGTAAAGAAAATGCAAATACTAATTTAAAAGTCAATAGATTTCCCAGAAGAAATTGTGCTCACATAAAATGAAGTACCTAAGATTGCTGGGGCCATCAAACAAAAGAATTGTGAAGCAGCAATGAACTGTATAAAAACTGAATAGTAGACTCCGGCCAGACAAAAGACAGGCAAATAAATACTGATATGAAATGTTTTGTAATAAACATACATGATAAAATTAGGGAAACAATGTTTATCCATTTCATTTATCCAAAATATATTATTTGACATTGACTGTATGTATTCTATTACCAAATTAAAAGCCACACTAAGCTTCGGAAAATCATGTTCAGATAAACCCATTGAAGCCTACCATATGCACCAGAGAAAGTGTCAAATGACATGCATTAAACAAACAATAAAAATCAATTATTAAATATAAAAAGAACAACAAAAAGATATATTCACAGTGGACTTTAAAATCAGGATGGCAGTCCGTAAGTTGGGATTTAAATATACTTTTAGACTAACTATGTGATGGAATATTGCCAAAATTCTTCTAACAAGATTAAATATGTTTAATAAAGGTTCTTTTAAATTTCCTTTACTAAAAATGGATTTTTTTCATGCAATATACTCTAATTACAGTTTCTCCTTTCTCAACTCCTTGGAGGTCTTTCTTATACCCCTATAATCCAAACACTTTTTATCTCTCTTTAGAAAAAAAACAAAGAACAGACATCTTGAAAATAATAAAATAAAGATAAAAAACAAAGAAATGAAAAAAAAAGCCGGGCGGTGGTGGTGCACGCCTTTAATCCCAGCACTCGGGAGGCAGAGGCAGGCAGATTTCTGTGAGTTCGAGGCCAGCCTGGGCTGCCAAGTGAGTTCCAGGAAAAGGCGCAAAGCTACACAGAGAAACCCTGTCTCGAAAAAAACAAAAAAACAAAAAAAAAAACAAAAAAAAAACCACAAAGACATGGGTTTTTACATATGTACTTTTGAATTTCTTTTTATATATTTGCTGTAAATTTTTTTTCATTTTAAATCTCAAATGTAACCTGTAGATGTAATTCTGAATGGTCTTATTAAATAAGAAACACAGAGCCAACTGCAGAGTTAAAAGCCCAAGAGGTCAGAGCACTAGCAAATAGTCCTTAGCTTACCAGCCAATAGTCCTTAACTTACCAGCCACTGCCATATATAATTAATATAAGCTTCTGAGTGATTATTTTATAAGCAGTTGCAGGTCCATGGGGCTGGGCAGGACTGGAAAAAACTCCAGCTACAGTAACCTAAAATGGACAGTCACACACACACACACACACACACACACACACCCCATAAATGTAAACAGGAGCTTTTCTGTCCTGCCCGATCCCACAGCCACTTCTAAAATAATCACTCAGAGGCTTAATATTAATTACAAACTGTTTGTCCTATGCTCAGACTTATTACTAACTAGCTCTTACAACTTAAATTAACCCATTTCTATTAATCTAAATTTTGCCACGTGGCTTCATGGCATTACCTGTTCTCTAGTACATCTTGTTGCTTCAGCGGCTTGCTGACATCTGCCCTGACTCCACTCTTCTTCTCCCTGTATCTGTTTGTATTTCCCATCTCCTCGATCCTGCCTTGTTATAGTCCAAAGCTGTTTCTTTACTAACCAATGGTAATACGACATATTCATAGAATACAGAAGGGCTATCCCACAGCCCCCCCACTATATATATATATATATATATATATATATATATATATATATATATATGATTCAGCAATCATTTATATACAAATATATACATATGTGTGTATATATACATATGCAAACACAGACACATATGAATACAGAATTCTTTCTGTGAGATATTCTGCTTAAAAAAA
Source organism: Peromyscus californicus insignis (assembly GCF_007827085.1). Lineage (NCBI taxonomy): Eukaryota > Metazoa > Chordata > Mammalia > Rodentia > Cricetidae > Peromyscus > Peromyscus californicus. The sequence goes on along the minus strand of NW_026294617.1, from coordinate 24,860,320 downwards.
ATCACAGATATTTCTTTGTGGATGACCTTGACTACATTAACATATTACAGAAGTTCATCAGGTTCCATTATTTTGTTGGTTTCCAAGTTTATATGCAACTGAATTTACTCAGGAGTCATAGTAAAAGGAAGGTTATTTAATTTATCATATATTATTTTTACAATTATTTGAAAAAAATCTAAGTTATAAAGCAAAACTGGTAATTCATATACATATTGCTATTTGTTCTGAATTGTTCAAGATAGTCAGATCATGTAAACATAATATACTACATTTCTGACTATATATAATTTTGCCTCTGAAAAGTAATTATGTCAACATCATGGTGTTTTCACACATTCCTTTTTTAAACAAAGGTTATTCTTCTTAGTTTGATGAACAGCATGCAAAACTGAGAAGTAGTTGAAATGAGTGTCTGTGCAGATAAAAATGGATTTGTGTTTGTTGGTTTTTGTTTTTTAACTAATATACATAGATATTGTTCTTACAAAAGTAATATAATATCAAATAATTTCATTAAACCTTTATGAAAATACAAATGTTTGAAACTGTTTAAAAGCCTTTATAAATGTGAAAAATAGTTGCACACTGACAAAATAGTGGGGATTGATATTTATTAAAATATTATAACACCAAACTGCTACTTGATTATTAAAAACTTTATTTAATAGGGGCTGTTGTGAACCTCAGTGGGTTAGTACTTGTCTCTGGCTATTAAAACACAAAACTAAAAATGGGGTGTAAGAAAGAAAGAAAAACTAAATATAATAATTACTGAAATTTTAATCAAAACATTTTATTTTTGTTTTGAAATCATTAATTTTCTGAATATTCATTCATGACTGTATATTAAAATGATGAAAATCAAGTATTATACCTACAAGTGGAAACAGTCTTTAGTTTCTAACAAAACAATTCTGGAAAGATGGTGATGTTAAGGAACATTATTCAGGAGGCACAGGGATACACAACAGTTAATACACATGATGCATTAAAAATATGTCTGGCCAGGTGGCGATGGTGCATGCCTTTAATCCCAGCACTTGTGAGGCAGAGGCAGGTGGAACTCTGTGAGTTCAAGACCAGCCTGGTCTACAGAGTGAGATCCAAAAACTACACAGAGAAACCCTGTCTTGAAAAAAAAAAAAAAAAAAAAAAAAAGAAAATCTGTCTGGTGTGAAGAGTCTGGTATGAAGAGTGGTCAGTTTAGGTGAAGGTAAAAAAAGTGAAGACAGGAATCTTAACTGGAGGATTACATACAGAAAGTGTCCTAGATTCTAATGCCATTGTCATACTTCTATGAAAATGAACCAATAGTGCAATATTTATTGACTGACATAGATAAGATCATTACTTTGAATCCTTACAAAACACATACACACCAGAAGCAAAAACAACAGAAAGTCCCAGACAGATAATATTACTGAATATTTTGAACAATATGTGTCATGAATTTTTCAACTTCAGTCCACATATATGCTTTGGGACATGAAGCCTTCAACAGAGGGAAAAGTTGGTGTATGTTATATGTTGTAGCAGTGTTGTGAGATTACCAGACCTCAAAAGTCCATCACATTCTGAGCAAAGGTTTGATCCTTTAGCATCCTTGTCATCAACACATTTCCCTACAGAATAAGTTAATAAATAAATCAATGTTGGAGACAAAATATTTATAGCATAGTTATTATAGACTTGCTCATTACTTATCCTGTGTGCTTTAGGTCCTATCCCTGCTTATTTTCCTAGAAGGTTTGGTGACTTGTCTGTGTCCCCGAGTGCTCCCTTGGCAGGTGTAGCTTCTTACCCCAATGAGGAGGAGAAATTCCAACACGGTGTGGAGGGAACTGCTCTCTTGTTCTCTCATTGCTGTTCCTTGTTCCTGGACATCTTAGGAACACTGTCTTCTGAAATTCTAAGACTCCTTTTACTAAATGAGCAAAGTTATATTTCACAAACTGGAGGTACCTCATTTTCATCTGCCAACAGCCTTTCTATCAATAACTATGTTTCCCCATCCAACATCAAGCCTTCTTTTATGACTAGATGAAGTGTAGCTTTCTTTTCCTGTGTCTAAAATTTTCTTTTTCTGACTCAAAACAAAATAAACTTCATATCTAATATTAAATTTTCCAGCCAGAGAGCTTCACATGTCAGTTCTATTAAAGATTTAAGAAGGAATAATAGCAATATTAAATCTATTGAAAGAAAGAAAGTAATATAAATGGAAAATTCACTTAAAAAAAACCAAGTTGAAGTTGGAATAACCTTGATTGCCAAAACTCTGATATGACTAAGGAAGACATATCTTTAAAATTGGAAGAGAATAGCATTTTAAGCCACGGGATTAAAATGCATATGCAGTATTTGACTGACCATCCGTTTGAAAGAGGGCTTCTCATGCCCAGTGTTAGGGGTTCTGTTGGATGGTCTACGGGTCTTATAGGCTGTGTTGGCATTGCTGATGATGAAGTTTAATTTAAACACTGTATCTATTTTTATATAGACACTTATGTGTTCTTTCATTTTTGAAATTATAGTTCTCACTGCCCTTTCTTCTCTTCAAACTCCTTCTTGCTCTCATTCAAATTCATGGCTTCTTTTTTAATTGACTATTGTTAAAGATATGCACACACACACACACACACACACACACACACACACACACACACACACTCCTAAATACATAAGTACAACCTGCTCAGTCTCTATAATGCTACTTGTATATATGTTTTCATAGCTTACCAGTTGCTATTAAATAACCAATTAATTCTAACATCTACTATGTTTGAGCCAAAACACTGAGCAGATATTTCCAAAGATAGTAAATAAATGTGGCCTAAAGGAACATATAAAGCTACCCAACATCATTAGGCAAGAGAAAATGCACAAAAACACGAAACAAGACTCTAATTAACATCTATGCAACAATGAACATTGATAATGATCCTTACAATCTTAGCAGGCATGTAGAGAAAGCAGTAGTCCTGAATGTTGTATTCATTGAAAGTAAAGGGATGTCAGCAATATTCAAAATAATTCATTGGCATCTTCATAAATTGAGCATGTGAATATCATTTAAGATAGCAATTTCACTCATGAGAATTCTTCCAACAAAAGTACACACATCCGTTTTCACAAAGTCTGAAGACCATCAGCCTCTCTTCTCTCATCCAATCCCAAGTTTTACAATCAGGCTTTAATATGCAATCTAATCTACTCTGGGCTCCTTGTAATAGGAACACTATTTATGATACGATTTGTACAGCTATTTGAAGTAAATCTTCCAAACTATAAAGTAAAATGGTAATTCTTGTTCATATAGCTATTTCTTGAAACTTTGTTTAGAATGAGCAGATCCTGGGGACCTAATAGACTAAATTTTTGTCAAAGCATATTTTCTGTGTCTGAGAAAAGTTAATGATGAGGGCATAGAACCATTTCCATGTGGTGTTATGTTGTTTGAGAAAGTACCTGATGTCTTTACTGTAAGAGCTAATGTTAAAACAAAAATGAATGCCCAGTAAATGGATAATGAGTGAACACTAACATTGCAATAATATTACAAAAATATTGCAATAATAACATAAAAATAAATAAAACATGAGGAAAACAGGGAATGGATATCAAATATTTTCACTGAACAAAATAAACAGCCCCCAAACATCCATCCTCAAATATAAGAATTCCAATTATTTTTAAATTCAATATTTGGCCTAAAAGAATCAAATTGATTGCTTATGGCATGTTTTAATTAGCACAAAACATAGAAAAACCAGTTTTGATAAAATATCTGTGTTATTTAACAGCATGTTCCGTCTTTGTGCCTTAAATGAAATAAAGACCACAAAATGATCACTGACTTAGTCACAGTAATAATCCAAAACATTAAGGAAGGGCACATTGGAACAATGTTTTTAGAAGTAGAGAGATATCTTCTTCATGGGTAATAAATAAAACCGTTCTTGAAATTGCCCAGACTTCTTTTTGGGTTAGAAGGAATGCTAGAGGCTGTCATCTGTTTTGGGTTAAAAGGAATGCTAGAGGCCATCATCACGTGAAGTGGGAAAATGGGGGGAGGGGCAGGTGAAACCACAGTAAAATCAAGGATACCTAATAGAAAAAGAGAAGATGGACTTTGAAAACACCCAATGAGTCGTGGGGTGGTGGTGGCACACGCTTTTAATCCTGGCACTCAAGAGGCAGAGGCAGGTGGATCTCTGTGAGCTCCAAAGCTACATAGAGAAACCCTGCCTCAAAAAAAAAAAAGAAAAAGAAAAAAGAAAAGGAAATACACAGTACGCAATGAATGTGAAGGGTACTAAAAAGCTACAAAAAAGAGTGGTAAGGTGAACACAGCTTCAGCTCCATGCTCCACTGTGTGTGGATAGTTCTAAACTACTTTACAATGCTTTTTATTCCTCTTCTCACTGATACTGGAGACTGAACTTTCAAGACCAGACTGTTCAATGAAGATATGTTACTAAAAACTGCAAGCTATATCTAAAGAAACCCACTGCTTACCTAAGTCAACAGTGTTTTATACGAAATATGTAAAATGAAAGGCAATATGATGTTTCTAAAAGATTGTAGCTCTTCAGCTACTGAACACCAAGATACTGAGATAAATAAAATGCCTGAAAAAATTGTCAAAAGCTTTCTTGCTCCAATGGATAGAAGTACAAAAGTCTTCCACATCAAAGGTCCAGGGAACATTATGGAACAAGAGGCCAAAAACTGTAAGAGCTCAAAGATCAGGGAATTTGCTATGAGATTGTGTCTCTCAGTAACATAAAAAAAACAAAACAAAACAAAAAAACCCAGAACTATACCTTTAAAGTCTTTCTGACATGACTATCCAACTTGAACAGAACAAGGAGGGCAGGAATGAACAGGCTAAACCGGATAAGGAAAAATCCTTACTCCTCCACCCCACCTCCACACCCCCAAAAAACCAGTACACAAAGAACTACAGGCTACTGAGTAAAGCTGGGCACAGGAGAGGTATTTCTTCCCAGGAAATAGCCAAACACAGTTGGCTGCCCATTGTCAAATGGTCATTCCTGACAACAGGCATACAAGTAAAATTATGTGGACTTAACAGCTTTTCTTTCTGAATATCTATGTACATATATTAGTATATTATATATATATATGTATATATATATATATATTCATGTAATAATAATTGAAAAATGAAGCTATGCATTTGAAGTAGAAGGGGGAGGGATATATGTGATCATTTGGAAGGAGGAAACAGAAAGGTGAAATGTTATAATTAAAATAATATCTCAATAATAAACAAACAAGCAGATGAGTTCAATATGAAAGCAGAAGTCAACAATGTAGAAAGAAATAGGGACTTGGAAAAAATTACAAATAATAGAAATGAAGAAAAAAAACCTAAAGGAATTGAATAAAAAACAGAGATCAGAGATCGGGAAGAGCACTTGGGATGTTGTAATATATACATAGCTTGGTTATGACATTCATGAACTCATAGCATCTGTAGTTACCTCCAGAAGTCTTGTAAAAGAACAAATCCTTCACAATTCCATAACAGATAGGAAGAAAGTAAATGATATCTAGGAGTCATCTTTTACTGAGAAGGTATTGGCAGTTGCTAGGAACTGATAGAAAAAGTAGTCTTTTCTGGGTTCGTGCTCACTGTTAACACTCTCCGCCCCATACCATGATTGTAAGGGCAGCACTAACTTGACTTAGTGGGTTATTAAAAATTAAAGACCTGAAGTTGGAATATATAAAGGGTGATATGTGGGTATTTAGAGGGTGATAATGAGAACTGCTATCATATTTTGTTGTATATATGTATTAAGCTATTAATAATAAAGAAAAAGAATCCATGGAAATATGCACCTTGGAAATAGACTTGACTAAAAGGAAGGACAGGGATGAAGGACAAGGGTGATAATATCCTATATTCAGACATCCAATAACTCACAGAGAGACTCTTAGCCCTAACCTAAGCATCCACAGAAGAGAAGGAGTTGAAGGTGAAAAGTTTAAAAACAAAAACTAACAACAAAGAAAAACTACAGGATAAGTTGCAAAATATTAAAAAAGATATAGACTTTAAACTCAAAAGGGCTGTAGATAGTCAGTAAATATCAGAAGAACCTCACCATGATCAGATGTCAAAACTTACGGCATAAGAAGGAATAAGCATCATTTGAGAAATAAATGAACAAAGAAGAACTAGGCAGTATCCCTTATTTCCAAGAAACACAATCAGCAAACCCCCATCCCAACAGTGAAGAAGAAAAAGAACAAACTATTCAGCCAAGCACACACACACACACAGAGAGAGAGAGAGAGAGAGAGAGAGAGAGAGAGAGAGAGAGAGAGAGAGAGAGAGAGAGAGAGGGAGGGAGATTTAAAATAATTTATCCTTGGTTTTCCAGTTGATTCACAACTTTTTTGTTAGATATTTTACTCTAACACAGTTAAAAGATAATATTGATCAATATACAATTTGTGAGAATGACTAAGCAGTGTGAGTCCTCTCTCATTCTCTCAGATACATTGTTAGAAGTGCCTTTTTGTTAGAATTTCTGAAGATTTTCTAATGTCTATAGTGTCACAAGACAACTATGAAAAAATCTTAATATATAAACTGTTATAGTGAAAAATCAAAGTGATGCATACTCACATTTGGAGAGTCATACAATGTGGTCATATTATTTTTAATGAGAAAATAATCTCATGTGAAAGATCATCACCCTAAAGCAATATTTACTTCTATATCAGCTTCAGTTCATTTCAACAAACATTTATTAAATACTCCAAAAACTACATACTGTGATTGACTGTAGGAATGCTAAGATAAAAGCCTCCTCTTTCTTAATCTTAAATTTATGGAGTGTTAGATAGAAAAATAATGGAGACATGTAATTTCAATTAAATACACTAAATGAAATGAGAGTTGTTCACATCCTAAGTTTCAGTTATCCATTATTTATTAAAAATTGCTTCTTTGGATGATGATCTACTTTCTGTACTGATATCAACAGCATCTAATTACCTTGGTGGGCAAATAAATTAATTGCAAACATCCTACTGAGGATAATTAAAAGGCTTTCAAACATGGCAAATGGGTAATTCAAGATATGGCTTTCTGATATGTTGCTTCTCCATCACTCTTTGTGTTTATGTTATCATGTTATACACTTCGTGTGGATATCTTTAAGCATTATAATATTTTGAAGAATAAAATACTTTTTGCCAAATGATTGTGTGAACTTATTATCATCTACATAGGGCCATCTTCATTGTGAGGCTTTTACAGAGCTAGTTTTGAGGCTTGTGACACTGACATTAAGAAAAGGCATTCCAACAAGTTCCTTAGTATAAAACTATTTAGGATATTCACTTAAATATTTTGTTTACTAGAGTAACTCAGGAAATTTGAAACACAGATCCATTCCTTTTTCTCACACTATATGACATTCTATCTTTCCTCACTAACGTGTGCACCTGAGTCAAGTGCATCTTCAGCTACTGTTGCTGATGAGTATCAGTGCTTGGGTCTTCTTGATGGAAAACAAGGTTTGGTAAAGGTCTTGATATAATTGCCTACATGCAAAACATAAATGACTAAAAATAACACTGAACTGTTGAAGTGTTAAATGTAATCTCCTTAATTTAATTATAATCATGGCAAAGGCTAACCCAAGCCAAACACATAAATGTTCTTTTATTAAAGCAGACATATCAAGGCAATGTGGTCATGCTACTGAGAGACCTGTTTGTTCACCATCAGCCATGTTTTCTTCTTTTATTTAATTGATTCTTTGGGAATTTCACATCATGCATCTCAATCCCACTCATCTCCCCATCCCTCTGTATCTGTCCTTTCCTCTTGCATCTCCTTCCCTGAAGGAAAGCTAAAAAAGAATAAATTAAGATAAAAATAAATAATAAAATAATAATAATAATAACATAAAAAGAAAGAGAAAGAAAAACTCTTCAGCCTTCCATCGTTCCCACCTCTCCATCACTTCTTCATTCATCTTAGGGGCATTGGGAGCTGCTGTGTATCATGCAGTACACCCTTTTGTCCAAACATCTTTACTTGCAAATGTTCATGTGTAATGAGTTGTTGGTCAGGTTCAAGTCATCTGGCTTTGGTATACTATTATACTGGACTCCAACTGACATTTCACTCAGACATCCTGTTATTGCCCCAAGTCATGAAGTTCCTGAGGCTATGGTTCTACAGGATCAGCCCTGACACACACTCCACATGTCCTAGTTGGGGTAGATGTTGGGATGTGCCTACTCCAACCCCTGGATGTGTGCCTGGGTGGCAGCTGAATTGGGCGATCCAGGCTGTTGGTACCACTCCTCTCAGGTGAGGAGCAGAGAGAGCTAGCTCTCCCAGGCCTGTGGTAAGGGGTGGGACAAGCTATGGTGAAATTTTATTTGTGCTGAAATGTGATTTTATTTGTATGTTAATACATAAAGTTGCCTGGAGATCAGAGGTCAAAGAGAGCCATAAGCAGAGTCAGGTGGTGGTAGCACATGCCCTTAATCAGATCACATGGCAGGCAGAGTTTCGGTGTGGTCAAGGACACAGCCAAGCGTGGTAACAGGAGCCTTTAATTCTAGTACCAACCATAGAGACCTGGAGGTCTGTATAGACAGGTAGTGACGAGGAAGTCATGTGGTTGGGTTTAGAGCCAATGAGAAGGCAGAACAGAAAGGCAATAAAAAGACAAGTCAGACAGGAAGAAGCACTCTCTCTGGGGAAACTACTGCTGGTGGTAAACTAAAGCTAGTCATGGCTATTGCTCTGAAATCTTTGGCTATTTCCTCTGTATTTGGCTCTGTGTTTCTTATTTATTAAGACTGTTTAGAATTTTGTCTACAACCAGCTTTCCCTAGTGTATGGGACCAGCTCTTGTATCAGGGGTGGGGCCAGCTTTCACTTGACAGGGTCATCAGTGTCCATTATCTCAGTGTCAGGAAAGTTCAGGAACTGGGGAGGGGTGATAACTCCGGGTCAGTGAAGGGTGGGACCAGCTCAGTAGGGCCCTTGTAATTCAACACATGGCTTGCATGGGCCCCTATTGTAACCTGGGCAATGGACATTCACATAGATCCCAGTAGCTGCAGGACTACAGAACCAAACATGGTCATTGGCAGCATCCTGAGCCTGGATGTCACCATGGCCTCACAGTCCACTGGTGACTGCACATGATACTTAGATCAGCATTGCCCTGGCTGCAAAGTATCCCTCAGACAGCAACATGACTCCATATCTCTCATATCCACTCAGCACCGGATGGTCCAATCAGCCATGAATATCAACAGAGACCATGGTTGCAACAGGGCCATGGACCCAGATATGACCCCAGGCTGCGGCTCTAGCCTTAGCATCACCATAGCCTTGGGTTGACGTGCATGGTACTTAGATCTCATGACCATGGCAGCTACATCATCTTCAGACACAAGCATGGTCTCAGGTTTCAGTCTAGACCCAGTTTCTGCTCTGATTTCAATGGTAACAGAAACTGTGTGCTGTTGAATATTAGTTTAAGATGTGTTACATTTCTTTATGCTGTGAAGTATTTACTTAATGAAGCAAATATGTGTTGCGTTCTTTTATGTTGCATTTGTTTAATTCTGTAAAGCTGTGTTACTTTGTCTGCCTAAAGCACCTGATTGGTCTAATAAAGAACTGGATGGCCAATAGCTAAGCAGGAGAAAGGATAGGTGTGGCTAGCATGCAGAGAGAACAAATAGGAGAAGTCTAGGAAAGAGAGGGAGGAGCAAGAAAAGGAGAGGAAGACAGCAGGAGCCAATGACACAGCCAGCCATAGAGTAAGAAGGAGAGAAAGATATATAGAATACAGAAAGATAGAAAGTCCAGAGGCAAAATGTACTTAAAGAGAAAGAGGATAATTTAAGTTAGAAAAGCTGGCTAGAAACAAGCCAAGCTAAAATCGGGCACTCATAAACAAAAATAAGTCTCCATGTATTTATTTGGGATCTGAGTGGCAGGCTCCCAAAGAGTTTAAGAAAAAATTACATCAACAAAGGCTCTGGGTGTGATCTGTGGTAGATAGGGCCATGGGCCCCAACATGACCCTCAAATGCAATGTGGGCCCAAATGTTTCCATGACCACAGGTGGTAGTCCAGTTCATCCTGATCTGTATGTCCCCATTGGCAGCATGTGACCCTCGGACACCACATGGTCTCAGGTGTTGCCTATAACCCGGACATCTTCACAACCTTCAGTGGTAATAGGGACCACGGACATTGTTTTAGGCACTGGCTATAGTAGGTCCAAGGACCCAGACACAGGCCCTGGCAGCAGCTTGAGCCTTGGTAGATACCATGGTCACCAGTGGCAGTGCGGGCACCCCAGATCATCATGGCCCCAGCAGCAGTATGTCCCTCAGCCACAAGTAGTGAACAAACACCCAGGCATCTGTGTGGCCCTTGGTGATGACACAGGCCAAAACATCAACACTGACTGAGGATGCTATAGGACAATTGACCCAGATATGATCCTTGGAAGCAGCACAAACTGAATGCCACTATGGCTCCAGGTGGCGGTGCAAGTTGTTCAGATCAGGATGGTCCCTGTGGTGGCATGGCCCTCAGGCACCTGCTTGGCCACATATGGCAGTGCAATCCTCAGGCATCCTCACAGGACCTTGGTGGTAATATGGACTATGGTCATCAACACTGACTGAGGCTCCGATAGGGCTATGACCCAGACATGACCTCTGCCAGCAGCCCGGGACTGGAATATCCTGTATGCTGCATGGTGGTAAGCAAGCCTCCCCCATCAGCCTGTTTTTCACAGCCTTCATCTCTTCAGATCCACCTCTCTCTGTAAGATATAGACCTCTCTCTGCCACTCTCTTTCTCCCATACTCCATCATACATTTGCTCACCACAATGATGCCTGTGGCTTCTCCTTTCTCTCTCAGAGCAAACTGCTTTGGGTGGGCATGTGCATGTCCCTTTCTAGCCACTCAGTTTTAGTGGTACTGAGCAGGCTGGTGGCTTCTTCTCACATGCCCAGAGCAAACTTCAACAATATTTTTGGAGACTTAAATGATCCTGTGTTCCAGACTCACTAGGTATCAAGTAGAGAATTTGAGGGCAACTGAAAGGTTGAGAGCTTGCCCAGTAGCAGTGCAATCTTGAAACTGGGAAAAGCTGAGGTCTAGTCTGGACTGAGAATCATATGGATATCCATGATTTGGCTTTGTCTAATGAGCTGTTTTGCATCATTAGTTGAATGATGCATCCAAAACCAAGCAGAGAAGGGTATAAAATGACAAGGTGATCCTAGCAAAAGGACCTTTTCAGGCACTCAATGTGAACATCAGAAGATGAGAATAATTTGAGGTGGCCAATCAGGGAGACATTGATTAAATTGTAGGACAATAGTTTACATAACTATGTGACACATGCTAATAAATAGCAATACCCCACAAAAGAGCTACACTGTAACATCCCATCACCATACTGGGTGTGTATCCAAGAAAAACAGTATTTATACACAATAAGCTGTGTTTTTGCTTCAATTTTTCCTTCATTGTAAAATTAGACATAGCACAGTGATTGGAAATTATTTTCAAGCCCAATATTAAAATAATGAAAATTATATCCTTTAGTCTCCTGTCTTTATCTCTGGTGGATGCCAGGCTGAGTTCTTAATGCTTTGAGTTGCATAAGAAATAATATTTCTAAAATCCACAAGACCATAAGCTGAAAATTTGTACATTTATTAAATACTAAATGGGACCAGAAATATTGTAAATATTTGAAGGTATTATTATAGCAGCTGAATAGAAACATTACTTGAATATGAGTCATTTTTACTAAAATTGTCTAGGTCTCAAACAAATTCTATAACCTGAAAGACCCTAACCCTTCAGGCTTACAACCTCCCAAGCCCCAGGAGAATAAGGAACTAAAAAGAAAACTAGTTCCAAGGGCAACCTGACTCAGCCACTACTCAACCACCCCTGCAACAATGAAACAATGTAAAAAGATTTCTGTTAAGAGATGCGCTCAACTGTGACTGGGATAGTTGCAAGTGTTCCAGGAAGGACCACTATGACCTTTGTGTAACCTTCACTCCCGCCCTGATACCCCCCTTGAGATTTTGGGGAAAATGTGCACACTGATGTAACTGTACCCCCTCTGTGATCACTCTGTGACCAGACCATGATCTTATGAAATTAGCCTCTAGACATAAATCAATCGAAACGAAATTGTATGGGAATTGTAATCTTATGGCTTTTGTGGGTTTTTCCTTTAAAAGTACCTATGTGACTGTAGTGTGATGCAACTCTTGCTCTTTGGAGCTGAGTTAGCCCGGCTGTACAGCCGTTTCTTCAAACACCTTGTGCTGTTGCATCAACTGGACTGGAGTCTGGGTTCTTGGGGCGCCCACTCGAGACCCTAAACTTTGGGGTCTAACATTGGAGGCCCCAGCGAGATTTTTGGGGACCCCCCACTCTGCCAGTTGGAGGTAAAAACAAGCTTGATCTATGTTTTATGTTATTGTGTCCTTGTCCTTTGTCTGGTTGATTTGGCATTTGTATTTGGTGCCTGCAGAAGTGTGCAGGACTTGTGTTTGGGACTTGCGTGGGGAGCAGATGTGCTCAGAAGTCCCTGGGTCCCCATTCTGCAGGTCTCCTCCGGAGTGATCTGAAGAAAGGAGATGAGTCTCTCCTTCCCTGGGGGAGTGAGGCTGTTCATGGCCACTCCCATTTGAATTTGTGCTTTCAGTTTGTACTTTTGGTTTTGTAGTCAAATCAACCACCGCACGGACTGTGTCTGTCCATTTTATGTTTTATCTGTCTTTGTCTGTCTCTACCTCTTAATTCCCTCTCTATGGGGCAACAACTAACTACCCCCCTAAGTTTGACTTTAGATAACTGGAGAGATGTCCTTGCCCAGGCTCACAACGCCTCTCTGGAAGTTAAGGAAAAAAAAAATGGATCACCTTCTGTTCCTCGGAATGGCCGGCCTTTGGGGTTGGCTGGCTGGGGGATGGGACTTTTAACGTTGATTGATGTCATTTTGCAGGTGACCACACGGACACCCAGATCAAGTGCCTTACATTTCAGTCTGAGAGAGTTTAGCCAGAGACCCACCTGCCTGGGTGAAGCCATTCTTCACCGTTTCACCTGCCCCAGCAACTGGGGCTCCGACCCCCACCTCTTCCTTTTCAAACTCCCCTTCCTCCCCTTGTCCCTTCAGCCGGGGATCCCTCCCTTCCCCCAAGCAGCCACCTCGGCTCCCGCTGTTATAGGGCGGGGGAAGGAAGAGACACTGGGGCGTCACAGGTGTTTCCCCTCTGCTGGGGGGGGGCAGCCACTAACCAAACTCCCCCATTGCTTCCTGGCTCTCTCTCTCTGACCAGAGCGCAGGCAGCAGGCAACAAAAAGCTCTACAATGAGTCCTGCAGGCAGCAGCTGCACAGCTGCTGCTTCCGAGACCCAAGGCACCGCTGAGAGGCCAACCTGGGCTACCAAGTGATCCAAGGTCTCCAAAGAAGATTACACACGAGGCACCACAATGTCTCTGCCTGGATTATGACAACGCTGACCACAGGGCAAGATGCCCCAATGCAGCGCTTGCTGCCAGGACCCATTCCAGACTGTGGACAATCAGTAGGACACTGGAATTGATTGCACCCTTTTGCCTGGTCAAGGTCAGTCTTCCGTGTCCCTGTTCCACAGGAAAAATACTCTGCCTTATGGGCCTGATGGCGAAAGAAGATTGATGCTGTTCTGATTGGTGCCTCCAACGCTATGGAGACCTGGGTAGGGATTGGTCCCTGTAATTTATAGGATTGGAAGCTTCTTCGTCTGCACTCAGATATAGTTTATCCTTCTCAGATCTCTGACAGTACTGATGGCTAGCTCTAACTTTGTCAGCATGGCAGCATCAGACAACCAGATCCTTCTGCAAGGCCATAGCTAGCTTGTTAGCTCACTTAAAAAAAAAAAATGTTCTGCCGGGCGGTGGTGGCGCACGCCTTTAATCCCAGCACTCCGGGAGGCAGAGGCCGGCGGATCTCTGTGAGTTCGAGGCCAGCCTGGGCTACCAAGTGAGTCCCAGGAAAGGCGCAAAGCTACACAGAGAAACCCTGTCTCGAAAAACCAAAAAAAAAAAAAATGTTCTAAAATATAAAAGTTTAAATAAGTCATAAAGGTTCAGATACAAGTCTAAAATGAGATATGTTTCAGATTACTCTCCTGTTCTATGGTTCAGAGCTTAACATTTGGGAGTCCTGATGAGCTGGTAGAGCAATGACTACTTACTGTTCAGTCACAAGCTCAACATTTTGGATTTGTTTTAGATGTCATCTAAACATGTCTAAATGTAAACCTAAAAGTGGTTCTCACCAGGCCAAAAATATCTCTGTCCAATTTATTCCTGGCTTTCTGGACAGAAGAAAAATGCCCAAATCTGTAGTTCTCATTGAGACTCAAAGGTATGAGTACACTTCTGCTGTTTTACAGATACCCATTACCTGCTTTGTCTACAATATGGAATTCAATACAGACTGGTAATACTAATGTATCTAAAACTTTCATGTCATTTTGTAATAAGTAGGCCTCAAAGGATCAAAAGAGTCATTAAAACCTAGACCCACTTCACAGAGGTCGAAAGGATCTCAGATAAGTATTCCTAAAGTGGTATTTTTCTTCTCTCCTGGTCTTGGGACTACTGCTTTTCCCGTTACTAAGGGTATGGACCTAAGGGTTCCAAATAAGTTCATAAATTTTAACTTCTGTTCCGAGTTTAAATTTGTCTCAACAGATTTCTACTTGGCTGGCAGACACCTCCAAGTTTCAGTTGCTGACTCCACTGCTCCAGACAACTGTGGGCTCCGGACTTGCTAAAGGCTAATGTGGACCAGCCCAGCTAACATGTTTCCTCCCTGTCACTATGGGGTCAGGCAGCTACATGCTACTGACAAATGCCCCCTTGCCCAGTCTTTGACTAGCTTTTCAGCCTTTTGGGGGGCTGACAATGGCGCCCCAATGCCAGCTGGAAGCAGTTCCAGAAGAGAATATGTCATCCCATATTCCTTGTTCAGAAAAGGCTGAAATGCTGGGTCAAAAGAAAACTCCCTGGCATAGAGACAAGATGGCTAACTATGCACGGCCACTACCGGCCATAGTTACTACAATAGGCCACGAGTTACTAAATTCCAGAAACCAGGAAATGTAATAACATAATTTTAAGATTAAAATTTGCCAAAAGAAAAAGGGGGAATGAAAGACCCTAACCCTTCAGGCTTACACTCCCCAAGCCCCAGGAGAATAAGGAACTAAAAAGAAAACTAGTTCCAAGGGCAACCTGACTCAGCCACTACTCAACCACCCCTGCAACAATGTAACTATGTAAAGAGATCTCTGTTAAGAGATGCGCTCAACTGTGACTGGGATAGTTGCAAGTGTTCCAGGAAGGACCACTATGACCTTTGTGTAAACTCCACTCCCGCCCTGATACCCCCCTTGAGGTTTCGGGTAAAATGTGCACACTGATGTAACTGTACCCCCTCTGTGATCACTCTGTGACCAGACCATGATCTTATGAAATTAGCCTCTAGACATAAATCAATTGAAACAAAATTGTATGGGAATTGTAATCTTATGGCTTTTGTGGGTTTTTCCTTTAAAAGTACCTATGTGACTGTAGTGCGTGCGACTCTTGCTCTTTGGAGCTGAGTTAGCCCGACTGTACAGCCGCTTCTTCAATAAATACCTCGTGCTGTTGCATCAACTGGACTGGAGTCTGGGTTCTTGGGGCGCCCACTCAAGACCTTAAACTTTGGGGTCTAGCAAGCCTTAGCCCAGAGTTTCTTAAATTCTATCCTCTAATGACCATCTTTGCCAGAGAAATAAGTACATTGCCTTGTATATAAAGGCATACAAAATGAACATAATAATTGAGTACTTAATGGTAATAAATTATAAAATAAAGGTTTCAAAATTAGAATTGCTATAAAACCCACTAATTCTCTGGATAACACACACACACACACACACACACACACACACACACACACACACAGAGAGAGAGATGAAATTATTGCTTCTTAAAGACACTTATGCTGTCATTCCCACTTTAGCAGTATATAAACACATGGGAGAGATTGGAAAAGCAGAACAGGTTATAAATACCTTGGACAGGACAGAAGCTTAAAATAATGAGCTGCAATATTTGACATTATGTGGATAGACAGAGAGGACATTTTACTAGTTGGAATAATATATACATAGAAAGGAAACAGCTGCATACCTGCGCAATGTATTGTAAAACATGTTCTGACACAGGTGGAAGGGGAATGTCTTGTGTGACATGGTTGTTGCAGCTGAATATTCATAAGAAAGTCTTCAGTGAAGTAAAGAATAACAAAAAATGACCAACTTCTATCCATTGCTATTAAATGGATTTTTGTTGTTGTTTTGTTTTTTTAAGTTGGCTTTTTTCTTCAGTCTTAGTGAATTAGTAGCTAACATAAAATCAAATTGAGTGTCCATTGCTATTAAGCTAATCATAGTCAAGCTTAATGGCTACTGCCTTGACATATAACATACTATTTGTATATATGTAACTGTGGCATCTTTGCACCCACACTTGCTATCTAAGAACAGTACTATACATTTAACGATCTTATAGAAAACACAATTTTTCACAGAACAGCTGTGAAATAAAACATATAGCAGACTAAATATTCTACAAATAGTGCTTCATTTACTATTTTATCACAAGGAAAATACTCCTTATACAGGAAAAAATGTAAGACAACAGACCAAAACATTCTGTGGCTTAAAAGGCATAAATAGTCATTTAATTGAGGAACAGTCTGGAGAATTTTCAGTCACTTATAACAAATAGAAAGCTCAGGGAAAAATATTTTGGCTGACAAGAGAACAATAATTTGCTTTTAGACTCTTGGCACTTTAGTATTTCACTCAAAATAAATGTTCCTAGACTAAGTAGGAGAGAGAGAGAGAGAGAAAAGATAAAGACAGAGGTCTGCTTCTGAAATAAATTTAATGATGTAATCATAGTCACAATAAGAAGTGGAAAGGAGTAGGATTTTAGAAGATGGTCTGTTTTTTCATGTTTAGGGAGAAGATAATCAGGGCTCAGGGAGTTTGAGGTTTAGAGGAAGCTCCACACAAATGATGTTGCTGCTCTTTCCATTATGATAGTCTTTTTACACTGAACTAGAGAGAAAATAATCAGATACATTGAAGATATGTAATTCAAAATGTCTAATTTTAATGTCTACAAGAAACAGCTTTACTATGAATGAAGGAAATCTTGAAATATCTTAACACCATTCCAAACATTTATTGTCTACTATTGAGTACCTTGAGAATGAAAACAAAGGCACTTGGGGTTGTAATTCAGCTAAAGAAAGAATTATACTTCTAAATAGTGTTGACTAGAGTGAGACTGTAAGAAAAATAATGATGTACGTTATAAAAGGAGGTCATGGAGAATCACATCAATATCGTGGCAGGTTTTGACATTATTCTATAATGGAACAATACTACTTAGAAAAATAAGATATTTTCAAGATTACACATTGAGATTCTTAATGTGAACATCAGGACATTAATAGTCAATTGATAAGTGATTCGGAATACTTGTTAATGGAGTGGAAGAAATAAAAAATGGTGATTAATATGATTTATTGCACAAAACACATACAAAAACACACCCTTCCCCACAAAACCAATGCTAATTAAATTTTTCAAGGAAATAGGAGAGTGCTCTATATTTTCCATTTCTAACATACATGTAGTCATTTTGTAATATTTCACTGATTATTTATTTTATGTTTAAACAACTTACTTTAAGTATGCCTCCAAGATGTAAAAATTAATTATAACCAAGTTTGGGGACCAAAATTTGATAATGATTTTTTTTTCATTATGAAAGGCAGCATTAACTGGTTAATTTTAAGCTACATTAATTTGGGGAGAGAGAAGAAGAGAGCAGAAAGCAGGAGTTTTTTTGTTTTGTTTTGTTTTGTGTTTTCTGGCTTCCTGAAAACATATATCACAGCAATATATAGATGCACATCATACAATTAGTATATGACCCGTTCTGTTCCAGGTAAATCTTGATTTAATCTTTCATTCAATTTAATGTAATCATTCAAATCTTTGTAACCACTTTCCTAGCTGTGTCACTCATGAATCTATTGATCAAATAACGGCCTTATGAATAATTACAATGTTTAGGCATCCCTCTTAGTTAGAAGGATAGCAGAACATAGTTTTTATGGAGTCCTGCCTCTGTGAAGTTACATTTCCATAGAAAAACTCAACAAAGAACAAAATCTTTTGAGATAATTTCTACAATCTTTTTTTTTATTTTTTTTTTAATTATTATTATTTTTTTGGGGGGTTTTCGAGACAGGGTTTCTCTGTGTAGCTTTGCGCCTTTCCTGGGACTCACTTGGTAGCCCAGGCTGGCCTCGAACTCACAGAGATCCGCCTGGCTCTGCCTCCCGAGTGCTGGGATTAAAGGCGTGCGCCACCACCGCCCGGCAATTTCTACAATCTTTTGAGGATGTACAAGTGCCCTTTCTATCTCCCCTTCATTTACTGTGCCCCTGTAGATTCACTTACATATTATGCTTCTTTAGGTACCCATGTTGTTAATAATAAATTAGATCAACTGCTTAAATTAAAATGCAAAATACTTGGGAGTTCTTATCCTCAAATGGCTGGCAGGGTAAAGATGTTTGCCTCCAATCCTGGTGGTCTGACTTTGTTCACCTGAACACACATGATAGGTGGAGAAAGATTGACTGTAGAATGTTTTCCTTTGGCAACCATAGGCACTCTGTGACATGAGTGTACCTACACACATACATTCTCCACCAAATAGATAGATAGTTTAGATAGATAGATAGATAGATGATAGATAGATAGATAGATAGATAGATAGATAGATAGATAGATGATAGATAGATGGATAGATAGACAGAGATAAATAGATAGATAGATAGGTAGATAGATAGAGAGATAGATAGATAGAGAGATAGATAGATAGATAGATAGATAGATAGATAGATGATAGATAGATAGATAGATAGATAGATAGATAGATAGATAGAAATTGATTGATAGATAAATGAATGTGGGCAGTCAACTGGATCGTTAGAAACAATCCAGATAAGAAAAAATTACAAATAAAATTGATTGAACTCTGTCTAAGGGAAAAATAAAGCCATTTTTAAATCTGGAAACTGATGATAAAAGAATATGGAAATGTAAAGGCTGTGTGAAATTGAAAGTCTTTTTGTTTCCTGGGAAGTACTATAATGTTTGTTTTCAATTGGCAGGTAGACATATGATATATGTATTACAATATAATCTTTGTCTCCAACAATATAGAGGGTGAAGACTAAGTCTCAAGGCTGTGCTCTGACCTCCCCGTGTGTTCTGTTGCACATGTGTGTCTACATACACACATACACACACACACACACACACACACGCACACGCATAATTGATGGCTATTGAAACTGTGTGAAAATGAACTCTAAGATACTAAAATAGAAAAGTCTAGATACTTGTAAGCTGTATAAACAGTGACAAACAGATAAAATCTGTTATTTCTTTTGCATATCTTAAATACCATGGAGAAATTGTAGTAAGAGGTGATTTAAAAAAAAAAAAAACTATTGGTGCCATTTTATGAAGGAAAGGAAAGTTAGGTTAAAAATACACAATTTATGAGGATATGGTCATTTATAATATGACTTCTACCAATGCAAGAGCTAGTCCTGAGAATACATAAAAGGCTCAACTTATCAGCGGTATGGAGGTCAATGAAGGTGAGCGCACCATGCAGAGTGAATGACAGTATATTGGGAAGAATAATATTCTCATATATCTTGATATACAAAGTATATTGAAGAAGAAATATGCTAAAATAAATGGAAATGTATAGGCATTCATATAAGAGAAAATGGGAAATATGTCTCTAGGCCTGAGAAGGACTTGTGATTGGACTACAATAAATTATGGAAGATGTTGTAGAGAGATGTGAAACAATGGAGATGAAACAATGGTGGATTTGGTGAAGTGGGAGTGCTCATAATCTTAAGGAAGATTAATGTGCCTGAAGTGTCAGACTTGAAACTCAAATTACAATATTCAGTAGAAATGAGGAATAAGTTGAATTGCTGAAAACTAAATGTCCCTTGGGATGTAAAAAAAATAAAAATTGAATTAATGCTTCAGTATTCCTGGGCATCATGGGTGAAGGCAAAATACAACTGATAATTGAAAATAAAGAGAGAATTCTGTATGAGAAGGGTTCCATAACAGGGAAGAGAAAATAAGATCTAACAAGAAGAAGGTCAGGATTAAAAACAGAATAAAACAAAAAAATTCCACATTTAATTATTTATCAATCTCTATCTATCTATCTATCTATCTATCTATCTATCTATCTATAACTATATCTATTTGGTGGTAGGTGTATGTGTGTAGGTACACTCATGTCATAACATACCTATGGTTGTTAGGGGATAACATTCTGCAGTCAATCTTTCTCTATTTATCATGTGTGTTCAGGTGAACAAAATCGGATCATCAGGATTGCAGTCAAACATCTTTACCCTGCCAGCCATTTAGGGATAAGAACTCTCAAGTATTTTGCATTTTAATTTACGCAGCTGATCTAATTTATTATTAACAGCATAGGTACCTAAAGAAGCATAACATGTAAGTGAATCTAATAGGGACACAGGTGCCTAGCAGTAAATGAAGGGGAGATAGAAAGGGCACTTACACATCAGCATGTTGTGTGAAGGCCAAATTGTAAAAGAAATCATAATTGAATAGTCAAGTATTTCTTAAATTTGTTATTTATTATTTGATAAAACAAAACAATTTCAGTTAGTGGTGGGGTCTTGTGAGACCTATATGCTGCTAATGACCAACGAGAGAGGAAGAATCAGTTTTCTGAAAGGACAAGCAGTGTGATAGGCAATGTGATTCCTGATCAGACTTAGACACATATTTCTATGAGCAACATTAAGTGAACTCAGTAGCGTGCATTTGTTTGTGTGTAACAATAAAATTTGAAGAAATCAACTATTGGAGACTAGGGACATGTTGGGACTTGGAAAAGGAAGAAGGAGGGATATAAATCATGTAAACAATGTACTCATATAAGAAACTCTAAAATAAATTCATTTTTTTTTTTTTTCGTTTTTCGAGACAGGGTTTCTCTGTGTAGCTTTGCGCCTTTCCTGGGACTCGCTTGGTAGCCCAGGCTGGCCTCGAACTCACAGAGATCCACCTGGCTCTGCCTCCCGAGTGCTGGGATTAAAGGCGTGCGCCACCACCGCCCGGCTAAATTCATTTTTAAAATAAACTTCTTAGCCAGAATAGGTGGCTCAAAGCTGGAATCTTCACACACTTGGAAGTTGGTGACGTGAAGATCTGGAATTTGAGGCCAGGCTCAGCTGCATCAAAATATCAAAACTAGACTGGTTCTGAGGAGAACTTGTTTCACAAGTTATTTTCAGAAAAAAATCAAGTGAGATTTATCAATTTTTTTGATAAACATAAAGCTATTTTCTCTTCTGAGGACAGTCCTACAGTCAAATTCAGACCCTAGATTTTGAAAGGTGGAAATATATGAGTCATAGTACATGGTCATGTTACTCTATTTGAAGTCATTGAACAATTACACTCATGATCTAAATGTATATTTCCTATTTACTCATCAGTAACATTTATTAATCCAGGGTAGTGGATTTAAAACAAACCAATATGAGTGAACTTATTTTTAAACAAATTCATGTACGTTCAATTGGTTTATATACAGGTCTTGCCAGGAAATTCACTGATACTTACCTAATAGAATTTAAAAGGGAGTCAATTATTGTTTACATTCAAGAATATAAAATGAAATTAAATATTTCACAAATATTCACTAATGTTTCTATTTGTGAAGATGTGCTAATGAGTTAAAGTATGACAAGTGTATACTGAAAGTTTACAATAGTGAATTTTTAGTTGATGCAGATGTTTTAGTATATCTTCTTTTGAAAATGTTTTTGCCTCTGTAGACCTTTTATTCTTCCCTCCACCTACCAATTTCACTTTACCAGCTTAAGAATTCTATAAATGGAGATTCCAGTGTCAAGGTTGTATTTCACAGTCATTGCTGCATAGACATATTTGTTTCCCTATATACAATATCTAATACACACTTGCAGAACATTATCATTATGTATCAAATAGTTTAAAATTTACTTGCTGAAGTCAACATCATAAAGTTAAATCTTAACACAACAGAATGAACTTAAGTCAGAGAGCCAAGGAAAAACTATTGTGTTAGCTTTGATCGTCTACACATTGTAATAAAGATATTGAAGGGAATTCAAATCTAACTTCATTTGAGGATAGCCTCAGGCATTCTGTGTTTGTGTTTTTTATAACTTTGCAGAGACTGTTGGAAGTTCAATGAGGTATGCCTCCCAGCAATGACTACCTGAGAATAAAAGTCACAAGAAAGGTTACAAAGATGAGCCTCTTTAGAGCAGAAAAACAGGTGCGCAGATTCCACCATCCTGATGATTCACAGTAAAAATGTTTAATAAAATACAATAAAGAAAGGATTATTTCCTCACTGGTGGGATTATTAAAATGGTTTCTTATTAATCTAAAGAGGAAAATCAAGAAACAGCAAACAAGACTGGTGGTAGTCAAACTTCATACAGTGTTTAATGTTGTTTTAACAGGGTAGGATTTCAATGACTACATTGCAAATATTTTTTTTTTTTGGAGAGGGTTGCACCAGTGGGTGTACCCTCCAAAAATTTATAGGGAGGCTTTTGATAATTCCTCATTAAGTACTAATGAGCTGAATTTTATTTAATATTAGCTAAAATGAATATTTGAAGAGATAAACAGAAATAGTATAAGATACATCATTTCTAATTTGATTGATGATAACATCAAGTAACTTTTTAAAGGGTAAACTATACATGTAGAGTAAAAACAATAAGTCAAGTTAGTTGAGGAATTTTATAGATAATGGAGATTGCTTTTTAGGCCTAACTGTGGAAGGATAAAAAATTTGAAGACCTGAGCTCTAAAATTATGTTTAGAATTGTTTATTCCATATTGTACTCTAAATATCAAATGTTTACAATTGAAAATGTTCAAGGTCTTTATTTGTTTAGAATGTCAAGAGTATGGACATAACTTTACATCTCACAAACAAATCATATAAATGCTTAAAGTCACTAGAAGGGCACAGATTGATTTTTGATAATTACTTTTTACTAAATTAAACATACAACAGCAAAAATACACATTTTGCAGAGTACATACAGCATGCCTCATGACAAATGCATTATAGCTTGAGGAATTTTGTCTTGTATTGATTTTTATTTTCTTGTTAACATGTTTGTTTCAGTACACATTTCATTTCAGTGTGTATATTCATGTTTGCACCCCTATGTGTATATGTATGTTTGTGAGCAGTCACACATGCCACAGTATATGTATGGAGTTCGGAGGAAAACTTGTCCTCATTGGTTTTCCCTTCTGTGATGTATCAAATTTAACCATAATCACTGGAAGGTAATCCAAATTTAGAATCTTGTTCTCAATCCCAGATCCATGCATTCAAAATGAATATTATAGAAATCTACTTTGAATTAATAGTCATCCTACAAAACAAACAGGAGAGATTAATCTTCAGCAGATATGGTGGTTAATTTCACTCATATTTTCACATTTCCTGTGTTTAAACATTTAGAATTTTCTACTTCTAGAAGCATCCATCAAATTGAAAATTTTTTGATGTTTTCAGAAATAGTAACTCTTGCAGATTTTTCTCATGTTAGTCACTACATGTGATTTCAAAGTAATATTAATAAAATAATTATGCAGATCACTCAAAATCCTGGGCAAAGTCACATGTACATACATAAACCAGTATTTCATATCATACTCATAAAGTTAAAGAGATATAAAATATGAAAAAAAGAACATTAAAGGGTCTAAAGGCTGACGTGTCCTTGCAACTTGACAAAATTTAGGTACAGTCTCAAGAAAACATTTTTTCCCTTCAGCATCAACCTATTTACGAACCAATTTATTTCTGAAATAGGCCTCAGGGGCAATGTGGTGGGTGGCTGTAATGGGGGATATCTCTCTGGCCACTCAAGGAAATTGCTATGGACTTTTAATCTTATTTTGATTAAGTTCTGTGTAGATTGTGTCTGCCAGGCTGGCAATAAGATTACTGGTTCTGAGATCTCATGGCTGCTATTGGACTGAGATTCATTTTTTTCCACTTTTTCAAGGTTAAATTGAAACAATATTATCCATTCTTTCTAAATAGTATATTTTTAGGTTTTGAATTATTCTAGAAAATGAAATGTTAATAAAGATCCTATATTTTGCAAGTCAGAAGCATATGGAAGCCAACATCTTTGGTATCAGTTTTATGTGTAAATGCAAAAAAAAAAAAAACACGGAAAATATCTTAGGAGAATTTACCTTAATTTCATATATTTGATATTTCCAAATAATCATCTTGGAAGGAAGTTGGGCATGGTTTAAAAATAAATAATGAACGATAAATGGTTTATTGTGGAAAAATAAGTGAACAATGTGCAGCATTCTTTATTTTGTATCTTCCTTTTGGTTCTTTTTTTTTTTTTTTTTTGCCCTGTAGACATCCAATAATAGAATGAATCACTTTCTGTTTTGGAGGCACCAAGATAACAAAGTGACATTTTAGCCTTTTTTTTTTTTTTCCTGAATTTGGATTAACCAGAAATGATTGCATATTCATCAGTCTACAACTTTTTCTGTCTTTAAGTAAAGCCCTGCTATTATACTAGATTTTATTTATCGTTAAGACAAAGTTACTACTCAGGACGTCAAGCTTCTCATTGGGATCCTTGAACGTCATCCCAGCACTTGGGGAGCTGAGGCAGGATATTGACAGGACTTTCAGGCCAGCCGGGGCTATATCATGGCATTTTTCTGTACAACAGCAGCAACAGCCACAAGGCGAGCATCTTGGCCCATCTTTGGAAGCACCTTGGCTTTTGAGTTCAGAGCTTCCACCTTACCTCTCAGTGTATCATCTTCCCACCATGTCAGAGACATAATGGGACAAGAATTTGAAGGGAAGTCAGGAATGTATGATGTGTATGATCAGCACCTGCATGGTACATATTGACAGGTTATCATTATGTAGTAGCATGTGCTCTACATCTATTGCACTGTCAAATGAGAGCAGCAAGGTGGAATGGGCAGGGAACACTCTTCTGAGTATCTGGTTCATAATTCTGTGCCTTTCAGTGAGTTAGAGTCTGGGGGGCAGGAGCACTTCAGACACTCCTCCAGTGTAGGAACTGTGATTATTGCCCAGGCTATAAAAATCACACACAGTCTGCCCTTGTCTACAGTGTGGTGAAGGTTAAGAGCAGCGTGTTACATTGCAAGAAAAGTTAATTCAGACTGTTAATTCTCCACTAAACCTTCTATATTCAATATTTTATGTAACTACAGTTTGTGTGTTCAATAACTTTACACAAATCTAAATGAAAATCAATAAGTTTCTAAGTTTAAATAAGTTTTAAAATAATATCTGGTGCATTTTTACAATAACAGAAAAATATGATTACAGGATTCCATCCTGTAATAATTGTGAACTTTTTCTAAATCAGATACTTTCTTCATAAAAGCTCTGTTCAAATTATTTCTAAAGCCGATTACTTCTAAGGAAATATATTAACACTTAGTTTAATCTTAGCTGATTAAGATCTGCCATTTCACAAAGTCTACATAAAAGGGAAGGGAATTCTAGTTTTAGTCAGTAGGTATTTATGAAACCTAAATTTAAAAGTTCATTTTTTTCTATATTTTATGACTATTTTAGAACGTATTCCTAATTGATTTATATACAAATTTCAAAATATTTGGTACTGTCACTGCAAGAATACTATAACATTTAAATGCATCAAAAGCTACGCACATTTACATAATTAACTGAGGCTCATTTACACCAGAGTTAAATCTGAAAAGGAGATTTCTGCATTAGGAATTGGCCTCATTCATAATCCATTCTGTGGTTTTTCTTTGGCTTGGAGTTTCTCACTTTACTTTGTTGAAGATCACAAGGGTGAGAAGACAGTTCGTTTTTAAGCAATACTTTAAAACATACTGTATAGTTTTCATTTATTTTCAATGACAATAAATTTACAATCCAGTTGTACATATCAGAATTAATATTCTTTATACATCTTAGTGCAAGTACAGTATGTTTTATTTTGTTTAATTTGTCATTGTTACCTTTTCTGTGTTATGCCTTTGTCCTGTCAAGTTTGTTTATGGCCTTTCTTTTTAAATAGCATCATTGACAGAGTGATGCGTTTCCCACACATTTTTATACAAAATGTACTTTGACAATTTTCCCTGCAGTCCTTCCCTCCTTCTTGCTCTCTCCCTCCATTCTTGCGACCATTCTTGTTCCCTCTTCTATCTTCAAGTCTTCCATATATATATGCATGTATAGTATATATTAAATCTAGAATCTAAGAATGACAGAACATGTGCTCATTCTTTGTATAACTGATTTGTTTTAATATGATGACCTGTAGATTTATTATTTTACTGCAATTGATCGGAATTTGTGGTTTATTACTTAGTACAACTGCATTTCATATGCATTCCCTATTTTTCTTTACTTTTCCATCTTCTGTCTGACACATAGGCTAAGTCTATATCTTGACTACTTTTTTTAAAATTTTTTTATTCATTTTACATATGAACCACAGATTTCTCTCTCATCCATCCTGCCACTCCCCCTTACTCCTCATCCCCTCCTCCAACAGGGTAAATTCTCCCATGGAGGTGACAGCTAAGCCTGGTACATTCAGTTGAGGCAGGACCAAGCCCCTCTTCACTTTATCAAAGGGGGAGGTATCTGACCATAGGTAATAGGATCCAGAAAGCTGACTCATGACCAGGGATAGATCCTGATTACACTGTCAGGGACCACTCAAACAGATCCAGCTCTACACAATTGTCTCCCCTTCACAGAGGGTCTAGTCCAGTCCCATGCAGGTTCCACAGCTGTCGATCTAAAGTTCGTGAGTTCCTTTGAGTTTGGCTCAGGTGTCTTTGTAGATTTCCCCATCACAATCTTGATCACCCTTGCTCATGTAATCCCTCTTCTCTCTCTTTGACTGGACTCTCAGAGCTTGGCCTGGTGCATGGTTTTGGATGTCTGCTTCTGCTTCCATCAGTTACTGGATGAAGGCTCTATGATGACAGTTAGGGTATCCATCAATCTAATTACCAGGGTAGGCCAGTTCAGGCACCCACACCACTGTTGCTAGTAGTTTATGCTGGGGTCATCCTTGTGGATTCCTGGGAATTTCCATAGGGCCAGGTTTCTTCCTAGCCCCATATTATCTCCCTCTCTCAAGATATCTCTGCTGAGTAGTACTCCATTGTGTACATGTACCACATTTTATTTATCCATTCTTCAGTTGAAGGGTATCGAGGTTGTTTCCAGGTTCTGGCTATTACAAATAATGCTGCTATGAACATAGTTGAGCATGTGTCCTTGTGGTATGATTGAGCATTCCTTGGGTATATGCCCAATAGTGGTATAGCTGGGTCTTGAAGGAGGTTGATTCCCAATTTTCTAAGAAAGTGCCATATTGATTTCCAAAGTGGCTGCACAAGTTTGCATTCCCACCAACAGTGGAGGAGTGTTCCCCTTGCTCCACATCCTCTCCAACATAAGCTGTCTTCAGTGTTTTTGATCTTAGCCATTCTGACGGGTGTAAGATGGTATCTCAGAGTCATTTTGATTGAAAACAATGACATCATAAGGTTTGCAGGCAAATGGATGGAACTACAAAAAAATTATCCTGAGTGAGGTAACCAAGACTCAGAAAGACAAACATGGTATATACTCACTCATAAGTGGATACTAGATGTAAAGCAAAGGACAAACAAACTACAACTCACAACTCCAGGGAGCTACCTAGTAAAGAGGACCCTAAAAAAGACACAGGGATCGCCCAACGACAGAGAAATGGATGAGATCTACATGAGCAAACTGGCTGTGGGGGGGGGGGGTAATGGAGGGCAAGGGTCAGGGGAAAGAGAGCTTAGGGGAGCAGGAGGTTCCAGCTGGATCAGGAACAGAGTGTGAAAGCAAGGAATAAGAGTCCATGATAAATGAAGAGCCCAGGAGAATAGGAAGAAGGAGAGTGCTGGAGAGATCCCCAGAAATCCACAAAGATACCTCCACTGTAGGCTACTGGCAATGGTCAAGAGAGTGCCTGAGCTGACCTGCTCTGGTGATCGGATGGCCAAACACCCTGGCTGTCATGATAGAACTCTCATCCAGTGACTGATGGAAGTAGATGCAGAGATCCACGGCCAAGTCCCAGGTGGAGCTCCAGGAGTTCAATCGGTGAGAGAGAGGAGGGATTATATGAGCAAGAGATTTTGAGATCATGACTGGAAAAAGCACAGGGACAAAAGCCAAACTAGTGGAAACACATGAACTGTGAACCAATGGCCTAGAGCCCCCATGGAACTGGAGCAGGCCCTCTGGATAAGTGAGATAGTTGATTAACTTGAACTGTTTAGGAGGCCCCCAGGCAGTAGAACTGGGACCTGTCCTTGGTGCATGAGCTGGCTTTTTGCAACCTAGGGCATATGCTGAGACACTTTGCTCAGCCTTGGTGCAGGGAGGAGGGGACTGAACCTGCCTCAACTGAATCTACCATGCTGGACTGACTCCCCAGGGGAGACCTTGTCTTGGAGGAGGTGGCAATAGGGGGTGGATTGGGGGGAAGCCTGGGGGTTGGGAAGAAGGAGGACAGGGGAATCCGTGGCTGATATGTAAAATTAGATTATTTATGAAATAAAAATATTTTTACAAAAGATATCTCTTTCATTGCTCTCCCACTGTGTCCCTCCCACAGCTACACCTTCCCATTCCCTCATGTTCTTTTCCCCCATCCTTTACTCTCTATTGCTGCCCCCATCCCCAGTTTACTCCTCAAGATCTCCTATGTTTCCCCTTTTCAACGTGATCCCTACATCCTTCCTAGGTTCTTCCTTGTTTCCTAGCTTTTCTGGAGCTGTAATTGTAGTCTAATTATCCTTTGCTTTACATCTAGTATTCACAAACATACCATGTGTGTTCTTCTGAGTCTGGGTTACCTCACTCAGGATGATATTTTCTAGTTTCATCCATTTGCCTGCAAATTTCATGATGTAACTGTTTTTTGAAGCTGAGTAATTCTCCATTGTGTTTATCCATTCTTCAGTTGAGGGGCATCATGATTGCTTCCATGTTCTGGCTATTATGAATAATGCTGCTATGAACATAGTTCAGCAAGTGTCCTTATGATATGCTTAAGCATCCCTTGGATATATGCCCAAGAGTGGTATCATTCACTGGGTCTTGAGGTAGGTTGATTCCCAATTTTCTGAGAAAGCGGCATACTGATTTCCAAAGTGACTGTAAAAGTTTGCACTCCCACCAGCAATGGAGGAGTGTTAACCCTTGTTCCACATCCTCTCCAACATGAGCTGTCATCAGTGCTTTTGATCTTAGCCATTCTGACAGGTGTACGATGGTATCTCAGAGTCATTTTGATTTGCATTTCCCTGATGACTAAGGATGTTGAGCAATTTCTTAAATGTCTTTTGGTCATTTGGGATTCTTCTGTTGACAATTCTCTGTTTAGATCTGTAGCCCATTTTTTAATTGGATTGTTTGGTATTTTGCTGTCTAGTTTCTTGAATTCTTCATATATTTTGGAGATCAGCTTTCTGTCAAATGTGGGGTTGGTGAAGGTATTTTCCCATTCTGTAGGCTGCCATTTTGTCTTATTTACTGTGTCCTTTGAGGTAAGTCTTTGCCTTACAGAAGCTTCTCATTTTATGGAGGTCCCATTTATTAATTGTTGTTCTCAGTGTCTGTGCTACTGGTACTATATTTAGGAAGTTGTCTCCTGTGCCAATGCTTTCTAGGCTACTTTCTGCTTTCTCCTATATCAGGTTCAGGTCTTTGTTGAGGTCTTTGATCCATTTAGATTTGAGTTTTGTACATAGTGATAGATATGGATCTATTTACAATCTTCTACATGCTGACATCCAGTTATGCCAGCACCATTTGTTGAAGATTCTATCTTTTTTCCATTGTACAGTTTTGGCTTCTTTGTAAAAATTCAGGTGTTCATAGGTGTCTTGAATAATGTCAGGATTTTCAATTCAATTCTATTGGTCTACATGTTAGTTTTTATGTCAATATCAAGTTGTTTTTTTTACTATAGCTCTATAGTAGAGTTTGAATTCAGGGATGGTGATGCCTCCAGAAGTTGTTTTATTGTAAAGAATTGTTTTAGATATCTTAGGCTTTCTGTTTTTCAATATGAAGTTGAGTAATGTTCTTTTGAGGGCTCCAATTTTGTGGAGTATAAATTTTTGAAATATGACCTGAAGATTCTCTGAATTTTCTCATTGTCAGTTGTTATGTCTTCCTTTTCATTTCTTATTTTGTTAATTTTGATATTCTCTCTCTGCCTTTTAGTTCATTTGGATAAGGGTTTGTCTATCTTGTTGATATTCTCAAAGAACCAACTCTTTATTTTGTTGATTCTTTGTACTCTTGCCTTTGTTTCTATTTTATTGATTTCAGCCCTCAATTTGATTATTCATTGGCTTCTACTCCTCCTGGGTGAGTTTTCTTCTTTTTCTTCTACAGCTTTTAGGTGTGCTGTTAAGTCTCTAGTGTGAGATTTCTCCAACTTTTTTATTTAGGCATTTAGTGCTATGAATTTTCCTTAGTCTTTCATAGTCTCCAATAAGTTTGGGTATGTTGTCCATTCATTTTCATTGAATTCTAGGAAGTCTTTAATTTCTTTCCTTTTTTCTTCCTTGACCCAGTGATGACTCAGTTGAACATTGTTCAGTTTACATGTGTTTGTAGGCTTTCTGTAATTTTTGTTGTTGTTGAATTCTAACTTTAAGCAATAGTGGTCCAACAAAATATAAGAGGTTATTTCACTTTATTAGTATCTGTTGAAATTTGCTTTGTGACTATGTGGTCAATTTTAGAGAGGTTCCAAGGGGTGCTAGGAAGAAGGTACGTTTTCTTGTGTTTAGGTGGAATATTCTGTAGATGTGTATTAAGTCCTGAGTCATAATGTCTGTTACTTCCTTTATTTCTTTGTTATGTTTCTGTCTGGCAGACATGTCCATTGGTGAGTGTAGGGAGTTGAGGTCTCCCACTATTAGTGTGTGGGGTTTGATGTGCTATTTAAGCTTTAGTAATTGTTTCTTTTTCATGTGTGAGTGCCTTTGTATTTGGGGCATAAATGTTCAGAATTGAGACTTCATCTTGGTGGATTTTTCCTATGATGAATATATAATGTCCTTCTGATCTCATTTGATTAATTTTAGTTTGAAGTATATTTTGTTTGATATTAGGATAGCTACAGCAGCTTGCTTCTTAAGACTATTTGTCTGGAAAGACTTTTCCCAGACCTTTACTCTCAGGTCATGTCTGTCTCTGAAGTTGAGGTGTGTTTCTTGTATACAGCAGAAGGAGAGATTCTGTTTTCATATCCATTCCGTTAGCCTGTATCTTTTTGTAGGCAAATTGAGCCCATTGATATTAAGGTATATTGATGACCAGTGATTGTTATTCCTGTTATTTTTTGGTAGTAATGTTGTATGTTTCCCTTCTTTGGAATTTGTTGGTGTGGGATTATTTATTGCCTGTGTTTTCATGAGTGTATCTAACTTCCTTGGGTTGGATTTTTCCTTTTAGGACTTTCTGTAGGGCTGGATTTGTGGATAGGCATTGTTTAAATCTGGTTTTATCATGGAATATTTTGTTTACTCCATCTACGGCAATTGAGAGTTTTGCTGGGTATAATATTTTGGGCTGGCATCCATGGTCTCTAAGTGTCTGCATAACATTTGTCCAGGACCTTCTGGCTTTCAGAGTCTCCATGAGAAGTCAAGTGTTATTCTGATGGGTCTGCCTTTATATAATGCTTGGCCTTTTTCCTTTGCAGATCTTAATTTTTTCTTCATTCTTTATGTTTAGTGGTTTGATTACTGTGTAGCAAGGGGACTTGTTTTTTGGGTCCAGTCTATTTGATGTTCTGTAAGCTTCTTGTATCTTCATAGCATTTCCTTCTTTAGGTTGGAAAAGTTTTCTTCTATGATTTTGTTGAATATATTTTCTGTGCCTTTGAGTTGGTATTCTCCTTCTTCTATCCCTATTATTCTTAGGTATGACTTTTTCATGGTGTCCCAGATTTCCTGAATGTTTTGGCTGCAGTATTTTCTTTGATTGACAAATCTATTTCCTCTATTGTATCCTCCACACCAGAGATTCTCTCTTCCCTCCTTGTATTCTGTTGGTTATGCTTGCATCTGTAGTCCCTGTTCATTTACTCAGATTTTCTGTTTCCAGCATTCTCTTGGTTTGTGTCTTCTTCATTGTTTCTATTTTAATTTTCAGGTATTGAACTGTTTCCTTCACCTTTTTAATTGATTTTTCTTCACTTTATTTAAGTGATTTATTGATTTCTTCCAATTATTCTTTTGTCTTTGCCTCAATTTATTTAAGGAAATTTTTCATTTTCTCTTTGAAGGCCTCTATCATTTTCTTAAAGTCATTTTTGATGTCATTTTATTCAGCTTCTTCTATGTTGGGATGTTCAGGTCTTGCTGATATAGATCCACTAGGTTCTGGTTGTATCACATTGCTCCTTATGTTGTTGAATGTGTTATTGCACTGTCATCTACCCATCTCTTCCTCCAATTGGTGCAAATAGTGTCCGTGTCTCAGGGAGCCACTCTTGGTCCACTGGAGGCTCTTGGTCCAGTTGGAGTTGGAGAAGTCTGTGTCTCAGGGAGCAGTTGCTGTCTTGGAGGATGGGTGCATTTGAGGGGCAGATTGGGGCCAGTAGGTTACAGGGTGTGTTGTGTGTGTGTATGTGGGGGGGGATCAGACCTACCTGTAGGAGTCCTGCCTGCTGGCCTACAACTGGGGCTGCAATGGGTGGGGTATGAGGGCACTGGTTGTGCCCCTGGGCCCAAACCCTATAGGTTTGGGTGATTGGCTAGGAGAACAAAAACTCACCTCTTGGTCAAATCAGAGATGGCATAGTCTGTGTTTTGACTATTATTAATTATACTGCAATACGCATTGGTGTACAAGTGATTTGTGATTTGAAAACTAATTTGTATCAGAACTGGAACTCTTTACACAATTACACTGTGCTTCTTCCCTCAGCTCTTTCACATTTAACTCTTTAAACCTTCCTCCTCCAATGTGTCTTCCCCACTATGTCACTAAATCATGGTCTCTTCCTGTTTGACTATTTTCTCTATGTGCATATATAAATAAAGTCATAAATACAACCTGTAGAGTCTGTTTATTGTTGCTTGCTTGCATAACATTTTGGGCTGACCACTTGGTAGTAGATAAACATTTAGGGGACTCCAACCTGAAAAAGACTAATTCTCCCCTTCTCAGCAGTTATTAATGCATGTACCTCTCTAATTATGATTGGAGCTCATGAATCTCTCCTATCTATGTTGACATATCAATTATTTTTGTCACTATTCAGGATGTCTTTAGGCAGTCACATTTTTGATGTATCATAGGTATAACACCCCTTTTTTATTTTAAGTTTTATTTAGGAAATGTTTACTCACTTTACATACCAAAAACAGACCTCCCTCTCATCCATCCTCCTGCTCTCCCCTACCTCCCCCCCCCACAACCCTTCATACCCTCCTCCAAAAGGGTAAGGCATCCCATGGGGAGTCAGCAAAGCCTGGTACATTCAATTTAGGCAAGATAGCCCCCCCCCCCACTGCATTAAGGCTGAGCAAGGTGTCCCACCAGAGGTAATGGGCTCCAAAATGCCATCTCATGTACCAGGGTTAGATTCTGATCCCACTGCCAGGGGCCCCTCCAACTGTCTCCTTATCCAGAGGGCTTAGTCTGGTCCCATGCAGGCTCCACAGCTGTTGGTCTAAAGTTTGTGAGTTCCTTTGAGCTTGGTTCAGTTGTCTCTATAGATTTCCCCATCATGATCTTGACCTCCCTTACTCATATAATCTGTCTTCCTTCTCTTTGACTGGACACTCAGAACTCAACTTGATGCTTGGCTATGGGTCTCTGGATCTGCTTCCATCAGTTACTGGATGAAGGTTCTATGATGACAGTTAGGGTATTTACCAATCTAATTACCAGGGTAGGCCAGTTCAGGTACCCTCACCACTGTTGCTAATAGTCTAATCTGGTGTCATCCCTGTGGATTCCTGGGAATTCCCCTAGCACCAGGTTTCTCACCCATAATGTCTCCCTGTAACAAGATATCTCTTTCATTGCTCTCCCACTCCATTTCTATTCCAGTTCAACCATCCTGTTCTCATCCTTTCATCTCTAGAAGACATACTTCGCAACTAACTTACTGTCCCTCACAATTTCTGGTCCCTATTCTGTGATGTTTCCTAAACCACAGGTATAAAGGTTCTGTTATAGATGTATCAACTGGGGATGGTCACCACTTCATAAGTTGTGGTTTTCATTTTGACTAGTTCTGGTCCTCTGCTTCTGCATCTTATACCAAACAATCTTCACTGATGCAGGGTAAAATCTACACTCATCTGTGGATACAGGGCTAAGCATTTTACATGTACTTATGGCTAACACTGGTTTAGGAAAGTAGCAATATAATTTGCTACAAAATCTGTCATCTTACTATCCACAGGAAGTTGGGTAGATTTTCAGCACCAGCCATGATTTTCCTTCTGTTGAGTGGGCCTTGAATACATGTATCATGGCTCTTGGTGGCCACAAAACTATTAGTGCCACCATGCACTTAACATCACATAAAGAAGTGGTTGCTTGACACATTTTTGAGGAATGCATGTATATCCTTCTGACTTCAAGGGCATTGTGGCATTTGCATGATCACTTCCTCCCTGCAAATGTACAGCAGCACTTACAATTCTTTCTGTAAAGTTTCAATACAAACACAAAGAGTTTTGGAAAGACAGAACAAGAGAAATAAACAGAAGAAACCTATATCTGGCATATTTGTGAGTGTGCATTTGAGTTATAGCATAAAGCAGTGCTGTAGATGCCATCTGGACATATTTAAGTCCAAAGTGCTCTAGAAACTTCTCAGTTAATGGTCTCTGGAATTCTGTTCAAATTGTCTCTTCATTTTTATGAAAACAACAGATTTAGCAACATAGCAAAATTTGAGTGTGTTGATTAATATATAAAAAATAAACAATATTTGGGCAAATATCAAGAAAAAATTTGCTCTTATTTTCTATCATTTAATATTCCTGAGGAGGTATGTCTATGACTTAGTTTTAAGGAGTTTCATAAATTATTAAAAATTGAAAGAAATCAGTGAAATTCATAACTCACTCAGACTAATGTGTTCAAGTGGCCTAGACTGTACATCGAAGAATGTGATACTAAATTCTCCATTTGGAGTGTGGCAACAGAATTTGAGTATCTGTCTATGCTCAGGTTTATACAGATGGCCCTTATGGGTACTTGTCCTGAACTTACATGTGTGCCTTCTTATTGCATACTGTGTTGTGGTACAAGATGGATAACATTATTTTTTCATCACTTGGAGCCCTTTAAGGGTTAAAAATCCCTTCTCCTGGCTTGTGGTTCTTTATGGTACATAGTGAGATAGAATGATTTAGCTGTGGAAGCTCTGGTAGGAGAACTTAGCCTCAAAAGGGGGGGAAAACATTGATTCACCTCTTTATCAAGAGCCAAAGGACTGGGTGTGGTTGTCTCAAGAAAAGGTGGTACTCCTCCAGATAACCTTCATACAACAGAATGGAGGCTCTGGGGATATGGGCAGTGTGTAACATGCTTGTCATAAATCCTGAGCATGAGAGTTTGAATCACTAGGACCCACGTAAAGCCTGAGAGTATAGTGGTCAAATGCTTGCATTGTATGTTCCAGGTGCTCCATGTAAAGACAATCATAAAGTTTTTGTTATCACTATAATGATAATATAGGAATTATGAAATACTCATTGAATCTCATAAATAGATAAAGTCATTTAACATATTCTTTTCAAATTTGCTAAAGAGAATGTATGTGTGCATGTGTGTGCATATATGTGTGTATGTGTTGTGTGTGTATTCTTTTCAATTGATATTATACATAGACACCCATATATTCTATGGAATTTGGCTTGATAAAAACAAGCAATAGAATTGAATCCTTATGCTTTATACTAAGATAGTCATTAGGAGTTGCTTCAGGTTAATTTTCATTATATGTCACTTGTATCCTAAAGCTGATTCTAAGTTCTATGTTTCACATTCTTAAGTAATGAAAAGAAAGTTTTCCACACGAGGAAAGTCAATAATGTCAAATTTAACAAAGTGAAGAAGAAATTCTTCAATGCCAGTCTCTCTTGTTAGTGAAAAGCAGCATGAGAAGTTTGTACTTCTGTTAATATGAGCTAAACAGTTTGTTATGCATTTGGGATTTATTAGTGTTCCTCTTAAGACATATGAATAACTAAAGGAAATATGAATAACTAAGGGAAATATAATTTAAAATGTTACAAAAAGTTTTGGAGCACCCATTGGAGGATTGCATGGAGGCCAGGGAAGGGAGAAAGTGAGGTCATTGTATTTCAATTTTAAAACATTTCATTAAAAATAAAATAAAAATCCTATCACATAAAGACTTGATGCCCCTGGTTTTCAAATGATCACCTCTTGACACAGTCACTCTCTGTGTCTTACTTATGCAACAGAGAACTCTTTAATTACAAGAATTATAATTTACCCTGGTAGTGTCATAAGAAAAATGATTAATTACTTTGAGCAATCAATTTTACAGATAATCATAGTTCTTTATTTCAACTAAAAAAAGGAAAGTTTGCAGATAAGCTAATGCATAAAACATGAAGACTATTCACTCAGTTAGTGAAAATGAAATCAGCATTGAAATATTTCTTTCCACACAGTTGGTTAAAATCTGCCTCTTTTTTGAGTAACTCATAATTATATTTTTAAGTTCAATTGACTCTTAACACAGGAATGGAATTTTAAACAAACACTATCTGAAAAAAAAGATATATTTAAATTGTTCACATTTAGAAAATTCAGTTTTGTGAAATTTATAATGTGTTTTGATATCATAAATGCTACAATAAATTAGTTAAAGACTGCATTATGAATAAAAATAGAGGAATATTTTAAGCACTTGAACGCCCAAGGCAAAGTTCTTTATAAGTAGTCCTGTTTCAATCAAGATTATAGCTATCCAAATTTAAATCTACTTTAACTATATTATTGATTCATCTTGAAGGTCTAACCCATGATTCATACCAGAATTACATATAAATAAAATGAATTTCTTTAGCTGCATGCATTTTGAAATGCTCTGTGTTATAAATTATAGGTGAACTTAAGAACTGCTTAGGACTGACAGGCTATATTGGGGAAATACCTGTTGGGTTGGTTAACACACGTAAAAGCCTGAAATAAGAGAAGTAAGTCTGAGGGCGACATGAAGGTAAGAGCACAGGTAGATGAGGAGTTCAGCATTTCTCATTTATTTATAGATATTTAAAATCCCAGTTTATAGTAATATATTCTTGTAATTTGAAATAGGGGTTGGACTCACCATATAGCAGGGAACTGCTTTCTGAACAAGCCTGCCCATGTGATTTTTCATTCCTGGATCCCAGACAGAAGTGAAAAGAGAGAAGCAACTCCACAAAACTGTCCTCTGATCCCCAAAGGTGAATAAAACATGTCCCTTCCAACACATGTCATGCACTGAACGCCACAAGTGAAAAAAAGTATATGTCTTCCCCACATGTGTCTTGCATGCACACACAATGATGCTAGTTTATTAAAAATAAGTAAAAGGAAATAGAAACACTTTAATTTTATATGTAGTATTTGGTTATGGGTATTAAGTCATTGAAATTAGACTTTCAATATTTTTGATAGCTAGTTTAAAAATATTTTATGGTATTAAAGGAAGGTCAACCTTAAAAATGTATTTTAAATTTCTTCTGATGGATAATAAACTGTTCATCCTTGTCTGAACAGGTTTGAGATGTTATTAAATTAATTGGTTATTTCAATTTTTTTTCAATTTATTTTATTTGTAAACTGGTTGATGGGACATGTGCAGACAAGCTCAGGACCACATGGAGGCCAGAAGAGGGAGGGCGTCTGGCATCTAGAGCTGGAAGTAACGGCAGATGAGTGATGGAAAACCAACCACAGTCCTCTGGAAGTGCAATAAGATCTCTGACAGCTGAGCCTTCTCTCCAGCCACTGGGGTGTATTTTTTGAATGAAAATAGCAAAGTTCTAATGTCAGCTCTTTGCTTTATTTTGTTATCGTTAGTCATCAGACTTGCTAATTTGTCAATTGTCTTCTAACCTGAGATTTTGACTGTTTTAAACCATCTTTGTTTTATTATTTATATTTTTATTATAAATATACCCATCTGTTTTTAACATTTGATTTTTAATATCTTCATGTAGAAATAGACTATTAATTATATCCACAATGGTTAAAAGAGACTCAGTAGTAAGATTTCAAAATACAAAATTTCTACTCTAATGATTTACCTAAAAACAGCATGAAGAATAAACAAAGTAGATTTTAGTGATGCCTAGAAATAATATAGGAAGCATCAGCAGACCAGAAAATTGAGAAATTTTGGAATAGATGAAGTGTATGGAATCAATTCCCATACAAGCTAATCATTTTTTGTTACTGAACATGGGTGAAGAAGCCAGCTGATCTGAGCAGCCTAAACCTCAGAGCATCCCAGAAATGACTGGGACCACACACATTTACAATCTATGGTAAATGAAAAACTATATCCCACCAGTTCAGCTGGATTTGCCAGCAGACACTACGAATATTATGTTTAAAATTCAGACTTTGGATAGTAAAAAATACTGCAGAAATAAATTAGGAAATAGGATCCTATGTGGATCAAAGGTAGAAGCAAGAAAAAAAGGAGGAAAAAATAAAATAACAGCCTGAGCAAGATTTTTTTTTTCAGAGTCCAACTTTGCTAGGCTCTTTATAGCTATTTTTTCATTGGAAAAGATTTTTTAATTAATTTTTTTTATTTATTTTACATCCCAACCACAGTTTCCCCTCTTTCCTCTCCTCCCATTCCCTCCCTCCATCCCCTCCCGCTGCAATCCACCCTCCTACATTTCTGCTCAGAAAAGGGCAGGCATCCCCTGGATATCAACAAAACATGGCATATCAAGTTACAGCAGGACTAAACACCTTGCCTTGTATTAAGACTGAGCAGGGAAACCTAGCATGAGGAATGGGTTCCCAAAAGCCAGCCAAAGCATTAGGACTGCCCCTGCTTCCACTGTTAGGAGTCCTGCAAGAAGACCAAGCTATATAACTGTCAGATATATGTAGAGGACCTAGGTCAGTGCCATGCAGGCTCCAGCGATTGTTATTTCAGACTCTATCAAATCCTATGAGCCCAGGTCAATTGATTCTTCTCCTTTTTATATTTCTATTATTCTTAGTTTTGGTCTTTTCATGATGTCCCAGGTTTCCTGGATGTTTTGTGTTGGGAGTTTTTAAATTCACATTTTCTTGTACTGATGAATCTATTTCTTTTATTTTATCTTCAAAGCCTGATTTTCTCTCTTCCAACACTTGGATTCTGTTGGCGATGCTTGTGTCTGTAGTTCTTGTCACTTACCCAGATTTTCCATTTCCTCAATTCCCTCAGTTTGCATTTTTTTCTTCTAGTTCTATTTTAGGGTCTTGAATAGTTCCTTCACTTGTTAGTTTGTTTTTACTTGGCTTTCTTGGCATTCTTTAAGGGATGTGTTGATTTTCTATAATCTTTTATTTACATTTTCCTGTATTTCTTTAAGGGAGTTTTTCAATTCCTCTTTAAGGACCTCTATCATCTTCATAAATTTCCTTTTAAGTGCCTTTTCCTGTGCTTTGACTGCATTGGGATATTTAAGTCTTCTTGTTGTAGGATAACTGGGCTCTGATGGTGCCATATTACCCTGGCTGTTGTTGACTGTTTTCTTATACTTGCATTTAGGCCTCTGGGTTTGGGATGATCAAGTCAAGGTCATGATTTCTGAATTTTTCTTTGTTGGATGAGTGTTTTATTCCTTCATTTCTGTTCCCTCTTTGGTTTTCTTTTCTTTGTACCCGGGGTTTCTAGTGGCCTGTATGACCTCAGATCTAGTGTGGAGTCTCTGTTCAAATTTGGAGCTGGCCTTCTGGCAGTTAACTCTGATTTTGGTAAAGCAGGGTTGTCTCTGTTCTTCTAATTGGCCTACACAGGTTCTTCTGACTGTTGTCCTCTGCATCTGAGTAGCTGAAGAATGTTTTGACTGGTGTGGTCTGTGCCTGAGTTGCTGAAATCTACTGGATTTGGGGGTGGGGCCTGGTAGTAGGGCAAGAGATGAATTGGGACTGCATGGGGTATGGTAAGGGTTTGCAGGAACAAAATCTAGGGAGTGGAAGACTTCAGGTGGTAGACTGGTCAGTCACTCTCCTATCCTGGCTGATGTGGCCAGTAAAATAACTTTTTAATTAGTA
Source organism: Peromyscus californicus insignis (assembly GCF_007827085.1). Taxonomy (NCBI): domain Eukaryota; kingdom Metazoa; phylum Chordata; class Mammalia; order Rodentia; family Cricetidae; genus Peromyscus; species Peromyscus californicus. Next base: position 24,819,609 of record NW_026294617.1, on the reverse strand, counting down.
GAGAGACATTAAATATATCTTGCAACATGAATGAAAACTGAGCTAAGCAGAACATGCATGAATAATTATCTCTAAAGAAATAAAACATGGGGCTAGTGAGATGGATCAGTGAATAAAACTGCTTACCACTCACATGTGGCAAACTGAGTTTAATACCCCAAACCCTCTTACAGGTGGAAGAAGAGAATAGGCGCTACAAATTGTCATCTACTAGTTACATAAATTTGTACATGCACCTTTACACACACACACACACACACACACACACACACACACACACACACACACACACACAAAGGAAATTAAAATACAAAAGAAATCACAAAAAAAAATATTTTATGAGGGCACAATCACTCTGGTACCCGAAAAAAAAAAAAAAAAAAGATTGAACAAAGAAAGAGAATTACAGACTGTGGTGGTATTGTGTTCCCCAAAATATTTTGCACCATAATAAACTCATCTGGGGTCAGATAACAGAATAGCCACTAAATACAGAGGCTAGAAAATGTTTGCACTCACAACCTTTAATTCTAGCCTTCTGAAAGCATGGATCCTGTGAGTTCAAGGCCACACGGGAAATAGCCAGGCGTGGTGAGTCATGCCTTTAATCCCAAAAAGTGAGCCTTCATTCCCAGGAAGTGAGGGCAGAAAGCAGAAAGGTATTTAAGGTGTGAAGAACAGAAACTAGAAGCTTTTAGCTGGTTGAGCTTTTAGGCTTTTGAGCAGCAGTTCAGCTGAGATCCATTTGGATAAGGACACAGAGGCTTCCAGTCTGAGGAAAAAGGATCAGCTGAGGAATTGGCAAGGTGAGGTGGCTGTGACCTGTTCTGCTTCTCTGATCTTCCAGCGTTCACCCCAATACCTGGCTCCAGGTTTGTTTTTATTAATAAGAACTTTTAAGATTCTGGCTACAACAGACCAATATCCCTCTTGACAATTGATGCAAAAATACTCAATAAAATATTTGCAAACCAAACTCATGAACACATCAAAAAAATTATCCACCATGATGAAGTAGGCTTCATCCCAGAGATGCAGAGATGGTTAAACATGCAAAAATTTGTAAATGTAATCCACCTGCTGTGAGATGTTCTGTATGTTAAATGTGTTGTTCTGATTGATTAATAAGTAAACACTGATTGGCCAGTAGCCAGGCAGAAAGTATAGGCGAGACAAGGAGAGAGGAGAATGCTGGGAACAGAAAGGCTAGGTCACCAGCCGCCACTGTGAAAAGATGTTAAGATACCGGTAAGCCACGAGCCACGTGGCAATTTATAGATTAACAGAAATGGGTTAATTTAAGATATAAGAACAGCTAGCTAGAAGCCTGAACCATTAGGCCAAACAGTTTAAATAATATAAGCATCTGTGTGTTTATTTTATAAATGGGCTGCGAGACTACGGAGGCATGGAGGACCCAGAGAGAAGCTCTCCAGCTACATCCACCACATACATAAACTAAAAGAAAATAAAACACACAATTATCTCATTAGATGCTGAAAAAACTTTTGACAAAATCCAACATCCATTCATAAAAGTCTTGGAGAGACCAGGGATATAGGGACATTCCTAAGCATAATAAAGGTAATTTACAACAACTGTATAGCCAATATCAAATTAAGTGGAGAGAAACTCAAAGCATTTCCACTAAAAGCAGGAACAAGACAAGACTGTCTACTCTCACCATATCTATAAAATATTGTACTTGAAGTTATAGCTCAAGCAATAATATAACTAAAGGAGATCAAGGGGACACAAATTGGAAAGGAAGAAGTCTAAGTATCGCTATTTGCAGATGATATGATAGTATATACAAGTGACTCCAAATAATTCCATGAGGGAACTCCTACAGATGATAAACACACTCAGTAAAGGGGCTGGATGCAAGATGAACTAAAAAATATCACTAGTCCTACTATATACAAATGATAAATGGACAGAGAAAGAAATCAGGGAAACAACACCCTTCACAATAGCCACATGTAATAAAATATCTTGGTGTAACTCTAACCAAGCAAGTTGAAAGACTTGTATGAAAATAACTTCAAGTCTTTGAAGAAAGAAATTGGAGAAGATATCAGAGGATGGAAAGATCTCCCATTCTCATGGATTGGTAGGATTGGCATAGTCAAAGTGGACATTTTAGCAAAAGAAAGGGACAGATTCAATATAATCTCCATCAAAATCCCAACACAATTCTTTACAGATATAAAAAGAATAATACACAACTTCATATGGAAAAATAAAAAATGCAGGATAGTTAAGACAATCTTGTACAATAAAAGAACTTCTGGAGGTATCATCATCCTTGATTTCAAGCTCTACTACAGGAGTATACCAATAAAAACAATATGATATTGACATAAAAACAGAGTGGTGAATCAATGGAGTTGAATCCAAGACCCAGAAGTAAATCCACACACCTGTAGACATCTGATTTTTGACAAAATATTCATAATTATACAATAGAAAAAAAACTTCAACAAATGATGCTGGCACAACTGGATGTTGGCATGTAGAAGAATGCAAATAGGTCCATATCTATTACAGTTCACAAAATTCAAGTACACGTGGATCAAAGACCTCAACATAAAATCAGTGAACCTGGTAAAAGATAAATTGGGGAATAGCCTTGAGCACATTGGTGCAGGACAAAGCTTCCTTAACTGTACACCATTAGCACAGACACTAGGATTGATAATTAATAAATGGCAACTCATGAAACTGAAATTTTCTATAAAGCAAAGGACACTTTGAAAAGGAAAAAAAAAAACAAAAAAAAAAAAACGGTAGCCCATAAAAGGGAAAAACGTCTTCACTAACTCCACAGAGGGCTGATATCTAAAATATATGAAGAACTCAAGAGACTAAACACCAAAATTAAAAACAGATTTCAATGAAAAAATGAGGTACAGATCTAAACAGAGAATTCTGAACAGAGTAATCTCAAATGGCTGAGAAACATTTAAAGAAAACGTTCAACATCCTTAGCCATCAGGGATATGCTAATCAAAAGAACAATGAGAGGATACTAGATGTAAAGCAAAGGATAACCAGACTACAACCCAGAGCTCCAGAGAAGCTAGCTAATAAGGAGGACCCAAAGAGGGACACATGTATTGCCCTGGGAAGGGGAAATAGATGAGATCTCCATGAGTAAACTGAAGGTGAGGGGTGGGCATTGGAGGGTGGGGGATGGGAGATGGGAACATAAGGGAATGGGATGGTAGAGCTGGAACAGGGATGGAGTAGAAGAGCAATGAAAGAGATACCATAACAGAGGGAGACATCATGGGGATAGGAAGAAACCAGGTGCTATGGAAGTTCCCAGGAATCCACAAGGATGACTCCAATTAAACTACTAGCAATAGTGGAGAAGGTGCCTTAACTGGCTTACCCCAGTAATCAGATCAGTGAATACCCTGTCATAATAGATCCTTCCTCCAGTAACTGATAGAAGCAGATGCAGAGATCCACAACCAAACACCAGGCCAAGATCCATGAGTCCAGTCCAAGAGAGAGAAGGGAGATTCTATGAGCAAGGAATATCAAGGTCATGATGGGGAACCTGTGGGGCATTTACCCAACCACCCCCACACTTCCCCAGAGTTTTCTTGAGTGCGAGCAGCAGGAAATATTAGATAGAAGGAATTATTGCGGAGAATATCGCAGAGATAAACAGATAGAAAATAAAGGATAGCCTCGAGAGGGCCTGGAACCTATTCCAACGGCCCCCGACTGTCTCTGCCCCAGGGTTTTTATAGAGATGCCAAGGGGTGGAGCAAAAGACCTCCTCCCCCAGCACAGCCAAGTGCAGACCATCTCAGACACCTGCACTCAGGCCCGTGGTCTAATCATCCTCTATGCGGACCTGCTGGGTAAAGCCACGAGGAACCCGAGAACTGGCTCCCACAGAAACCTACAGAGACAATCAAACCAAACTTGTGGGAACTCATGAAATTTAGACCAACACCTGTGGAACCTCCATGGAACTGGACTAGGCCCTCTGCATAAGTGAGACAGTTGTGTAGCTTGATCTGCTTAAGGGGCCCCCTGGCAGTAAGATCAGAATCCATCCCTGTTACATGAGCAGGCTTTTTGGAGCTCACTATCTATGGTAGGACACCTTGAACAGCCTTGAGGCAGGGGGAAGGGCTTTAACTTGCCTCTACTGAATGTACCAGGCTCTGCTGTCTCCCCATGGGAGGCCTCACCTTCTTGTAGGAGAGAATGGATCAGGGGTGGAGGGGGATGCTGGAGGGGCAGAAGGAGGGAAGAGGGGGATCTGTGATTGGTATGTAAAATGGATTAAAAAAATCTTAATTAAGGAAAATACTGAGAGTCCACCTGACAGAACTGTTAAGTTCAAAACCACAAGTGAGTTCATGATGGTGACTATGTGGAGATGTGGAGTAAGGGGAACACTCCTACATTGCTGGTGAAAGTGCAAACTTATACAGCTGCTTTGGAAATCAATATGGTGTTTTCTCAGAAGACTGGGAATAGATGACCCTCAATATCCAGCTATGCCAATCCTGGCAATATACCCAAAGAAAGCTCTATCATACCCAAAGGCACTTGCTCAACTATGTTTATAGCATCTTTATTCATAATATTCAGAACCTGGAAACAACCTAGATGTCCTTCAATTGATGAATGGATAAAAAAATGTAATTCATACAATGGAGTGTTACTCAGATATTAAAAATTATGACATCAAAAAATTTCCAGGCCATCTCATTCCATTGGGTGGAACTAGAAAAAATCATTCTGAGAGAGATAACCCAGACCCACAAAGACAAATACAATCTGTACTCACTTATAAGTGGATACTATCTGTAACATAAGAGATAACCATGCTCCAATCTACAGACCCCAAGAAGTTAAGCAAGAAAGAAGGCACAAGGGGGCACGACTGGATTTTCATAGGATGGGGAAATAGAACAGATTTTGCTGGTGTTCTGGGGGTGCTGAGATGGAAACAGGAGGGATGAAGTGAGACAACTGGAAGACATGAGTGGAAAAGGTGGCATTTGTGAGTGAGGTAGAAACCCTAGTGCAATAGATATTCACATGAATCTACAAGTCTTACCCCAGCTAAGACTCATAGCAAGAGTGATATGTAGCCTGAACTGGCCATCTTGTAGCCAGGCAAGACTTTCAATGGAGGGATTTAGACCCCAACCCAGGCACATAACCTCTGACCTATAATTTATCTTGCCTACAAGATGTTTCTGAAGTAAAAGTGGAACAGAAATTGTGGGAGTAGCCAACCAGTGGTTGATCCAGTCTGAGACCTATGCCACAGAGAGTAAGCCCACCCAAACACTGCTTATAGTGCAAGGACCCAGAGGCTGGATAGGTCAGAGACTTAGGATAGAATCAAACATGACTGGCAAAAAATAAAGTTGATGTAATGATGCCTAAAGTTGATGATATGATGCTCTACTATACTTATAGGTTGGTGCTAGTCCAATTGTCATCAGAGAGACTTCACCCAGCAATTGGTAGAAACAGATGCAGAGACTCACAGTCAAACATTAGGCTAAGCTTGGGAATTCTGCAGATGAGAGGGAGGAAGGATTGTAAGACCCAGAGGGGTCAAGGTCATCACATGAAAACCCACAGAAACAACTAATCTGGTCTCATAGGGACTTACAGAGACTGAACCAAAAACCAGGGAGCCTGCATGGGACTGAGATAGACCCTTTGCATATATGTTACAGTTGTGTAGCCAGTATTCTTGTGGGACTCTTCTCCTAAAGAGCAGGGGCTGTCTCTGACTCCTTTGCAAGGTCCCATAGGACCCTATTCCTCACACTGAGTTACCTTGTTCAACCTTAGTAAGAGGAGAGGCACCTAGTCTTACTGAAACTTGATATGCCATGTTTAGTTGATATCCAGGGGAGACTTGCTTTTTCTGAATAGAAACAGGAGTGAATGGGGGCCAGAGGAGAGGTGGGCAGGAGGGGCTGAGAGAAGAAGAGAGTTGGGAAACTGAGATCAGGATATAAAATAATAATAATAATAATAATAATAATAATAATAATAATAATAATAATAATTAGAAATCATTTTAAAAAAGAAATGGCAAAATGATTTGAGTGGAATTTATAAAAATTGAAAATGATATATTTTTAAAAATTTGTTCTTTATAAATCATATTGGCATCTATATAGCAACAGATTTTAATTTAACAGATTTTATTACACATGAAAAATATGTAATTATATGTTCATGTGTATTTGCATATACAGATATATAAAAACACAGGCATTAATCTTTACATTAAAATTACTTAAAAGATAATATATTGATTATGAACATTATAAATATTATAAATAAATTAACTGTCTAATAGAAAATGTTCACTTTTGATAATCATACACCAGGAAAGTATTAAAATATGACTCATGATACAAAAGACTTATCATATAAGATTGATGTATGTAAATGCATAAAATACAAATAAATCTTGATAAAAGTACAGAATGGTTCATAACAAAGAAAATACTTATTAAGTCATTTTTAGACTTCAGAAGTTACAATTTAGAATTTTAGAAGTTGTTGAGTCTTTTAGTCAATGATTCCTGCCCCTTGGCTGGCTGGTCATCAGTCTGATAGAAAACTGCTAGGAAGGGAGGAAAATAACCAGCTGATCATACCGGCAAGAAACACAATGACTGCAGGCCAAAGAATCTTCCCCTCCTTTAAAAGTCTTCTCTGAGCATTTTTTAATTTTCCAATTCATGGCTTTATGGATGTCTTCATTACTCGATCAGTTTATCCTATATACTTAAGATTCCTGAATAGACACCTAAGCCTATTAAAGGCAATATTCTGAATTGTTATATTATCAGTATTTTATTATTTCTGGTCCTGTGTTTTTTATAAGTATTTAATAATTGAAATAATTTAATGTGATTTAAACAATTAGAAAAATTTAAAAATATATAAGTTCAATTCCCAAGGGCTGACTTTTAATTCAACAGCTCAGTGAATTAATCAAGAATGTTAGATTTCCCCCATCTGTCTTCATAGACGTATTGACTTTTTCTTCAGGTGAGAATGCCTCATGAGCAGAAAATAGCTTTTAAATAACAACTCAGATCCAAAGGGAATGTGAAAGTTGGCAGTTGTGTTGCTTTCTAAACATAAATTCCTTTCTATAGCACATAGGAATCTATCCTCATATTTTCTAGATCAGAAGTGGTCATAGCAAGTCAGTCACCAACAAGAGAAACTAAGTTGTATTTTACTTTGACTTAGTGATCTTAACATTCTGAGTTTAAGATAGGATTGCCTTCCTGGGTTTAGATTGTAGAAATACTTAAGACTTTGGTGTTACTTGTTCCAGGACAAATAATTTATTATCCTAATCACCACCATAGATTATTTTAACCTATCTTTCATTTTCATAATAGAATAAAATACCACATAGTCCTTTGTAGATGGTTTATTTTACCTAATGTGTTTTTAAGAGTCATTGGACTTTTGATAAACATATACACAGATACAACATATACACAGACACATAGTATTCAAAATATATATGGTGTGTATTTTGATACATAAATATGTATATATATACATATATTATATATACACATATATTCCTATTGCTGGATAATTGGAAAAACTATTTTACACACACATACACACTCATCAATATATTTAGGTATTTTACACTTGAATAAAACAAGAAAACCTTATATTTGAGACTGATAACAGATTTTACATCTTTATTAATATGTGTCTGAATTTTTGAATCCTTTGGGGATGACTTTATAACTTTAAGCTGTATTCTTATTCCATGGACAGAATCATTTTCCTTCTGTCAAGTATGGTAAAGACTATGGATTCCTCTTTCTATGTTACTGGAGAAGCACTCCTAAAAGAGTGAGGTGGGAGACTCAGTCACTGATGTACATAAACACAATCTCTTTTCCCCAGAGCTCTTCATCTCTGTCAGATCCCTTTCAGTGTAGTTGCCCATCACATCCCCTCTGGGGCAAGAACTGGACCAAAGAGAGCAAGGCCAGGTTCATTAGTTTGTTTCCTCTATCTACATCATTGATATGATTAGCATTGTGGGACATGTTGTTTCTCAGGACATCTGTCTCTGGGTTTTCATGATGGCAACTGGTAATTCTGAAAATTATTATTAAAAACACTATGACTGCTGCAAACAACTATTTTTTATATATACAAGACTTTAAATCAAACATAATGGATATTAGTTAACCTAAATTAAAAGTAGATTCACTCAACTATTTCTTAGATATATCCTAAAACTTTTATAGTATATTAAAGAAGGAAGATCAATTCTTGAAATGTACCCACACAAATGATATGGGTTAAAGATTTATTTTTCTAGAGATTTAAGTTAGAAGTGTTGCAATATCTTTCATTTACACCTGTTCAAGGAAACTGTGTTCTGGTGGGCCAAACGCCTGAATTCAAGTGCTACTGTTGATGAATTAAAAAGAGTGAGAGAAATCATCAGCATACATGTATGTATAATCACATGATACTTATTTTTCAGTGACTACTGTATTACATTACAGTAACCTCTTCCAGGTCTACACATATTTTTGCTATGACAGGATTTTGTTCTTTGGGCATAGCTGAGTAGGACTCCACTGTGTTTAACATGCACCAATTCTTCTTCACTAGATTGACTCCTTATGCCCTGAAGATGAGAGTGTAGCCATTTCTTTAACATACTGACCTGGTTTATTTACATAAATACACAGTTTGGGGATTGCAGAAAAGAATTTCAGGATTTGTCACACTATTTTCCTAAAAGCTTCATCAATGCAAATCCCCACCAATGATTTCCAACACCTGGATTCTTCTATCATATCTACCACTTGTTAGCGTTCATATTTTTTATAATAATTATAAATATTTGATGGTTTTATTTTCACTTTCAGTTCTGGGATGTGGCTTAGCAACACTGCATTTGTTGCATATATATGGGTTCTAATTAATGTTTAGTACCACAATCCACCAATCATCTTTTCTAAAGGCTAAGACATATACTATTCTCACCTATCTGATAGCTATTTACACATATTCTTTGAGAAGGATCTATTCGGGACCTTTGTCATGTTATCACCATAATTTTTTTTATGTTGCTAAATGGCTTATGTGCTTAGCTCCGAAGAGATGCATACTTTAAAAATTTTATAGCTTCAGGCAGTTTATTTTGCTGTTATTTCTCCCTTGATTGTAGAAGTGTCTTAATGTGACACACTATTCCTTATATGTTTTGTTTCTGTTCATTATGATTTGGGCTTTGAAATATTTGACATGGACCAATGTCATAGCAGTTCCCATGTTCTCTTCCAGTCGTCTCAGTTTTAACTATTCTACATAAGAATATGGTTTTGGACCTGCCTGGACTGAATCTACCAAGTTGAACTCAATCCTCAGGGGACTCTTTGCCCTGGAGGAGATGGGAATGGAGGGTAGACTGGGGGGAAGGCGGTGGGGGCGGGGGAGAACAAGGGAATTCGTGGCTGATATGTAAAATTAAGCTAAATTATAAAATAAAATTAAAAAAAGAATTTGTTTCTCTTTTTGTTCATTTTTATGTATAACCTAGATACTACTTCTCTTCATATCTACACAAGTGAACACCCAGTTTACTCAGTATCATTTATATAACATACTCAACCTTTCTCATGGAATATTCTTGAAAACTATGGACAATCAATTGGTCATAAATGTATGGATTTGTTTAGATAATCTTGATTAAGTTCCCTTGCTCATTATATATGTGTACTTATAACCAGCACCATACTGTCATTTTGGTCATTTCAAATTTCTACCTGTTTCAAGACCAGTTTGTATGAGATCTGGCTTTCATTTTTCATATTATGGCTTCTAGTATTTAACATCTTTTGTATGTACATGCAAATATTAGTATAGGTTTTCTTTCTAAGTTAAAGTTATCTTTGATTGTTTCACAGATATTCCATTGAATATTCTGGTCAATTGGATATTTTAATATTTTATCAATGTTAATTATCCAGGCTATGAATATGGATATCAATCTATTTTTTAATATTTTACATTTTCCAAAGTATTGTATTATTTTCAGTGTGGAAATATTTCTTCTGTTTGACTAATTATGTTTCTACTTTATTATTTGAATATATTATGTATGAGGCATTTCATCTGTTTTCCTTTTCATAAAATTTTATTTTATAAAAAACCTACTGTTTTACAGATTTTGTTTATGTATAGATATGCCGGCTCTTTTCACAGTTCAAGTAAGTTTCAGTGGATGACTAGAATTTTCTTTCTGTAACAGGTAATGTCAACTACACAGGAATAATTTAATTTCTGCTTAATGACTTGCTTCCTACCTATAGATTGGGACAATCTGACAGGGCTTGTTTACATAGTTAATGCTATATATATATATATATATATATATATATATATATATATATATATGCCATATATGTCTAACACTTGGTGCATGGGTGAGATGAAGCCAAGGGTAGCTAATAATACATCTATGGCAAAGAAAACAATAACAAAGTTACTTAAAATAATCTGAATATTTTGTGATTTTTTTTGTAACTTTAGTGTTTCTCCAGAGCAAATTTTATAGATGACAAAATTCATGTTGCTGTATAAAAAATTATCCAGGCCCAATTCATTCAGGTTACACAGTATATCCATGTTCAAAATGTACATATATTTTTATGTATGCATAAAAAAATGAGCAATTCTTATTTTCCCCCTGTGGCTGAAGATGAGGTTTACAAAATACAAATGTTCTGGAATCACACTAGTATCTATATCATTATTTGTTGTTATTTTGAATACATGAATCACTATAAAGTGGATGTTCTATTTAGCTTTTACTACTTGTGATAATGAAGAAAAGCACACATTTTAAGAACTGGAAGATTTGACTTGCAAAAATCAGTCCACATTATCTATGTACAACATTGTGATTACTCATTTAAAAATCTATCAGATTATGTTGTAAATTTATGTTCCAATATATAGTGAATTATAGTCAGGTTCCACTTCATTAGAAATGGTCTCCACCAGTTCTGGATGAGAAAGGAGGGGCCTTTATATTGGTATAAGCACTAGTAAATTTTTTTTTTTTTTTTTTAGTTTTTCAAGACAGGGTTTCTCTGTGTAGCTTTGTGCCTTTCCTGGATCTCGCTCTGTAGACCAGGCTGGCCTCGAACTCACAGAGATCCGCCTGCCTCTGCCTCCCGAGTGCTGGGATTAAAGGCGTGCGCCACCATCGCCCGGCTAGCACTAGTAAATTTTATACAAAGTAGTTTAATACTAAGTTGAAAATAAACATTGGGTTATATGTAATATTGTTCTTAAGACATTGAGGTTTCAGCTCAAACCCTTGCTCATAACAGACAACTGTCCTACTATCTAGAATCACAGTCCTCCCAATCTTATTTAACTTTTATTTATATTTTAGTTAATTTTAAATGAATATTAAAAATTAAAATATAATTACATCACTCTTTCCCTGTCTTCTCATGTCTCCTCACACCAAACCCACCCACCGTTACCTGCACTCCCTCTCAAATTGATGAACACGTTTTATTTTACTACCATTGTTATGCTTGATTTCACAGCTGACCACTTTGTACTGAATAACCAATTTTGGTGACCATCCCCAGGCTATATTTATGTTAGCATTTCAATTGCTACTATTATTTTGGTTCATGTTTAGGCAGTCATATTGTTGAGATATTCAGCACAAACATGCTCCATCTTTTCTGACCAGATATATTTAAGAAGTAGGCATTTCTTTGACTTCACTTGGCGTTTTTTAGGTATGTCCTTCAAATGTGGGTATACCTTAACAAATTTCAGAGCTTCTCACTTGGATACTTATAGCAATATCACAATAGAAAAAGCACACAAAACTAAATCCAAAATATTATCTTTTGGTGGAGAATTCTGAACATCTAATTGTAGTAGTACTATTAATTTCCATAATAACAAATATGCAAAATTAAACCTTTTTTGAAAAGAAATTAAATTCCACACAATCAAATTGTTTTCTTCTCATAGACAATCTATTTTCTATGATTCAAATTCCTTTATATATGTTGATATTTTCTTTGTGCTGAAATGTGATTTTATTTGTATGTTAATAAATAAAGTTGCCTGGGGGTCAGAGCTAATGTCAAGCCGTAGCAGAAGTCTGGCAGTGGTAGCATAAACCCTTAATCCCGATCACATGATGGGCAGATCTCTGTGTGTTCAAGGATACAGCCAGCATGGACATGCCTTTAATCTCAATACCAACCATAGAGACATGCAGGTCTGTATAGACATGCATTAATGAGGAGGTACTGTGGTTGGGTTGATAGCCAATGAGAAGACAGAACATAAAATCAATAAAAAGCAGACAAACAGGAAGTAGTTCTCTTTCTCAGGGGAAGGATGGCAGTAGCAGCAGATGGTAAGAAGGTGGTCTTAGCTTTTGGCTACTGCTCTCTGATCTCCAGGCTTTTAACTTTGCATTTGGCTCTGTGTTTCTTATTTAATAAAACCATTCAGAATTACATCTACATTTATATGGTCATCATATTTGTAAAATAAAAGTATAATAAGATATATTGTTTTATTAATATGACTTCAAATCTTTAAAGATCTGAATCTCAGAGAAGTAAAACATATATAACTCAAACCTCTTATTGACATTTTAAAGAAATTTAAATACTAGCTGTAGTATATAACTGCAGAGGAATATGAAATGTAATGCAAAATGGCTAATATGTCAAAATCAGCAAACTTCATTTTGGTGATTTCTATAAATCTCTACCAGGCATCTTGGCCAGGGTATTTCTCAAAATCTGTATTTTCTTGTTAAATGTTTCAGGGCATAAAATAACTCACCTGATACATCAGTGGGTCATATGGTTCAGAGGTTATCAAAATATATTAGCAGTCACAGCCAGATAAAAGTGTGTGGTTTGCATGACACTCTCCTCTTTGCTTAGATTAGCAAGTGTTTCAGTGTGTGGACCAATTTCTTTACTTAGTATTTTGGGAAATGAGTTGAAAATAAGTCCTCCTTACTCAGCTTAAAAACTCTGGTCCATATCATTGGTGAATATTCTCCCTGTGATGACTGAAAGAAGACAATGTATCAGTGATTTTGGTGGAAAATAAAGATATAGAAAGGTACAGTTGAGACTCCTTTCATATCACTTGACTGTGCAGCTATTTTTGAAGTTAATATCATGGTATTTACATTATTGTATATAAACAAATTGGTTTATTCAAGTTTCCCAAATATAATAAAACAAACTAAGAATCTTTTTGATGAACATAATGGCAATACATTTATCTATGTATTGGGCATAGTGAAATGAAGTCCTAAAAATGTACACTATTTCTTCACTGTTCAAACTTAACATTAAATGTAGGGATGTGCTATTCTCATATTTTTATTAACTTTGTGTTGCTCTGGATATAAGTACATAAATTTAACACTTAAATAAGTCTAGTTACAAGGATACATTAAAATATATTTTAATATTTAACATGGATATACTAATATGCTTGTGTTTGTTTTTTATATTATGTTTGTACACACGCAAAATGTGTATAGGATGAATTTATATCACAGCGTACCTATAGAGAGCAGAAATCAATCTGTAGATTCAGGTGTCTCCCTCTGTATTTACATGGATTTGGGCATTGCACTTTGGTCTCTAAATTGTGAGACCATATTAAGCCATGCCACTGACCCATTTCATACATTAAAGAATAAATAAATTAAAAATAAACACTTAACTACAGTAAATTATATAATAAACACAGATTAATAACAAAAATACATCATACATTTTGAACTACATTTGTTTTCTGTAAATTATTCCCAACTAGTTGATAAAAACAAAACTCTTAAGATTTTTTTGAAGAAAATGTATCACTGCTGTCTACTCATACATGTTTTAAAAGGAAAAATCTGCAGACCACAATTCTACTTAACTTCAAATTTAAATCATAAATGCTATACTTATTCTAAGAATGAATAGTCACTCTAATACCAAAAAAATCACTAATTTTTTGTAGTGTATCTAACACTTTAACAAGCTAAAGTACTTCTCTCAATAATGTCTAAAAAGTGCAAAAAATATTCCTTCACAAGAAAACATTCATCCATTAGACTTGCAGAAATAGTTAAAGACAAGTCTATAAGTCTTCATTACTTCTGTAGAGCTGCAATAAAACACAACAACTAACAGCAGTTTAAGGGAAGAAAGAGTTTATTTATCTCACAACTCCGAGGTCATAGTCCATCACTAAGTGAGGTCAGAGCAGGAAATCAAGACAGAAACCTGGAGGCAGAAGCCATAATGGATGACTGCTTATTGGATTGTTTGACAGGGCTTTCTCCTATAAACTCCAGGACCATCAGTGTAGGGGTGGTACCACTTACAATGGGCTGGGCTTCCCACATCAATAATTAATTAGAAAAGTGTCTACAGACTTGCCTAGAAGCCCTCTGATGGAACCATTTTCACAACTGAGGCTCCCTATTATCAAATGATCTTAGCTTGTATCAAAGTGACAAAAATAAACAAATAAATAAAGTCAACCAACAAAGGCAGTTGACACCATGTCCACTTAACAAATCCATACAACACTATTGAAACTTCCCTTTCTTAGCTTATAAGATATTATATTGATAACAATATCACCATGTAAATTAATCTGACTGTTAAAAATCTCCTAGTCTTTACCATTTCAGACACTTTAAATGTTGAGTATCCTTAAAATATTCAAAGTCTTGGGCCTACTTGGCCAACAAAAACTAGACTCCATATTTTGTATGCCTGTGTGCACCTTTTATTTTATTTTGTTTTGTTTAATGTTTATTTCATTGTTAATTGTTTTGTTTTGATATTTGTTTTATGACTGAAGAGAGACAGCAGGTAGTTAGGAAAGTAAGAAAGTCAGGGTCATTTGGGAGTAGTAGAAAAATATGGTTAAATTATATTGTGGCTAAAATATTAAACAGTATTTTAATATAATAAAATATCTAAGTACTCTATAAAAGTTCAAAGAAATGGGTGTCTATAAAATTAAAATTAATTTATATACTTTACTTTTAATTTATTTATATACTTTTACTCCAAGCCTTCTTGGAATAAATCAGCACACAGTCATAATCAAATCCAAGCAGAACCAAAGTCTAATGCTATAAAAAAAAATCTCAGTATGTAGCATTTGGGATTAACTCACAGTCTTCTCGGTTCCAAAAGATGGGTGCAGCTCCACCTCTTTCATTGACAGCACATATAGCTCATTTCACAGGCTCATGCAGGATCTTTCCCAAAGCTGCTCCTGTCCCTGGCAGTCATCCCAAGATCTTAGCATCTCCAAATTCCTGAGGTGATGTCTTTAGTGAAACTTCACCAATAGCCTCCCCTGGACTCTCTTCAGAGACATGATGTTGTCACATGGTGTTAAGTCTCAACTTCTCTCCATGACTTCTTCAATCCTGGGACTGAATCTTCACCAATGGACTCTCCTGGCCTTAATTATCAAGAGCATCATCTGTTCTTCATGACCCACATGCCTTCAAAACCAGGACCACCTGGGAAATACCAAGTTTTCCTGCCAGCCCAAGATTGAGCCCATTGGCCCTTCTGTATTGCTGCTTCTTTGGGATGGCCCTGACAAAACACTTCAAGATTTGATTCAGAGTTATTGGTCTCTTCCTAATCTTTGCTGATTCTTCAGTCCCAGTCAACCAGCATTAGTTGTCCAGAAGAGCAAACTTTTTAATTTACTGGTTCTGATATCTTTTAATTATAGCCTATTCTTCAGCCCCAGTTGGCCAGAACCAAAGATTCTTAACTCAAAACATCAAAGAGAAATTTTAAGAGACTCAAATGTTCCTCTAAAACTTTTCAAGCCAGGTCAGGACTATGTGCAATGTCTCAGCAACATCTTCTAAGTTCCCACAATAACTCATTAAGGTCTGAATAATCAATAACTTTTATAGCACAAGTTCCAAAAGCATTACATAACCTACTACCAAACATAGTCAAGCCAGCCACAACAATGTACCACAAAGCTGATACTAATTTCTATCTTAGTTTCTATTTCTGTGATAAAACACCATAACTAAATGTAGCTTTGGTGGAAAGGGGTTATTGGTCTTACACATCCAAATAACAGTCCATCATGGAGGGAAGCAGGACAGGAACGCAAGGCACAAACCTGAAGGCATAACTCAAATAGAGTTTATGGAGAAATTCTGATTATTGATTAGCTCTGTATGGATCACTTAGCTTTTTTCTCATACAACATAGGGCCACATGGCCAGGGTGCTGTAATGCACAGTGGCTGGTATCTCCTATATCAAGAATCAATAATAAAGAAATTCCCTGCAGACTTACCTACAAATAATCTGATGGAGACCTTCCCAAATGACTCTAGCTTTTATTAAGCAGACTAAAAAGAAAAAAAAGAAAAAGAAAAAAGAAATTCCCACCAACCAGGAATACACATACACACACACACACACACACACACACACACACACGCATATACTCTTATTATTTTTTTCCAGTTGTGAGAATTATACAGTGATTTTCAAAATTGTGGGCAAGATATATCAATATAATGTCAATTACTAGTCAACACTGAAATAAATATCTTACTGAATTTTATTATATTAATTAATCACATAAGAATCATGAAAAGAGTATGTGTCACTCTGGAATTTTTTGATTAATATGACTAGAGACACTTAGGCAACAATGATTACATAATAATATTAATTTACTACATATCATGATGCACAATTACTATGTAAAGTCATAATATTCATTGAGCAGAAACCATTTTATAAGTTTATAAGGAATTTATAAGTGTCATGTATTTTATACATAATACAATTCACATTGGCAGGCATGAATCACCAGATACCTAAAGATAAAGATGGAAAAACCTATGTCAAGAGAAAAACATTGTTGAATGATAAGAATATAGCAGCAAACAATAGAAAACATCCCTACTCAGCAAGCACAATAGTGTACTGAGCATGACACATAAAAATAATTTCCTCAAATTTAATAGATTTTAAATGACTACAACCTACTAAACTGATTTCACATTCATCTAAAGAATAAACATACAAGGATTGCTTGAGAATGCACTAAACTGGAAAATTTATAAAGTCAGATTTACTCTATTATCTGCAAATGTATACTGTTGAGCATTTCTATCTAAACTCACAAGTGTTTATATATGGAAAGCCATTGATAAATGATGTAATATAAAATCCACTCAGAGAATCAGGTGCTCATGAGAATTCAGCATATGGTTAAGTTACTTACTTGACACATAGCACATTTAACACATTGGATAAATAACTGTTGTTTTTTCTCCTTAAATATATGTTACAATATTTTTGATGAAGGCAAACTCTAGAATCATTTCTTCTTTTTTTTTTTTTTTTGGTTTTTTGAGACAGGGTTTCTCTGTGTAGTTTTGCGCCTTTCCTGGGACTCACTTGGTAGCCCAGGCTGGCCTCGAACTCACAGAGATCCGCCTAGCTCTGCCTCCCGAGTGCTGGGATTAAAGGCGTGCGCCACCACCGCCCGGCTAGAATCATTTCTTAATATAAAACCCTAAATGCCATGAGTGAGAAATGGAAATTACTGTGTTTTCTTATGATTGGTTTAAATCTGTCAGGAAAATAACAGTTCAACACAGCATTTCCAAACATCAATTTATTTAAAATATATCATAACTCAGTTTCAAATTAAGAATGATAAAAGTAAAAATATTTAATTTTCATAATCTCTAATATAAAATTATGCTGTGGGATGTTCTGTATGCTGTGAATGTGTTGTTCTGATTGGTTGATAAATAAACTGATTGGCTAGTAGACAGGCAGGAAGTATAGGTGGGACAAGAAGACGGGGAGAATTCTGGGAAGAGGAAGGCTGAGGGAGGAGATGCCAGCCTGCTGTCCAGGGAGCAGCATGTAATGGCACACATGTAAAGCCATGGAACACATGGTGACACATAGACGAACATAAATTGCCTGAATTTAAGTGTAAGAGCTAGTCAGTAGTGAGTCTGAACTAATGGCTGAGCAGTTTTAATTAATATAAGCCTCTGTGTGTTTGCTTGGATCTGAGCAGCTGCAGGACCAGGCAGGACACAGGAAAACTTTTATCTACAAAATTACCTGTTGATAAATTACAACATAAATAATATTAAAAAGTTCCTTCAGTTTCAGTATAAAATATTGCTAATATAATAACTTTTTTCTCCATTAAATGATACTATAATATATGTTGCTTATAATATATATATATATATATATATATATATATATATATATATATAATATGTATATTGCTTACATAGGCAAACTCCTGTATCATTAGAGAATTAAATAAATTTGTCTAGAGGCATGTATATATATAGGTATTATTTGTGTATATATATAATATATATGTATATATGTGTTCATAATATTTTCACAGAAATTTTATATACATATAAACAAGTCCATGATTCATATTTGTAAATTTTTCCATTTGATCATCTAAAAATATATATACTTACAAACTTACATATAGCTCTAAGTGCTATTTTATAAAATGAATAAGATTGTTTATATTTCTAGATATATTGTGAGTTTAACAGCATACATAAATAATTTTGTGACATGGAATAGATATTCATGATTTGTGTTATAACATATGCACATGATCTGTTTGTCTTGTGACATACAAATATTATTTTACTGCCAGATGTGTAGATGTGAATTCAATCTCAAATAGAAATATGACGAATGGGCTGAAAGGAGGCTCACTGATTACATACACTTATAATTCTTGTAGAAGACTCAGGTTTGGTTCCCACCACCAATATGGTAGCTCTTTTTCCCATTAGATATGCCTTCCACTGAACTCACAATGAACTACTTCCATTGGCTAATACACTTCAATTTTTTCTGCATTGTTCCATAAATAATATTCATCATTTAAATATAAAGGCTCCTGTATACCTGTTGAGTCATGGTAGCACTCATTGCTTAAATTAGGAACTGTAGCTGTGTGAATGTAATGTACATGAGTAAAACACATCACTTTCCTGGGGATTCAGCTCAGCCTGGTAGATTCAGTTGAGGCAGGTCCAGATCCCTCCTCTGTAGCATGAATCTTAAAGGTTCTTATTAATAAAATCAAACCCAAGGCCAGTTATTGGGGTGAATGCTGGAAGATCAGAGAAGCAGAACAAGCCACAGCTACCACACCTCGCCAGTTCCTCAGCTGATCCTGCTTCCTCAGACTGGAAGCCTCTGAGTCCTTATCCAAGTAAATCTCAGCTGAACTGCTTCTCAAAAGCCTGAATGCTTAACCAGCCAAAACCTGCTAGTTTCTGATCTTCATGCCTTATATATCTTTCTGCTATCTGTCATCACTCCCTGGGATTAAAGGCTCACTTCTTGGGATTAAAGGCATGTGTCACTATGCCTGGCTGTTTCCATTGTGGCCTTGAACTCACAGAGATCCAGAGGGATTTCTGCCTTTGGAATGCTAGGATTAAAGGCGTGTGCTAACACTGCATATCCTCTATGTTTAATATTGTGGTTGTTCTGTTCTCTGACCCCAGATAAGTTTATTAGTGTGTACAATATTTCAGGGAACACAATACCACCACACTCCTCCCTTCACCCAGGCTGAGCAAAGTGTCCCAGCATAGGCTCCAGGCTCCAAAAAGTGGCTGATATGTAAAATTAAATTAAATTATATAAAAAATACTAGTAAAACCTATTTTAAAAAAAACACATCACTTTCCTGTCTGAAAACAAAAAGGCTACAACTACAACTGCTACAGCTTTGTCCATCACTAAAGAAACTGGTTTCACATATATACATGAGTCAATAAAGTTAATGAGTCCCTGGCAGGGTCAGAACAACGTGGTACCAGATTAATGCATTAGTGACACATTTGTAGCAAAAGTAACATAATCTGTTCCCCAACAGTTTCCTTTTTATTTCACCAAATAAGGTTCAGTATTTGATCAAATTAACGAATTTGAACATTTGAAAAATTATTTATACAGCAAATGTTTATATTTTAACTGCAAAGGTTATTATTCATTAATAATAATTAAAAGGAAACTATCAGAGGCCCATTTGGCAGGAAGTTATTTTCCAATCTACATATGTCCATTCTGATAACTTGAAGTGACCCTACGTGTCCAAGCTGACTCTTCCTCTTTTTACTAGCAATTTCCACTGTAGAGAGTGCTTGCTACTCATCAAAATGTGTATTATCATAATATTGCTATACTAATGAACTAAATTTTGAAAAGATTAGAAATGCAGTTTGTAACATTTTAAACTCACCAGAATTTCTCATAAGAAAAAAAAAGATATTCTAAAGATGTTATTACATTTCCTGGTACATGTACTCAACCACAAATAATTGAAGATATTAGTAGATTTTTACTGAAATTTGTATTTTACTACATAGATATTCTATGTTTTTGAATTAGTATGACCTCAGGACATCTGAACCCATTTCCATAAGCATGAGAAAGGAGATAGGGTTAGACAGTCTCCAAGGTTCTCTTATGCTCTCAGATCTTGGGATTCTAATTAACTGCACTGTATTTTCAACAGGAATTAATTGGAACTGTGGCTGGAGTACTTTTTCTGTTGAATTAATATTTAGGACTCTGAGAAAATGGATCCAAGAAAGCAAAGAGTCTTTGTTATGTCCAACTGTAATAGGCTGCTAATATATCAAAAAGGAAGGAAAGTTTTAATGCCCTTTTTTCTGCCTTATTCTGAATTCTTTCTGCTTAGTTTTATCAAGATGCATGGAGAAAATGATAGAAATTTCCTTGTTGATGCATGATTGAAATGACAACTTGCATCTGTTTCCACTACATGCAATCCTAATGCATGTAAATATTCAGATATGGATAAAATATATATTGAAAAAAATGTTATTCCTCCATTCAGAATCATATATCAAAACATGCCGCAAGTTATGCAGTTATGCGATTCTCTCCATTGCTCTTTGCTTTTCTTGTTAGAATTTAGAGGTTACTTGGATGACGCTTATTTGGTAAAGTGATTATCTAAAATGCACACAACCCTGGCCTTGTCTCCAACATTGGGAAATCAATGATGGAACACACATTTGTAATCCTAGCAAGAGGAAGGTGAAGGCAGAAGGGGTGGACATTCAAGTTCATGTTCAGCTGCTTAGGGAGATAAGTCTCACTTGTAGCACACAAAACTACCTCAAAAAATAAAGCACATATAGATACAGAAATGTTGTATATTTATGTTATTGATGTCAAATCTGTGTATTTTTCACATTTATTTATTTTCTATTTTACTGTTGATTAGGAACATTAAGAGATAATTGCTGATAAAGTTAGCCTGTTCTGATAATAAGGGAGTGAAGAACATAATGCAGTGTTTTACTTAAGACAGAAGACATAGTCTGGGGCATCCAATTCCTAGAACTTAAAAAGCTCTTTAAAGCATCCCTAAGTACATCTAAATAATGGTGTGAATGTCATATAACTTTGTTATTTAATCTCTGTGGGCCTAAGTAAAATTATTTAGTATTTTCTTTTCAAAATGACTAGACTCAAGGATGTGTTCAGCTTTAACCTGGTGAACACATTTACAGGAAAATTATTTATATTCTAAATACTTTTGTATTGAACACGCACACACATACACACATATATATATGCATATATATACATATATACATATATATTTACATAAAATAATAGGCACATACTCTAATGGTGTGGATATGAGGGAGAGGGAGGTGGGGGAAGGAGTGGGATGTGAAAAGGAAGGGGAAGCTATGGTCAGGATGTAATATATGATAAAACAATAAAAAAGAAAAAATGTAGTCAATATTCATATATGAAAAATTTATTTTCACTTCCAGAAGGCAAAAATGGACATACAAATAGAATTCTCTCAGAAAGAAATAAATGTTAAACTCTTTCTGTCACTCTCAGAGTGGTAAGTTATGTGATTCCAATACAGTAAAATTAAAAGATTTGTAAGAAATAAAGGGAAATTTTTATGGTAATAGAAGATTAATTAACAGTTTTTCCACCATTGTGTATGTGAGGCTGTTACTTAGTCTTCTAAACTGATCTTTTACTGAAACCTAGGGATCATACCTGGAGAAGACAGCAAAATCTGACCAAGGGTCAACATCAGGCTTTTGAAAATTATCTTTTCTTTTTCTGAGAAGGTCTAACATTTATATGTGTTCCTTTGAGGAAGATTGAAGGATTGAAGGAGATAAATGCACTTAAGGACTAACACAGAATACTGTGGAAATGAAGATGTTGGTACCAAATATACGTGTTTATGGTAAATCTTAAAGATTTGAGGCTTAGAATGAAAGTTACGTCTTTTCTGGTAAGCACAAGATTAACTACATAGGATAATTTTACATGAAAATTGAGAGTGGAAACTATATTTAACTTAAATAACAATATAACTTCTTAAATGCATGTGTGGCTTTGTTTTTTCTACCACATCTTTCAATATGTTTCTATGGATCCTACCTTAATCATCATTAATTCTCATAGGCAACAATTATATCTAAAATAATTCATTAGTAAATGTAAATAATGTACGGTTCCAGGGCTGTATCACATACAGATGATATATACATAATTAAAAATAAAGAGACTTTGTCTTTAAATTCTGTAAAGCAACAGGAATGAAAATTATAACTATGCTACAGGACAGTAACCTATTAATTATGTCCCATAAAAGCAATATACCTGTACTAATTAATTATACTTGAAGTAAAAACTATAGCTTAATTAAATGAGTCATTCTTAATAAATGAAACCTTAAAATAATTGGAATCTTCTTTCTAGAGGCAGTAACAATTATTGCCATTAGAAAGAAAATAAAACACAGACATGAGGCAGGATTGAATTGCTGTTGACATTGAGTCTGGGATTACCTAAGGCAGTGGCTCTCAGAGTTTTCTGCAAAGAGCCAATTACTAACTGTTTTGTTCAGCGGTCATATGATTTTCCTCACAGTTACTTATTCTTTGCACTGTAGTGCAGAAGAGACAGAGCAAACCTGAGAAAAGAAATAGGTCTCTATACTCATGACATCCTCATCTATCTTCAAGGAGTTCTGGGTCCTGATTAGACACCCACTTTATAGTTGAATGGATGTTAATGTGAGATTAAGTAACTACATTCATATTCTATGTTTCCATGTTAGTCTGCCACCCTCATCATTATAGCATTATGATTAAAGTTCTAAATCCATTTATCATATACAGT
Source organism: Peromyscus californicus insignis (assembly GCF_007827085.1). NCBI lineage: Eukaryota > Metazoa > Chordata > Mammalia > Rodentia > Cricetidae > Peromyscus > Peromyscus californicus. Next base: position 24,796,250 of record NW_026294617.1, on the reverse strand, counting down.
GTTGAAGCAAACCCTGGCCATCTGAATTGAAGATACTGTGCAGGTTTGGAGGTGAAATAATCATCATCATGTAATCATGTGTTTGAACACTTAGGGCCCAGCTGATAGTGTTTGAGGAGGTTATGAAACTTTTAGGAGGTAGAGCCTTGCTCTAGGAGCCATGTCAATAGGCATGTGATTTGATGATCTATAACCCTAATCTACTCACAGATCACTTTATGTTTCCTGTTGTGCCAACAAAAGAAATGAGATCAGTTAGATTCCTGCCCCTGATATAAACCACTCTCCTATGTTATAGACTCCCACCTCTAGAACCATAAGCCAAAATAAATTTTCTCCTTCAAGTTGCTTCTGCTCATGGTGTTTTCTCACAGCAACAGAAAAGTATCTAATACAGATAATCCTCCCCCCTTATCCTTTAAATTTTCTATTTTGAGATATCAAAATATATATCTCATTAGTTAAAGTTGTCTGTTTACATATATTGTCATTATACACAGTTATACACACATAACTGTGATCACATACATGACTACCACCACAAAACAAATACATGTAGATAAATATTGTACAGTAAAATTCCTTTCCTTAATGTAAACCCATAAATTATTGTATCTCTTTGCAATGCAAATATTAGGACATCATAGAAAATTTCAACATCTCTAAAATGTATATCTCCTATAAATGAATTTCATGTTGTTGTTTTTCTCCAATATTTATTGATTATAGTGTTCACTCTATTATTGAGAAAACCTGAGCTGTCTTCTCCATATATTTCTCATTAAAGTCAATTATTTTCATTCAAGATGAATACCTACTCATGGAAAACCAATTAAAACTTACCCATATTATGATGAATCCATGTTAGGACTTTTGTTCAGCATAAAGTAAATCTTACAATTATAATCCAATATTCAATTATGACTATTGCAGGATCTATATTGCTAGTATTCAGTTCTTCCTTAAGAATTATTTTTTATTTTGTCTGAATTATTAATATTATCTTTAAATATTTTAATATCAATTTATTTTCATGTATGTTTACATGTGTGTGTGGGAGTGCACACTTTCCATGGTGTGCATGTAGAGATCAGAGAATAACTTTAAAATATTTGTTTCCTCTTTCATGTGGATTGAAGGCACGAAATGAAGGTCATCATGCTTCATGGCAAATTCCTTTACTTGCTAAAACATCCTTCTGGGCCATTATTAATTGTTATTATTATTAATATTATTATTAAATATTATTGTTGTCATACTAATATATTTTATAAATCATATTAGAGCAATATAATGTTTTCCTGTTTCACATGTCCCATAATTTTTTTTCTCCTCATCAGAGAAAATCTTCTAAAAATTTGTGTTGCTTGTAGAAGCAACAGAGACTGGGTATTAATGGTAACCTGGACACTGGCCTCGAATGATTACCAAAAAATAGTCTTAGAACTTTGAAAATATTCTATATTTAAATATTTCAATAATCCAGAGGTAAGAATTACACATTTGAGATTTCTGGTTCTAATTATCCTGTATAATCTAGATGAGCTCAGTCGTAAGTAGTGTATGTGTAAGAGGAGGGTAGAGAGGTTTTGCAAAGTGCGGAAATATATGGATGAGATTTAAATTGAATGTGTTCCTGACTTATGAACAGAGGTAGAGGCTTGGAAATGCATTTTCAGAAGCCACAATTCTAGAATATTTAACACATTAAGGATCCATAGCCATGATGACTGTGGGTCTAAACCCTGTGTAGCTGACGCAGATGTTTGTACTGTGTAATATAAGAGACTAATTACACTGGTAGAATTAAGAGCAAGAAGAGATGATTTGGAAATTCTTCACTGTTAAAGTCAGGTACCAACAAATCCCTTGAAATAATTGTTGTTTGGACTAAGAATTAATAGACACCTACTAACAATTATTCCTTGTGTTATAATAGTTTTATTACTTATTATTTTAATTATTACATTTATTTCTGTATTTATGTGTGTGCATCTATTTGTATAAAAATATGTGCTCATGTCCTGTGTCTCTTCATTATGGATAGTTTTATATGTAGTTAATAAAACAAGTCACCCTTACAATGTGGGAAACATCTGGAAGGTCCCACTCTTCATGAGACCTACAATATCATATGTACTGAGGATTCTCTAATTGTCCTCTGTCAGCGTACATGTAATGATTCCTGTGCATGCTCTTTGCTCTTGCCTGCAATAGCTATAAGCCCAGCTCAACTCTCCAACTGGTTGTGTTTTCTTTCTGCAGGATTTCAGGAAGTCTAGCCCATTGTAGTTAGAGTTGCTCCCTTGGAGGACACCTGAATGAATGTACATGACATCTTTCTCTGTGTTGACTCCCTTCTTAGAACTATCTCTATTGGGTCCTAAGCACAGTAGATGCCAGGGTCTGACTTTTCTTGTACAACCTAGGAACATTTTTTTCTTGACTTAAATTAGCTTCATTTACATCAAAAATGGGGGGGGAGTTATAATTACAAAATAAAAAATGTTGGTAAATATACTTTATCTTGTGTGATTTCTCCTTAATAACAAAGCCCCAAGCTGTGTCCAGATTGTGTGATTTCCACTTTTAAGCCGTAATCTGGTGTGTCTCCTGTGTTTTATAGCTCTCTAGTGTGTGATTTTACACTCTCCATTCTCTTCCCTCAAGGCTTGTACCTGATTTTCTCTATTGTCTATTTAAATGGCTGGTTTTTAGAGTTTATGTTTCCTTCCTTGTGTTTCTAATGGAACATTTTGGATGTTCAATTTTGCCATAATTCTAGAATTAAAGACCTATTCATCTTACTCCAATCTAGTTTCTTACCCATAATTCTAATGGAAGTGTTCTTTTAATGGCCATTGATAACTTACTTAGGAGCTGGCTCATGCTTCCCAAGAGCAAATCACTGATGCCTCCTCACTGTCAAAACATCTTTTATTATAAGTTTCTTCAATATATATACTGACTCTGGTTTTACCTTTCCACCTCATTTTTTTTTTTTTGCCATGCATTTTCAGCTCATTTTGACCATTATTTTTTTACTTCTTTTCTATTGTTTTCTTCTGTCTACCTAAGTGTGATTTTAAATGGCTTATGCAAGAAACAATTCTTTGTAAAAGCTATGACAAATACTATTTGCCATGACAAGCTGTTTAACACAAGAACTTACAGCAGCTATGAATGAATGCTACAGATCTGGGCAAGATCACAACAATTAAATCCTGAACAGTGATGTGGGAGCGGTTCATGACTTCCCACCCATAACTGAGAAGTTATTAGCAATTGATGTCTACAGAGGAAGGGAGGGAGTCAATTTTCTTCACAGATGAAGGCCTGATAGGCTACCCATGAACCATTAGATTGTCTTACACTCAGTGCATCTAAACAGCTCTAAGTAAACTCAGTAGCTTTTAACTGCAGCACATGAAGCTTGAAAGGTAAAGTGGTGGCAACATGATAGGGAAGGAATTAGAGAGACAGGAATGGAGAGTGGAATTAGATGAAAACATACACACGTGTGATATTCTCAACCAATAATAAACAAAACTCTTATGAACTGATAACTCTCACACTGTTACTTTTATTCATTTATTTTACTATTTGCCAACATTTAAACATGGGTGCAGAGCTGGAGTTTTTCATTTTGTTTCATATACATCATTCAAACATCAACTTTACAGGTTGTCTATAGCTAGAGTTTTTCTGGTCCTGCCTGGCCCACGGTCAGGAAATATCTCTCTCACCCCCCAGTCCCACAGCTGCTCAGACCCAACCAAGTAAACACACAGAGACTTATATTGCTTACAAACTGTATGGCCAGGCCAGGCTTCTTGTTATATCTTAAATTAACCCATTTCTATTAGTCTATAAGCTGCCACATGGCTTGTGGCTTACCGGCATCTTTACATGCTACTTGTCATGGCATGGGCTGGCAGCGTCTTTTTCTCTGCCTTCCTGTTCTCTCAGTTCTCCTCTCTGTTAGTCCCACCTATACTTCCTACCTGGCTACTGGCCAATCAGTGTTTTATTTATCAATCAGTCATCCACAGCACTTCTCCTTTTTCTTTTTTTTCAAAAAGGAAGGTTTTAACTTTAAAATAGTAAAATTACAGATAACCAAACAATTATCAAGCAAGAATTACAGTTACAATATTAAAGAAGATATCCTATCTATCTTATATTTGTGAGTGTAAGGTTTTATATCTAACTTACCTTTTATCATAACTGAGGAAATTATAACTCTAGTCTTCACCTACATCAAAGACCCCAGAAGGATATACAATCACCTGAGAAATGGGAGAAGGATGCAAGCAACTTTTGGGAGTCTTGCAGGGTACACAGAGACAGCTGGCAGCCTGGACAGTCACCTAATGTTTCTTTGTAAAGTTGGAGCATCTGGCTTCAGCCCACAGGCCTAGAGTCTCTCAGTCATTTCTCTCTGTGTCCTGTAGAATGTCTGGCAGTTTCCTCTGTGAAGGAGGAACCTGAAGGACCATTTCACCATGCAAAGTTCAGTGATCACCTTCCTATGGGTCCTGCATGTCCAATCAATACATTTTTTTTCAAGCAGTCCAGGCAAGAACAGTTTCTTGCCCAAATGGCTATTTTTGCCAAGAAGAAGATAAACTACATAAAGTGTCTTCGATGCCCATCCTCCTCTCTTAAGTAAATTGGTGCTGCCAGGAGCACACATGTCTCACTGTCCAGAAAGTCTAAATTTTTAAAAACATTTTAAATGCTATATTTTGTAGGACTTTGAAGTATTTGAAGATTACCTATCTATCTGAAATATATCTATGTATACCTAGAAAACTTGACATGACTATAAGTTTGACTATCATAGAAGATTAATTGTTCCATTACAATTTAAATGAGTTGTATAAACATAATACCTTAAACAAGAGTAAAAATACACATACAGTATAACAAAATTAATTTTAAATTTGTATCAATAATCAAAAATCCATAGCAACATAAAACATTTTTAAACAAGTTGCTCTTTAAAAGTAGATTTAATAATCTACCCTTTATTGTTATCATTATCTATACTATCCCTCTTTCTTCTTTAGAAAGAGATTGCATTTATAATCAACCTGCTTTAAATAAAAATATTGGTTTTTCTCTGTCCCACACCAGAGGGTTCTTCTGATATGGGACACAAGAATCTTTCAAACTTTTTTTTAGCAATATACTTGGGTTTAGAGAAGTAGTGAGCCAATTCCATCTCCAGAGCCAGCTTGGTATAATTGGGAATTTGGGTGTGGCTTCTCTTACTACTTCCTTATGGAAGGGGGTACTTATGGGGACACAAAGAAAATTTTAGGATTATGGAGTAGTACGTGGGGGTGTATTGTTTGAGCCAGTTGCCTTGAAACCATTCTGGATGTTGGATCATCTGGGCCATGGTGTCATCACAGACCTTTTCAGGGTCTTGGCTGGTCAAACCTGATGTATCTTAATCTGGAACAAATCCATAGCCTCTGGCTTTCTGTGGAAACAAAAGCAGAGCCTCCTTTCCAAAGCAACATATCCTTACATCCAAATTTGAAGTCAAGGTATCTTTAAAATATACAGATTGGCTTAATTCAACAGCTTTAACAATTATATGTTTTTCTGTAGTTAAAAATCCCAAAGACAACACAATCCAGATTCTCTGTGTAATATCCATCTTTATGTGGCTTATTTTTTATACCACATTTACTGTCTCTTTAAAGACTTTATTTTTAAAACTATGTATTTCTTTTTATAACTGTATATATCACTTTTTTTTCTCTTTGAAGCCTACATATATTTTACACACGTTGTTAAGTATTCCATCTGAATCTGTCTTGTTGTGAACCTATTGCTTTAAACTGTAGCATTCTAAGGCTGAAATGGTGCTGTGGCTGCTGGCTCTGCTCAGCTTCCCAACATGGCGGTGGTACATTTACAGCCAGTTCTGGGAGCCATCAACTCTTAGAAACAGTGGGTCTATGGTTTTATCAAAGCAGTGTGTAGCCCAGAAACCTCTTTTTTTTTTTGTACTAGCAAAGGCTAAATCCACAACACAGCATAATGTGGCATAATGTGCCCCTTGCAGACACCTCATTCCCGCCATACTGTTGGTCAAACCTACCATGCAACTTGAGAGAGACAACTAGGAAACTGATTTTAGCTCCATTTTGAATTGCTTATTAAATATTCTCAGGTTTAAGGTGGAAACTCGAGCTGTTGCACGCTATTTGTAGCTAGAGTTTTTCTGGTCCTGCCTGGCCCACAGTCAGGACAAATCTCTCTCACCCGCCAGTCCCACAGCTGCTCAGACCCAACCAAGTAAACACACAGAGACTTATATTGCTTACAAACTGTATGCCCAGGGCAGGCTTCTTGGTATCTACTTTCTATATCTTAAATTAACCAATTTCTATTAGTCTATAAGTTGCCACATGGCTTGTGGCTTACTGGTATCTTTACATGTTGCTTGTCATGGCAGCGTCTGGCAGCGTCTTCTTCTCTGCCTTCCTGTTCTCTCAATTCTTCTCTCTGTTAGTCCCGCCTATACTTTCTGCCTGGCTACTGGCCAATCAGTGTTTTATTTAACAATCAGTCATCCACAGCAGTTGTCTAGTGACTTCTCTCCAAATACACTTGCTCTGTCCATCACCATTCACACTATGATTGTCTTAGATTGTTCTGGGTGCAAGAAAACACCTCATAGTCTGTGTGTATCATCTGTAACAAGAGTTTCTCTTCAAAGTGCTGTAAGCTGTCTAGTTTGAGGTCAGGGTATCTTCAAGGTTATTATCCTTCCTTTAAACTCTTGTTTTGAAATTTGTACTCTTTTTTTCAATCATTTGAGAGTTTCATATAACATGCTTTGACCATACTTACTCCTCTCTCTCTTCCAACCCTACCAATTGCACTCTTCTTTGTCATCCAGAAACTGTGATCTGTAATAATAAAGCATAGCCCTTGACAGTCAGTGCTCAGAAAATGTAGTATAAGTAGCATCTCAGTATATTGATGTTATAATGAAAATAAATGTGTAAAAGAGTTTTGGCTGGCCAGTGTTCTAGTGTATTTATTTTTAAAGATAATGCAATAAAAATGAACAGTGACACTTTTCAGAAGAAACACTTATTCAGTGAGGTAGATGTTAGATCAGAATGGACTAAGGTAATGTGTGGAGGTAAGAAAGTGCAATTCAAACTTCAACAGAATTAGATTGTTCTTTAACTAGAACAATGAACAGTAGCAACTTCTTTGCAGTGATGGAGGTTTTGCTCTCATGGGGGTATTGCCCCAGGCTTATATCAGGAAGTTGTGGATAGGGACATTGCAAGTATTGACTCTGAGTCATTTGAAGGTTTTTCAAAGAACATTTAATGAAGGGGAGATCCAGTAGGCTTCAAGCAAGAGGAATATCCATGACCAGGGTTGAGAGAGCTGAAAAAACTGTCTCTGGGTCAAAATAAGTTCAGCCCAACATTAGAAAAATGATATTTAGAGTCTTAGGTTATTAATCACTTGCTAGGTTTAAATATGAAATAGATCTTATATCTCACACATTTATGTCAAAATCCTATTTATATAATTCTTTGTGAGTATATGTGCATGGAAATGGGTGTTCATCTGTGTGTAGGTATATGGGAGTATCTACATGAGTATATGAATATGACTGTGGCAGCCAGGTATCAAACTAGGGTGTTCTTTCTCAGGTGTCCATTACTTCATTTTTTAAGATAGGGTCTTTCACTTCTCTGGATCTAGTCAAGTAGGTAAGACTGACTAGGCAGCAATTCCCAGAGAACTGTTTCTGCCCCACCTAGTGCTGGGCTTATGAATAGGTTTAACATACCTGACATTTTTACTGGGATTCTGGGGCTTGAACTACATTCATCATGCTTTCAGGATAAGGCATTTACCAACAAGGCTATCTCTTCAACCCTGTTAATATAATTATCGAGATTCACAAGCAGGCTCACATATTATATCTGTCTATTTTGACATAATAGCAAAGAGAATTTCTCAGTCTGCTTCTGCTGTCCTTGCTTAGGATAAGGCAATTAATGAATGTGCCTACAATTTTTTTTTTTATTTCAAAGCAAATACACAAAAATTTCTGGGAATTAAACTTACAACATACTCAAATACAATGAACACAAATTTTTCATTCTTTATGTACACATTGGGTATGGTAAAAATATCAAGCTGTTTAGCCTGTTGCTGTTTAGCCAAAATGCTATCTGTTTTCAATCATTACTGGAAAACATGTTTTCAGCTTGTCTTTCAATGTCTCCTATAGCTGACATTTTTCTCATTCAAAGTATTTCCCAGAATTTGTTTTACATAAATTGTATGATCCAGTTTCTTTCTAGCAATATCTTCATTCATCTTATTATGAAATTATATTTAACAGCCCACTAAATCTTGATTTTCAGAAAAGGAATCAAACAATAAATGTATTCACCAAAGGATTCTAAGAAATAGGAGCTCAATGAGGTATGTTATGGAAACTGGTTTCTTTGAAATATATTGTCTACAGTTGTGGCAGTCACATCCATTGCTGTGTTGAAACTCACTCACATGATAATGTGTAGATAATGTGTACCAATTAAATATAGTTCAGTACATATCCATTGCTAAACAACAGAATAAAAGTGTGACCGTGACTGAAAATGGAAGCTATAGGACTTGGGATTTTTAATAGCTGTGAAGTTCAATGGCATAAGATGTGAAGGATAATATACACTCTTATAGAATATTTTCTTATTCATGAAAATGATAATATTATCTATCCTGCATGCTTTCATGTTAAATTTTTAAAAAGTAAATTGTAGTTTTTGCAAAATATATATAAACTACCATGAAAAACATTTTGTTGGGGTTATAATGTGCTACTAGAAAATTGATTTTCTTAATAAGAATGTACTTACTCTGTTGATAAATGTAAAATTTATAAAGTTCAGGATTAATCATCTAGGTCATGGAGAAGTCTTTGTATACACAAAATTAAATTTTTACTGTAGTTTAAAGAAATCTTAAGAATAAGATTAAAAGAAGACAACACATCAAAAAGTTAAGAGACATATGAAACTTTTTTTTATTGATAACAAATTTGATGAAATCTTACTAGAATGACAAGTCTCATGCCTTTTAGCTCCTCAGTGAAGGCTGTCAGGAATCATGAAAATTCAGCCACAGTGAAAGCTAATAGTTTTTTTTTGTTGTTGTTGTTGTTATAACCAAACTAAGAGGCTTGGTTAGACTCAAAGTGAAACTCTATTGCTGAAAAATTTTCTTTTGTCTAATGTTTTGTGCACTGAGTGAAACACAGCAGATGCCTGCCCATTTCATGGTGTAAAAATGAGTTCTGGCATTATTAAACAAATATCTTTTGATCCAAAGACCATTTCAAAGCTTTTCCACAACAGAATTTTGGGATTGTCCTTTGAGATTTCTTACCACACTGTTATGGCTAAAATACCTTAATATTTCAAATGTACTGAAAGTAAGATATTGTATTTAAAAGACATGCAGAGCATGTTATTGTTTAGAAGGAATTCTTTGAGTTGTTACAATATAAAATAAACATATTCTAATCATGATTTTACTGCTTCTACTGTAATTGATATTTCCCTTTTAAATTTCCCAACGGTTCTTGCTTAAGTAACCAAATGTCAAGCTTTAAAAACAAAATACACAACAGTAAGTTTTTTGTTTGTGTTTTAGTACATTCACATAGCTAAATAAAGCAATTAAAGATCTACATGTCTTCTATATTATAAACTAGTTCAAAATTCCGAATGAGAGTAGGTTGGGTGACTCAGTAGTCAAAGCTAACATTCTTGAATTAGTCCCCAGGATCCACAAAGGGCAAGAAGACAATCAACTATTGCAAGTTGTCCTTTGTCCTCCCCATGAACACTGTGCAAATGTGACCCATCTCTGCATGAAAAATAAATAAACATTATTTTTAAAATTAAGTGAATAATAGGTTCAGTGAAAATAACAACTCAGGGTGAGTAGTAAGGTGAGAATTAGTATATTATATTTTAACCCTTGAAAGGTACTGCATATTAAATATCATGAAAAAAATCATGTCTGTATATAGCTTGGTGTACATATACTATTTGAGAACTAACTACAAATTAGCGGATATTACAGATACTTGGTTAAAGTAGTAACTCATGGGATAGAAAAGTGTTAGTGTGGAATTAAATGAAAATATGTAGGTATATTGAGTATATTTATTATAATTAAAAAGAGATGTCTTAATTCCTAGAGAAAACTACAAACAAGAGCTTAGCATATTTTTTCAGAACAAAAGGTACAAAACATATTTGAGTCCATTTATTTTCTATAACAAAAAGATAAGAATTTGTTTATAAACACTAGAATACAAAAAGATAGATGACTTATGTGCAGGTCAATATAATAGTCATACGTGGTGCTCACAATTGCATTGAAGGAAATTCTTCATGAAGAAAATCAAGATCTGGTTCAAAACGAGTAAAATAATTCAGAACATCATGTATAATACACAAATAAGAAATATTCAGCTAGTGATGAAGACAGCTAAAAGGAGGCAGAAATTAATGTGCAGGTTCTCTCAACATCCATAGCCAAGATCATTTGAACCTAGAAATGTATGACAATAGATACCCAGAACACATAAACCGAGTTTACATAATACAATGGATAATAATTGAATTAGCAAGTAAAATGGAAGAAAGAAGACATGAAATAATAGATTATAATCATAAAATATAAAAATGAGATTGAAACATCCTTTGGCAAATGCCATAATGCTTTAGCCAACAAAATTGTCCAAGTAAATGTGTAAAGCTTGATGAGTGAATAAAATGGTAGTTTACATATAATATGATTATTTCTCCATGTAATTCTTATTTTAATAATTTGATTGCAGAGCTAGATGCAGATAGCAACTTTGATAATAAATTTTAACTGTCAACTTGTAGATTACACAATTATCATAGAAAAAAACTCTTGGGACTGTCAATGGGGGAGTCTAAATTAAGAAAATTATTGTGGAAACCTACACTAAATGTGGTCATCACTGTCATATAGACTGAGATGCTTTACTGAATAAAAAAAGAGAAAGTGTGTTGAGTACCAGCATTCATCTATCTCTGCTACCTGACTGTGGATGCAATGTGACCAGCTGCCTCATGATCATACTGCTATACTATCACTACCATGATAGACTACACCCTCAAATCCAAACGAAAACAAATCTTTCATTCTTTGAGTTCTTTTTCTTGGATAACTTCTTGAAAGAGTGAGTCTAGTCACTAACGCTGCACCTTTACCCAGTGAGCTGAGCCATGCTCAACATTAACTGGAAGTTGTGACCTGTTTGCCCCTAAAATGTTTCACTTGGTGGAGTGTTGTGACTCTCTTAAAAAATAATTTAATCATGAAGGAACATCATAAAACCAGAATGTCAGCATAATCTCCATAATAATTCAAAAGTCCTCTTCTAATATACCAAGAATATGAAATGCAGATGTTCTAGAATAAAGAACGAGGAGATGTAATGAGTGATTACAGTATGTAACTCTAGCACGATATTGTCAAAGATCATAGCAAAAGTGTGATCAGAACAAATCAGTAAGGTCTGTAGAGAAGCTTTTAATCTTGCGTCTATTTCCTAGCATAAATACTTTAATAGGTAGGGAACTGAGTAAAATATATATAGGAATCATTACCAGTATTTTTTAGAATTTTGTGTATCTGAATTATTTTAAAAGGATACTGAAAAATACAATGTGGAAAAACAGCAATTAAGTGTTTTTTTAAAGTAATGACCTAATTATAAAATTCATAATCTAGATATAACATCTTTCAGAACACAGTGCACAATATATAAAATAGCAATAAGGAGAAAGCACATAATTATGGTGTTCAATGATAAGTTGCATCCTTGGAAAACAAATAGCCAGTGATGTCATGGAGTCATGCCAAGCTCTTCAAAAGGAGTAAAACAGATTATTAACTCTAAAAAAAGGGAAACACTTACTGAGAAGATGGGTCAAAGACTGAATATGAAAGATGGATTGAGAGATCGGAGAAGTATTACTTTAACTGAGTTTGTCGGGGGGAAATTGCAAATATATAAATATTCAGAGTATCAGGTTGACCATAATGCTAAAAAGACTATTAGGTTTCCATGTCCAAAATACTTAAGGACAATCATATGATAACCATGCTTATGGGCACTCTATTCGCAGTCACCAGGAAATGAGAACAACCTACATATACTTCAACAGATGAATGGATAACAAAAATGTGGTTAATATACTCCACTGAATTTTATTCAGCTGTAAAGAAAAATGACATTTTCAGGTAAGTGGAGGGAACAAGAAAATATTACACTGAGTGCGATAACACAAATATATTATGAAATTAGTTAAAATCATTTAAAGTAGCTCTATGTTTTTCAGAAATAAATATTTACAATGTATTAAAGTTGTGTCAAATGGACCACTTCAAATTACTGTAATAAGAAAATTTCTCTCTCTTCACACACCTTTCCTTCTATGCCCTCTTCCCTATTGATCCTACAGTGACATTCTTCCTTTTATCCACTTCCTTCTCCAAAGGATCTTGCCCTGCCATTACTCCGGATATGAAAGCAACCAAAGGATTTATTTCCTGTCATCTAATGTTTGGTGGTGTAATTATTTTAATAGTCAAACACACATTGTTCTACATTTTTACAAATTCCACATTTCTTAGTCTTCACAATGTTTATATGCATAAATCAGTAACATTTATAGTATCTATCTTTCTTAGATTGTAATATATATAAAAGACCATGGCAGGCTTCCTGGTACAGATCCATTTTTAAATAGTACTACACCCAGTTCCTGTTGGAGAGCATTCTTCTAGTCACATGCCACTTTCATCTCTGGAAGCCATGTTGTGTTTATTGTCGTTACATAAGGAACAGAAGAATATGGCTCTCCCGAAGACAATCAATCATTTACAAATAATACTGTTGTTCTCTAGTTCTTCTCAGATTATCATTGTTATCACTGTGGTTTATATATTTCCAAACACTTTTCCAAAGCAGTTATACCAAGTTTATAGAAGGGTGGTGTTGTCTCTTTCACATTTATATCATGTGCAAAATAAATTAATCAGTAGAGATTCTACAAGCTCTTTTCAGTAAGAGTAAAACAAAAGACAAAACTGTTTTCCTTGTAAATATATAATATGCAAATAGCTTAATGTTTCCCAGAAGTGGGTGCTTTACCTATAGAATGGTATTAATATGTTGAAGTTTTGTTTTCTAAGATTGGTTAACAATACGCAAAACTAAAATAATTTGACTCATGGACACAGTTCCCTAGATTATTTGAAAACAAAAATGAGATACTTCATAATTTAAATATCTCTCCTGTGTAAGTCAGGCAAGGCTTGATTGGAAACACCACTACATCTTTGTCAAAAACATTAATGATGTGGGGGTGAGGAATCTTGGAGCTTCCTGGGGCTGTGATTCATCACTCAGTTCTAACTGTGCTTTTTAAATAACTGTTGTCTTTGACATTATGAACCAAGTTGAATAAGAGCTTGGATGCAAATAAGCCTCACATGGTAACAGAAAAGTCTGGGAGATACTGTGAATATTTTAATCACAACAATGCCTTTTTATTCTCCAGTTTGCTATGTTCTGGTTTTATTAAATGACTCAGGGAATATTAATCAATATATTTCCTCCAGCCCATAAAGAACCCACAGTCTACTGAGTTGCTTCTGTATTGATACATATATAATCTATGTGCTTGAATATGTAAATCAAAAGTTTCAGTAGATGCCCTTGTACCGTATTTTATGAACACAATGCATTAGCATTTCTCTAAAATAAATTATCATTTAAGAGGAATTATCTTTTAAGGTAATTTGTAAAATTTGTATATGTCAAATTTTTTTTCTCTGAAGTAGTTTTATAGTATAATTGGCATCATGACAATATTACCTATTATAATGTTAGTAAGCTAATATTTAAATATATTTATTATACCATTGGAAGAAACATAAGTTTATATAACTGTTGTGAAAATAATTTTCACCAACTAGATGAGTATTCACATATTGTTGTCCCTAAATATCCTGGGATAGTGAAGTACCCTTGATAGATTTACACAAATATCACTTAGAACTAAGCCTAAGAAATTCCATATAAAATATAACTCTAAATATTAAATTTTCTGATAAGAAATGTGCTTAAAGAATATATTTTAAAATGACATTTATAGACAAGATAGTTTTACAGAACAGGGAAAGTTAAGTGAACTATAGAAAATTTTTACAATAGGCTTATCTTCCTTAAATATGGGTTGAACAAGACAAATGTCTCAAAGAAATATATAAAGAAGAGGAAAATTATCTCACAGTATTTACTTTTGGATAATGAATATGTCCTTATATCTATAATCCAAAAACCATTGAGGCAGGGGGATAACTCTGAGTGGTAAAATTTCTTCACTTCCCTGGAGAGAGTATGGTTTGACTCAGTCACCAAAAATAATTATCAATTAAAAAGATGACACAGAAATAGAAATTAGAATGATGACTGACAGAGGTGGGCATGGTTAAATAAAACAAAGGAGACATTCGGTCCAAGAATTTATGATTACACTTAGATAAGAAAAAGAAGAAAACCAAGAGCCCAATTGTCAACCATGGTGACCATATACATAGGCACCATGCTGTATGACTGAAAGATTAGAGTATTCTCATTTTAGTTTGTACATGTGTCTTAATCTCGAATACTTGGGCTTTTGTGCCTCCACTGATGATTTTTCTTCCCCATCTGATGTTCATTAAATCCTGCAGCCCATGGACCTTTCACTCTCTCATTCTCTCACTCACCAAGCATTACTGTATGCTCTTACACCTCTTCCTCCTTTTCTAGATCTGAAAAGACTCTCTAGGACCGAAGAGATGATTCAGAGTTAAGGAGTGCATGCTGTTCCTGCAGATGACTGGAGTTCAGTTTCCAGTACTTAAAGTTGTTGTCTCACAATGACTTGTAACTTCAGCTTTTAGAGATCCAACATCCTCTCCTGGCCTCTGCATGCATACACATATGCTCACATAAAGACACACACACACACACACACACACACACACACACACACACGCACGCATGCACGCACAGACACATTATCTATCTATCTATCCATCTATCTATCTATAGATATGAATATGTTAGGAAAGTATCTCCAGTTCCTCTCTCATTGTCCTTATTTAATAAGCACCACCTTCCTTATGTAAGTATGAATAATACATGAATCATCTAGTTAAAGAAATCAATAGAAAAAGAGTACTTGTTTACTCACCTTCAAAGCTAGCAAGCAATTACTTTCTTTTAAAAATGCTAGCAACTGAAGTGACAGTTGGCTTCAGAGCTATGCTGTACAACTGCAACTATTAGACTGTACAGGTTCATTTTTATGACAGCTTGCTCTCTGCTGCCTGTGAGATTTACATGTCTCTTTCCTATCCAGAAGGTCAGAAGATGATGGATTAAAAAAAGAGTCAGTTTAAAGCATTTAAAGCAAGGAAGCCCAAATGACAATATTTGTAAAATCTTTTACTTAGAAACTTCTCACTTAAGGTCAGTGAAGCAGAAATCAAGTCAAAGACTTCTCACCAAATGCATTCAGACGTTGATATAAATAAGATGTTAACTGTTCTAGATCATCTTTCGGACCAGATTCAGACAGCATGCCAGAGGTCTTCAGCTCTGGGCAATTCTTTGCTCTCCTTTTCAGTTTTGAATTTGAAGAACACAGAAGAGTAAGTACTCAGTTATTTTGATGTTAAAAGCCCACACCAGGGCTGTGGAACTCAGCCAATAAAACAAAACACAATAACATTACAATGTAAAGATATGAATAATTTATTTAAAAATAAGTTCTTAGATTTTAATACACATAGCAGAAGAATATCTAGAAGTGAGGCTGTGAAGATGACTCTGTAGGAAAATTATTTTTGATGCAAGTATAAGGACTTGATTTCAAACAGCTGATTCCAAATAAAATTAGCTATGAAAGACATGTATTCCTATGCAGTGTGAGAAGTAGAGATGAGATACTTCTTAGATACCTGCAGGACTGGTAACCCAGTATATGTGGTGGCAAACACGTTCACAGGTTCAAGCACATATATCACACACATTTCCATACACATCACATATTTGCACATTAACACATACACACATACGCACACTACAACTATAAAGAGAATAAACAGTCCATAGAATTCTACAGAAGAGAGGTACTGGTGGTCACTGAGGACAAAGTTCAGATGAATTCCCGGCCCTCTGTTTGTTGCTGTTATTGTTTTGGGGTTTTGTTGCTGTTGTTTTTCTTTTTTGTGCCAGAGCAGGGAGATAAATGTCCCAGGCTAAGAAAGTGTGTATGGAACTGAAACACTGCTGGGAATTGAATTACTCAGCTGACAATAGTTTTCCTCACCCTAGACTGCAAGTTGAAACTGTACATGCATGTCATAGAATACACAACACTACCTTCCAAATGAAGCACAGAATATTTGACCCCTAAATTAGAATTTTAGGTGCTTTGAGTCAACTAGACTGTTAGAGACTCTAATTTGGGCAACTTTTGATTTTTCTGTTACAAATAGTACCAAATACATTAATAATAGGTATATGCACTTAAGATTTTTCTTCTAAAATTCTAATATTATACAAACAAAATTATACAAAAAATTAAAGAAATTTTAATTTTCAATTAATATAAAAATTATTTTGTTGAAACTACTATTAGCATTTGATAGCTATTGGGACAAGGAGAGTCTGTTTTCTTTTATGATGTGACCCCTGATAATCTGAGAAGACATCAAGAAAGTTTCAAATCCCAAGACTTGCAGGGCAACACAGACTGGACTTTGGGGAGAAAAAGGGGACAAATAGAAGTCATCTCAAAGGTAACTTAAAGGGTGGGAGGCTTAGGGGACAGTAAAGGGAGGGATTAAAGCTGTGGGATCATCTTCAAAACACATCACACAAACTTCAAATAATTAACAACATATTTAATATTACGAGTATGATTAATTGATAATAATACTAAATAATTATAATACCAGGGCTTTCAAAAAAAGGTAAAATACAATTAAAAGGAATGTGGAAATATTTACTCAGTGAGAGCAATAAAACTCAATGATTTCATATAAACACTGAAGCTAAACATTGAGAACTTAACCATTCAGTGTCATATTAAACAGATTTTTTCTTTTTTCTCTTTTTACTAATATGTGCTTTTTTATTAATTACTATAATAATCATTCATCAAGGGCCACAATATGTTAAGATGGAAAGTAATATATTGTTCCTTTCACTAAGGAATTTGCATTTCAAATAGACAAACACAGTCATGTTATAAACGCATTTTTTTATAAACTGCCAGTTGCCAGTGGGCCATGTCAGTCTCCCCTCTATCCAGAGGTAGTCCTTTTCCTCCAGGGTAAGTATCCCTCTCCCCTCTCTCTCACAGACAGATATTGTTAGAATACTCGGTTGCTATGAAATATCATTTAATTGAATCTTCTCCTGTCAAATGTTATGTTATCATATTAACTAAATATTAAAACTTATAAACTATTACAAACTATAGGAAGCAACATCAAAGTAGTTCATGGAATAGTTTTTTTGTGGAAATGAAGGATCTGACAGACAGACTTACGACATTCAGAATCTTCAGACGAACAACTTATTGTCATTCACGAGAAAATTTTAAATTTTTCAATATAGTGTCTTCAGAGAACCTTAGATTTATAATTAAGTTGGTTTTATTAAGTAAAATTACATTTCTTAGTTATTCAAATATATATCACTAACTAGAAAATCATTTTTGATAGTATACATGTTGCAATAATACATAATGTATATTTTTTGTAACAACATGTTTACAGATACATATCTTTTACGTAACCCATGTATTTATTTAAGTTTTTGTATGGCAGCTAGAATTTACACTAATCTTTTTGTTGTTCTTGTTATTCCGAATTCTGTTTCTAAAATTCTCATATAACATTGATACTACAACAGAGATTGTTTTATGAAATATTCTGTACAAGGAACTTTTTAACTTTAAGTCAAGATGGCAGTTAATCTCAGAGACCGGTTACTGCAAAACACTGGATGAATATGGCTCTGAGAGTATATAGGAAAAAATGTTACTATAAAAATGTCAAGGTTAGGGTAGCTATCATCTTCTCAAGAAC
The DNA here is from genome assembly GCF_007827085.1 of Peromyscus californicus insignis. Lineage (NCBI taxonomy): Eukaryota > Metazoa > Chordata > Mammalia > Rodentia > Cricetidae > Peromyscus > Peromyscus californicus. The sequence continues at coordinate 24,777,986 of NW_026294617.1, read as the reverse complement.
TGATTAATTAGAAATCATTCATGATTGTTAGGATCTAGAACATCAGAAAGGCAGTGGTCACCTGCCATCACATTGAGAAGCAATCAAAATGGAAACTGACTAACTCTTAAGGATCAAAATCACTTCCTTCACTGTTTAGCTAAATGTTGAGTCCTAAAAGAAAGTTATCTCTCTAGAGAATAACTTGACCATATGATATACCTCTGAAGGACAGTTGTTTGGAGCTAGAATGTAGAATATTAAATATCTTGCTTTTTTCTACACTTTTTCCATCTACAGTATAAAATCTTACATTTTAAGACAAATGTACTCAAAAGAAGAAAATTGCTCTGGCATTGAGGAAAAATTAGCATAGCTATTATCCCCTCCTATCATCATGTGACTTCTTGAAACAAATGAAAGAGGCCCTCTCTCTTGTTCACGTGCAAACACATGTGAGAAAATGGGGTCACACACCAAGGCAGGCCTGAAAGTACTTGAACACTTTACAAAATCTTGGACTCTACCATCACGGGCCTTGGCATTTATTTTTTTATTTTTTATTTTTTTTTGGTTTTTCGAGACAGGGTTTCTCTGTGTAGCTTTGCGCCTTTCGTGGAACTCACTTGGTAGTCCAGGCTGGCCTCGAACTCACAGAGATCCGCCTGGCTCTGCCTCCCGAGTGCTGGGATTAAAGGCGTGCGCCACCACCGCCCGGCAGGCATTTATTTTATTCAAATGGTGGGAAGTGTTTTGAGAACATTATAGAATGCTTTACTACCAGAAATGACAAGAAGATAATAATTGCTAAATTCTCCTGATCCACATGGCACTTTGCTCAGTTAAATGCTGTAAGAGAGGCAACAGTGCTGACAGGTATGCTGATGACCATCAATTTGCAGGTACATAAGCTAGGGAAAGGTTCCATTGCCATTTAATAAGATGCTGCTAACAAGAAGCTGAAAGGAATCTCAACCCAAACATGTACCATGTTGCTTGCACTTTTCCCATTTACACCAATTTGTCAGTCAAAGAACATAACTCAGTGTGGTGAAGATTGTTGTAGTGATGTATGCAAGCTCTGACCAAGGACTCAAACTTCTTATTGGAAACAGAGCTGGCATCATCCTAGGCCAAATAGTGTAAAGAGGATAAATGTCATTGAGAGTTCAGCCTTTTGGAAGCAGTCATCCTGGGGACAAAAGATTCAGATTAGAGACTTTTATTTCACATCTAGGTTTTCTAGCATTATTGGAAGCAATAAAAGTGACGTATTCAGTTACTCACCATTTGTGGTGATAATAAATGAAGGACAGAAAATAAATGATTACAACCAAGCTGAAAAATCTGTCAAGGTGACACAAAAGGGTGAAAGGGTACAGCTTTATAAAGAAAATCATTTACAAGATGAAGAAAATATTTTAGAAATATTATGATCAGAGAGCAATAAGAAATGAATGTAAAGACAGTTTGTAGGCTGTCCTCCAGAGAAAAGTAAAATGTCATGACACAATTAAAGCAATATGACTAACCTGAAGGCTTTTGATAGAGACTAGTAAGCAAACCAGACAACGCAAGACAAAATTATTCTACCAAGACATTTTAAACCATGAGAAAGATGACATGAGAGAAAATTTTCTGGCATTCAGTGTTCCTGAAATGAAAGACTCTTTTCTATATGGCTGAAAATGTTCCTGTGCAGAGCTGTGGACCAGGTTTAAATTTCCTTGCCAGCTGAACACTAGAAACTGCCATCAACAAGATATTGGAATGAAGTATCTTGATATTGTTTTCGGACAGATTATTGGTTGATAAAAAATATACTAACAAAAATAAAATGTAATGCAATTCCTCAGAGACTGACACATTTATATTTATCATAATTAAAATTATTTAAATGTTACTGAATTACCATACAATCACATTTTTATAAATAAGTAAGGTATAGATATGTGTGTAAAACATTTACATTTATGATAGGGGAGACAGTTTAATATGACAAATGCCACCTGAAATTAACATGTACTCAAGAAACTTCTGTGTGTGAGATCTTCCTTCCACCTAGGGACTTCTTACCATCTTCTCAGTTTACATGTAACAGTCTCTACCAAGTTCTGAAATTAGTTATTAAAATTATTCCTTGCCATCAGCAAAAGTCAAATTCACCTATATCCTCTTAATGAGAATGCATGGGCTATATTTTTGACATCTTCCATAATTTTATATTATTTATAATAGGATCAAAATTGAGACAAGGGAGAGGTTATAAATTGAGACAGTATTTTCCCAAGTTATACCATGGAACAAAGGAAACACCCAATGTTCTCGGGCCAACAATATTGGGATGAAAATGACAACTTCAATTTTATTTAAAATATGAAGTTTGCAATTCAATAAACTTAAAATATTAAAACTACATGTAATCATTATTTATTTGCTACTAAATATTTCCATTACCCCCAAGGTCTCCTAAGACCTTTCCCTTAAACCTTATGCCCACAAAATTAGTAACTGTTCATTAAATTATCATGGAATATTATCTATTCTGGAATGCCATGCAAGTGAAACTATAGACTAGCTATTCTTTTGTTCTTGGTGTCTTTGTTCAACATAATATTGCAGAAACCCGAAAGTCTTTCACACATTTCACCAGATGGTTTGTTGTTATTTAGATCAATTATTATTTGTTTCATTTTCTATAAATATGCACAGTTCATCAGTCCATTATCTTGTTGAAGCATGTCTGTGTTATTTTAATTCTGAAAGGGCTAAGATTGAAACTTGAGATGAGGACTTCCCCAGATTCATAATCCAGTTTGAGCTGTACACATTCTAGTCTGGATCTTCCTGGAGGCTAGTAATGTTTAGAATTTGGCCAGCTGCCTGCTTGTATTCTGAGAGAAATTTCTCATTAATTTGTTTTTCTCTTCACTAAGTGAGATTAAGGATTGAGACTCCAATCACAGGATGTGCACCAAGAAGATCCCCTCCTCCAAGAATAAAAGATGAATTATGCAAACCAAAGTTCACAAGTTATAAGACAGAAACACAAGAAACCTAAAGCATCTAGATAGCATGATCACCATCCAACCACAAAAAAACTCCTTATCTGCTCAATTCAAAGTTACTGATATGGGAAAAATGCCAGGTGAAGTGTTCAAGTTTGGGGGTAAAATTGACTAGTGACCTGAAAGAAAATAAAAACAAGCACATAAGTACAACACAGGGAAAGGAGGGAAAATTGAGTCTCAGAGATTAAAAAAAAAGTAAAATGAATCAGAAAATCAACAGTGTGGATAAAAAGTCAGCAATATGAAAATTTAAGCAAGGAAGGTAATATTTTGGAAAATAATTAAAATATTCAGAATTAATAATATAAAAATCAAAAAAATAAAATCTTTAGTGGAAAAGACCATCAACAGACTCAACAAAGCAGAAAGGTATTTTGTCATGAACAGGAAACATATCAATGAATTATTGTATTCAATCATCAATATAGAAAACAAATAGCAAAAAGAAGTACAAGAATGCTGTGTCACAATAAAAACAATCAAAAGACAAAAATTAAGAATCTAAAGGTGAGAAGAAGGGGCTGAGAAGTAAGCACCTAAACTGTAGATGATTCATTAACTTGTTCAGTGAAAATTATTTGGACCAAAAAATTGACAACCAGATATAAAAAGATTCAGAATGATAAATAGACATGACCAGAGAAGAACATGTCTATAATATATTAACATATTAAAGCCAGCTTAACAAACAGAATAGAGCAAATAACTTTAAAGACGTAAGGGAAAAGGTGAATTTGCTACAAAGTCAGATGCATTTGAAGGAATAAATATCATCAGATCAGTTGTCAGCGTCCTTCTAAGCCAGAGGCAGGGATATGTTTCAAGCACAGAAAGTAAATAATTGTCAGCAAAGGTATCCATGTTCAAAGAAAATGTTTTACTGGAAAGATGGAGAAATAAGAACATTGTTTTGTGATAACCTTGTAGTAAGGCACTTAGTGGCCACAGAGCCAGAAGAACAAAAGGAATTTAATAGAAAACTATCCAGTAAGGAAGAAAAAAAAATGGTCTCAATCACATAAGAAAAAAAAAATTCCTGGGAAGAATTGATGAACTTGCCAGAGTTGTGGAGGAACTCTGCATATCTCACAGAGAAGATCAGTACTTTCCTAATCCTAGGGCTGGAGAAAGTGAAGAATAAACAATCCAATGGAACAGAAAATAAACAAATAAAAAGTTCATTGGGTTAGTAAATATTTTTTATTAAAACTTTTAAAATAATAGTGATTTCAACTCACCATTTAAGAGATATAACCTGTCTCACTGGGTTAAAATTTCAGGTATAACTATTTACTGCTTGCAAGAAACACACTTCACCGATATAGATACCCACAGACTGAACACAAATGATGGAAAACAATTTATCAAGCAAGTATGGGTCTTCTTATATCTGATGAAGTAGTTTTCAAACCAAAATTACTTAGAAGAGATAAGAAAGACGTCATACACTAAAAACTGCACAATTCACCATGAAGAAATTTTATTAAAACTAAAAGACTTGAAATACAGTGCTGATGTAGCAGCATAAAATAACATAAAATTAAACTCAAAAATCTAATATTTGTGTACACATTTACCAAACATTGGGGAACCCTGATTTCATAAAACAAGCATCATAGCAATACTCTCATGTCAGTGTTTATTGCTGTGCTACTTATTGTGGCCAGCAAATAGAGCTAGCTAAGTTGCCTGTTAATAGATGAGTGGATAAAAATAAATGCTGTAAAGTTATAGAATGGACTTCTAAGATTGTACAAAAACAATAAAGAAATTTTCCAGAAAATGAGAGGAATGAAAATCATGATGTTAAGCAAAAGAATACAAACTCAAAAAGAAAAGTGCCAATTCCTTTCATGCACAATCTATTTTTAAAGTTGAATATATGGATTTTTATATAAATATGGACTGAGAGTGTATTCCCATAATTCAGAAAACAGGGGTTTAAGCATTATAACAGCAGACCAGACCCACAAAACAAATGAAAGAAAGAGAGAAATAAAGAAAGGAAGGAAGGAAGGAAGGAAGGAAGGAAGCTGCCCTGGAAAGAATATAAGAGATGAAAGACAGGAGGAATTCCTGATGCATTCTTATGGGCATGATGTGATCATTGACTCTCAGTAGGTGAAGCTACATGCAATGGAGCATCACAAACCCAAGCCCTCCAAAACATAATCATCCATCTACTGAGAATGGACACAAAGGGCCCCTTTCTTCCTGCAGAATTGAGGGATATTGTTAGATTCTGGGGAATGGGAGTTCATGATCTTTTGCTGGGTATACACTTACTAGCCCATCAGAATCCAATGGGTAGTTCCAATGCCATGGGTACACATAGAGCCTTTGTTAACCTCACTGGATCACAAAACTAAACAAAACAAAGACAATAATATGGAGGGGACATGATGCAATCAAACTCTCTTCATATATAAAACAGTCGAAGAACAAATTCAGTAGAAATTGTTTAAATGGTTTCCATATTTTACCACAGAATATGCTCTCAATATAAGTAAGACTTGTGTTGTGCTAGTCATGGCATTTTTTTTGTTTTTGTTTTTTTTTTTGTTTTTTTGTTTTTCGAGACAGGGTTTCCCTGTGTAGCTTTGCGCCTTTCCTGAATCTCACTCTGTAGACCAGGCTGGCCTCGAACTCACAAAGATCTGCCTGCCTCTGCCTCCCAAGTACTGGGATTAAAGGCATGTGCCACCACAGCCCTACTAGTCATGGCATTTTTAAAACTCCTCCATTTTGGTTGAAAATGACAATTCCTGAAACTATGTGTTTACAAGTACTAAACTAACTTGTTACATTTTGCCCTGTCAAATGAAAATTCCATGCTATTGTCAAGTTGCTCATTTCCCTAACTCATTCCTTTTCACAGTCCAGTCTTGTTGAATGTCTAAAGCATTTGGTGCATTCATCATATGAGCATTAATCTTCATTGTCAAAGTGGCTATATTGAGACTAAAACTTTAGATGTGCCTTGGAGAGACTTTCCAGGGAGATTTTACAGAGGCACTGAGAGCTATGTGATGAATTCAATGTCCCCTCAGTGGCTGAACTCTCAAACCAAACAATACAAGTTGAATGTCAAATTCCCCTTCCTGTGTCTTCTGATATGGCCAGATGTGTGCAAGGTCTTGATGCCATACCATCCTCACCTGATAGACTGTAGCCTCAAATAAGAGCTCAATAGATCCGATTTCCCTGAAGATACATACCTCTTGCTTAGTGTTGTATCAAAAAAGCCAGAAAAATCCCTAGCACAATAGCCTTATAAAAGTTTTTTCATTAAATTCTATTTGAAGTGCACTGGTATGCCATTGGAGTTTTATGTTCCTAATGATTGATTATAATCAGTGCTTATTCAAATCCTTTCATCCTATCTTATCTATATCCTATATTTCTACATAAGTTAATCATATATCTTCCTGTGTAAAATAGTCCAGACTTCAGTCTATTTATAGTAAGTCTCTATATGTTATATTCCTGTGTAGTATTATATTAATTTAATCTGGGAAAAACACCTGATATCCATATGTGTTAAAAATAATTCTTTCCATTCTGTAACCTGCCATTTAATTCTTCCTCAGATTTGAATTGTGAGGTCTTTTGTTTTTGTTTTTGAGGTGAGTCTCATTTTTTGACCTAATTACTGCTGTGGGATAATGCTTTTGTACATTGGTTTTATAAAAAGCTGATTGGCCTGTAGCCAGGCAGAAAGTATAGGCAGGGCAAGCAGATGAGGAGAATGCTGGGAAGAGGAAGGGCTGAGTCAGGAGTCACCAACCAGACACAGAGGAAGGAAGATGTTGAGGCAGAACTGAGAAATAGTACCAAGCCACATGGCTAAACATAGATAAGAATTATGGGTTAATTTAATTGTAGGAGCTAGTCAGTATTAAGCCTGAGCTAATGGCCAAGAAGTTATAATTAATATAAACTTCTGAGTGATTATTTTACAAGCAGGCCACAGACTGTCGGGGCCTGGTGGGACTTGAGAAACTTTCTGGCTACAAGTTACACTTGAAGCTCAGTATATACTCCAGGGGGGCCTAGAACTTCAAACCTTCCAATATCAGTCTATGGAAGACTGGATTACAAAAGACTACCATCAAACACAGCCCTACTACTTTTCCATTATGAGTAGAAATTACTGTTCTGCAAATGTTCTGTTAATGTGTTTCCACTTCAGATTTTATATTGTAATAGAAAAATCAGATTAATTTCACTATTTTAAGTTTAACCAACTTCAGCTTTGTTAGACTTTTATTAAATAACTAATCTTTCACATTGCCAAAACACAGGTCTGTACATTCTACATGTGAGCCTGGATATTTATACTCCATTAGCTTAGTTTCTGATCATTGTGCCAATACAATACCTGTAACCCACATAGCTTTATAAATTATGAAGCATTTTACTTCAAATTGAGCCTTATACTATTTGAGAATTCATGAAGTTTTTATTTCTATATGAATATCCATCTATATTTTAATGTCAAAAGGCTTATTTCTGTTTTGTATTAAAATATACTGATTTTTACTGAGGCTAAAATTATAAATTATTTTAAGGAGAATGGAAGTTTTTAGAGTATTTGAATATGGACGTGTATAGTGTTACATTTTCTTAAATCTTCTTGGGGATTTTTGTACTTTGCAGGTAGAAAGTTAGTCTGTATTCTGAAATACTGCATATTTGTGACTGTTTTATGTAGATGTAACCAACGGTCTTATTAAATAAGAAACACAGAGTCGATTCAGAGAAGAAAGCCAAGAGGTCAGAGCTAAGAGCCTCACCCCTCCTGATTCAGGGATCCTCTTCAGCCAAGAGAGCTCTCCGAAAAGGGGACCTACTTCCTGTGTGTATGTCTTTATAGTCTTTCTGTTCTGCCTTCTCATTGGTTGTAAACCCAAACATGTGACTGCCTCATCACTGCCTGTATGTACCGCCCTCCAGGTCCTTAAAGGCATGCGCCACCGCTGCCATGCACTTTCTATGACTCTAATAGCTCTGACCCCCAGACAACTTTATTTATTAACATACAATTAAAATCACATTTCAGTACAAGTAAAATACCACCACATTTCCCCTTTTCTATTTTAATAAAAAGGAAAAAAAAGAAAAAGGTTATAACTAACAAAAGAAAAACTATATACAAAAGTACAATGACTATATACAATATATACAAGTAATAAATGTCTAAACAATGTCTAGTCCATTTGTATTTGACAAATTCAGAGAAAATAATTTCATTATCTATCCTATTTTGTTAAGTCCAAAATGTAACTAATTCACTTTCTATCCTAATTAATCTTCAACTATAACTAACTAACCTTCAACTATAACTGCCTAATCTTCAACTCCCTCAGAGACCCAAGAAGGAAATAATATTAGCTAACAAAAACAGAAAGTGCATGCTAGCAACTTCCAAAAAATTTGTGAGTTGACAGAAAAAGCCAGCTGCCTGGACAGTCACCTGAGGTTTCTCCACAGTGTTGAGGCATCATCTTCAGCCTATAGGCTTAGGATATCTGACAGACTCATTTGTGAAGTAGGATGTACACAAGGTCATCAGTTCAACCTCACATTGGGTGAGAGCAGTCCATGTACCAGAAACACCTGAATTCCACTAGTGTCATGTCATGATTCAGGATTTTAAGTTCTGGAAATTGTTGATGGTTTTTTAATTCAGCTGTCCATTCTTCTTGGCTGTGTATATATGGCTTCATCTCAGCATCCCGTTCTTCTCCACATCCCTCTATCAAATGCCAGTCTACTATTGAGAGGCGTGAGCTTAGTTACTCTTCAAGAATAACTGTTTCAGCTGCTGTTCCATTGCACATCAGAAGCCATCAGCCCACTGCCTGTTCAACTGCCTTCGAAGAAAAGGGCACTGTACCTTTTCTGAATTGCGAAGGCCACTTCAGGGATGGTGCCATATTGTCCTGGCCTCAGAAGATGCCTTTTGATAAAGCCATAACCACACTTGTTTTGGCAAGAATCAGTAGTCCTTTGTTTCATGTCCTGTCTGTCCATTTTGTCAGCAGTTGATTCAAGGATACTTTGTTGTCCAGTGGCTAACTTTTGCCACAATGAAAGTTAACTCCATACGCAGTTTCTTCAATGCCCATATTTTCTCTGAAGTAGATTGGTACTGCCAGGAGCCGACTTGTCTCATAATCATAAAAAAAGAAAAATTTTCTAAGTTGTTAAAACATTTTAAATGCCATATTCTGTAGATCTCTGAAGGGTTTGAAGATGACCTGTCTAAAATACATCTGCTCAATTTTTAAAACATATCTATTATGACTACAAGTTCTATTGTAATGACTAACTACTAACTTTCATTTCTTTATATCCTAATAGTTGGTAATAATAACATTCAAGGATCAGAAAATTGCATTGCTAAATGAACGGTATAAGTACAATTAGAAATATACATATAGCATTTTCTAACAATATCAATTTCAATATATATAATTTGTATACAATATAAAACAATCCAATCCAATGTAAAGTGTTTAAAACTAGCAATTGTCTTTTTCTTCTTCTTTCTTTCTTTCTCTCTTTTTTCTTTTTAAACAAGAACCTTAAATCTAATCTCCTTTGCTTAGCCTTTTTCCTAACCCTTGACAACAACTTGTAACCAACCCCCCTAAACAATGAAAATTATCCCAGACCCAAAACCCATTAAAAAGACCAAAAAACCACCCGCCCCACACCACCTCTTTGGGAATGTGGGCGTCGTATTCTTAAAATTGCTTCCTGCTGGGTATGGGCGAAGTTATCTTTATCCTGAAAGAAAAATTTTAGGTTAATTGTCAAATTCTAGGAAAGGTAACTATGTCCTTCATTATCCAGTCTATGTATAATGCCAAAGTTCAGGGTTTATCTCAAGTCCTTATTCAAGTAGTCTTTGAGACTGGATCATCTCAGCTAGTTATCTCAAAATTACTCTGAGCACCTTGTAGTTCAAAGCTGATCTGTAGATGATGTTTGTCAGCTTAGTGATATTATTATTGTCCACGTGGAATTGTTGTTGTTGTGGGGCCCCAACTTCTTCCTGGAGACTTCAGTTGATGTTAGGCCTGGCCATGATTTCCTGCAGAAAACTGATAAGAGACTCGAACAAAAAGACATATATATGCAGCTAATTGAAGCCTTTTTTCTAGAATTAGTTAGTACTCTATATGACCATTTGTATCTTAACAAAGTTTAAAATGTATATGTATCTATATATATTAATCTTGTAAATTTTGATATAAAATTTATACTTTAAGAAAAGTTTTAAAGAATCAGAATAGAATCAAAGAGTTGAGATTAGTAATAGAATAGTCCCTTAGTTAATTTGGCTTTTCTCCTGTCCCATAGCAGAAGATGGCTCTTTTATTCTGGCATGATACAGGGAGTTTGCATTTTCCTTTTAACAACATGCTTGAGTTTAAAGAAGGAGAGAGCCATTCTCCAACTCCAAAGTCAGCTTTAAATTTTAATTGAACTGGGACTATTAGAAGACCAATACTGTTAAATTTTTAGAGAAAAGCAGAAACAAACATTTAGGAAGACATAAAATTTTTTAGATAATATATACCCATACACCGTTTCACTCTGTTTCCTGGGATAGATGATTTGTCCTTTTTCTTCAGTTGCCTCATTTGTCCAGTGTTCTTCAGATTCCTTAACCTTCATTCTCCTAAAAGACAAAAACAAAAACCTTTCCCCAAGACTAATTTTGGGGATGTTCCTTTTTGGCAAGTTAATATCTGATTAAATGAAAAGACATGTGTTACTGGTATAAGTTAGTTTAAATTGGATGTTCATGCTTGTTGAAGAACTATCACCTCCTCTAATTAAGAGGTTTCTCTTGTTCAAATTGAACCTTTATCAATTTTGATGGTACCCACAACTTATCTTCTCCTGTAGAAACAAAAGCAAAACCTCGTCCCCAACATAACACATTTCCATTCTGAGGTCAGCACATCCTTAAAGTATATAGGCTGATTTAATTCTGTAGTTTTTTTCTATTATCCAATGTCTCTCTGCAGCTGTTGTTCCTTTCTCATTGGCATTAAGAAAATTCAAAGTTAATAGAGCATTATGCAGTCTGTTTCTGGGGGGTTTTGTTACCCCTTTCTGTTTATTTAGCATATCCTTTAGAGTTCTATTTGATCTTTCTACAATTGCTTGACCTGTAGGATTATGTGGTATGCCTGTAATATGCTTTATATTGTAATAAGCAAAAAACTGTTTCATTTTAACAGAGACATATGATGGAGCATTATCAGTTTTGATTTGTGCAGGTATACCCATGATGGCCATAACTTCTAGCAAATGAGTGATTACAGAATCAGCTTTTTCAGAACTCAAAGCAGTTGTGCACTGAAATCCTGAATAAGTATCAATAGTGTGGTGTACATATTTCAGTTTTCCAAATTCTGCAAAGTGAAAGACGTCCATCTGCCAGATTTCATTCCTTTGAGTACCTTTTGGGTTACATCCAGCTGGTAATGGCGTTTGATTGTAGAAGGAACAAGTAGGACATTTCTTTACTATTTCTTTGGTTTGTTGCCAGGTTATGGAAAAATCCTTTTTTAAACCTTTACTATTGACATGATGTTTTTTATGAAATTCTGAGGCCTCCAGCACATTTCCTATTAATAATTTATCAATCCCATCATTGCCTTGTGCTAGAGGGCCTGGCAGACCAGTATGGGATCAAATGTGAGTTATATATAAAGGATGACTCCTTTTTCTGATTGTATCTTGTAATTGAATAAATAGTGAAGTTAATTCTGAAGCATCAGGGATAAATTCTGCAGTCTCAATATGTAATACTACTCTTTCAGCATACTGAGTCAGTTACTATGTTGAGAGGTTCTGAAAAATCCATTAATACCAACAGAATAGCATACAATTCTGATTTTTGAACTGAATTATAAGAACTTTGAACCACTTTACTTAAATATTCTGATTTGTAACCTGCCTTTCCTTGTTTTTTGGCATCTGTATAAAATGTACGAACTCCAGATATGGGTTTTTCCCGTACAATTCGAGGCAAGATCCAATCAGCTCTCTTTATAAGATCAATTCTATGGCTTTTGGGATATTTGCTGTTAATTTCTCCCAAAAAATTACTGCAAGCTCTTTGCCAAGGTTCACTTTCTGTCCATAATTTTTCAATGTCCTCCTTAGTTAAAGGTACAACAATTTCTGCTGGGTCTATTCCTGCTAATTGACGAAGTCTCAATTTTCCTTTCCAAATCAAGTCAGAGATTTTTTCCACATAAGTTTTTAATTTTTTATATGGTTTATTTGGTAAAAATATCCATTCTAATATAATATCTTCCCCCTGCATTAATACTCCTGTAGGAGAATGCCTAGAAGGTAAAATAACCAAAATGCAATCCAGCTTTGGATCAATACGATCCACGTGTCCTTCATGTACTTTCTTTTCTACCAAGGCCAATTCTTTCTCAGCTTCAGGTGATAATTCTCTTGGACTATTTAAGTCCTTGTCACCTTCTAAGGTTTTGAACAAATTATGTAGTTCATCATTTTTTACCCCAACAATAGTTCGTAGATGAGAAATATCTCCAAATAATCTTTGAAAGTCATTAAGAATCTGTAGTCTATCTCTCCTAATTTGCATCTTTTGGGGTCTAATTTTTTGTAGCTCTATTTTATATCCTAAATAATTAATAGAATCTCCTCTTTGTATCTTTTCAGGAGCAATTTGTAATCCCCAGCAAGGCAAAATTTTCTTTACTTCTTCAAACATTCTTTCTAAAGTATCTGCATTTGAGTCAGCTAGTAAAATATCATCCATATAATGATAAATTATAGATTTAGGAAATTTTTTACGTATCACTTCCAATGGCTGTTGTACAAAATATTGGCACAGAGTTGGGCTATTCAACATTCCTTGTGGGAGGACCCTCCACTGAAATCTTTTAACCGGTTGAGAATTATTATAAGTAGGCACTGTGAAAGCAAATCTTTCTCTGTCTTTTTCTTGTAAGGGTATTGAAAAGAAACAGTCTTTTAAATCAATAACTATGAGAGGCCATCCTTTTGGTAACAGAGTAGGCAAAGGAATTCCAGATTGTAGAGAGCCCATTGGCTGAATTACTTTGTTAATTGCTCTAAGGTCTGTTACCATTCTCCATTTACCAGATTTCTTTTTAATAACAAATACAGGAGAATTCCAAGTGCTGGTTGATTCCTCAATATGCTGAGCATTTAACTGTTCTTCTACCAGCTCTTCTAAAGCCTGGAGTTTCTCTGTTGTTAAAGGCCATTGCTGGACCCATACAGGCTTGTCTGTTAACCATTTTAAAGGTAGAGCTGTTGATGTTTTTGGAAGATCATCAGTTGTTGTGTCCTGTTCTTGTATAATATGGATGGCTGGTGACCACTCAGAATAATGCCTTCTAATATTTCTCTCAGAAACATGTGCTAGTTTATGATTTGTTTCTGAGATTGGAGGGATGTTAATCTGAGTATTCCATTGTTGTAACAAGTCTCAACCCCACAGGTTCATAGCTATGTTAGCCACATATGGTTTTAATTTTGCTCTCTGTCCTTCTGGACCTATACATTCGAGCCATCTTGCACTCTGTTTCACCTGAGATAATGTCCCAATTCCTAACAGTTGAATGTTTACCTCCTGAAGAGGCCAAGTTGGATGCCAAAATTCTGGTGCAATTATGGTAACGTCCGCACCTGTGTCTATCAGACCAGACAACAAAACACCATTTATTTTTATCGATAATTTTGGTCTTTGTTCATTAATAGAAGTTTGCCAAAAAATTTTCTTTATATTTTCTCCTGAATTTTCTATTCTCTCTGTTTCATCATCCTGACCAGCACGACTTATTCCAATAGGCATTTGGTTATTTAATTGCTCTGAGTAGGGTTTTCCTCTACAACTGCAGGAAAGGTTTGAACTGGATTTGCTATTGGGGCCTGCATGAGGCCCCTCTGGGAGTTTCCTGAAGACTGAGGCAAAGGATTACCCGGTCTGTCCCTTGTTGATCTACACTCGTTGGTCCAGTGTTTTCCCTTACCACACCTTCTGCATACTCCAGAAGGAAGGGGCATTCTGTTGCCATTGTTCCTTGAAGAAACATTGTTTCTAGGAATGACCTTTCTACAGTCCCTTTTCAAATGTCCTTGCTTTCCACATCCAAAACATCTAACATTCCTCAAACCTTTTAAAATTGCTTCTCCTACCCACATATCATCATGCTCATGAGCTTCAACATTAACCATGTCTCTAATCCAATCTTCCAAAGGTGCAGATCTTGCCTTTAATGGCCTGATTATTGTTTTGCATGCTGCATTCGCATTCTCAAAGGTCAAAGATTCAATTATTATCTTACTAGCTTCTGAATCAGGGACCATTCTCTTTATTGCTGAAGCCAGTCTTTGTAAAAAATCTGTGAAAGATTCTTTTGGGCCTTGTCCAACCTTTGTAAATGACTCAGTTTTTTTTCCTGGTTCCTCAACTCTGTCCCATGCATTCAAGGCTGCTGTTCGACATAAAATTAGGGTTTAGACATCATATAAACATTGTGCTTGTGCTGAAGCATATTGACCTTCTCCAATAAGCTGATCCTGGCAGACTTGTATTCCTTTATCCCTCTACTGTTTTTCTATGTTTTTAGCTTCATCCTTGAACCAAGTTAGCCACTGAAGCCTTTGACTGGGTTCAAGAACAGCTTGTGCCAGCTCCCGCCAGTCCTGTGGTACAATCCTATTATATGTTGACCAAGAGTTTAACATTTGCTTTACATATGGGGAATGCATGCCATAAGATACTATTGCCTCCTTAAACCTTCGTAAATCTAACATTTCAATTGGAGCCCAAATATTTTGTGTAGTCATTTGATCAGGCAACTGCTGTATGGTTACTGGACAAACTAAGGGTGACTGTGTGAAAACAGGCTTTCTTCCTGTAACCCTATGATCCAATCTTGAAGCAACTTCACTGTTAGTTTCTTCTGTCTGAGTTTTTACAGGTTTATCAAGGTTTTCTAAAGCTGTCACCCTGGCACTTAAATTGACTATCTTTTTAAATAGTAAAATGAGAATAAGCAGAGTAATAAAATGCATAATTTGATCAACATTAATCTTCTCATATAGCTGTTCCATTGTCAGACTGTCTAAAATTGCAAACAAAGCCCAATTTTCTTCCAATGAACACAGAAAACCCATTTTTTTTAATGTGGAAAAAAATTTCTCTTTTAAATAGTTTCCTTTAAAATATCTGATATGTTAAGTGACTTAGCAAGTCCTCGTAGAACAGTACCAATCCGAGGGAATTTCAAAACAGCCACCTAGTGTCTGAGGTGTGAATCCAAAGAGAGAGACAGAGAGAGAGAGAGAGAGAGAGAGAGAGAGAGAGAGAGAGAGAACACGCAAGAGTCGTAGCCGCAAGTTCTGCCTAAGAGCTTGAATCCAGTCACGTGTTCCTGCTTGAGCCTAGTCAAGCCTTGGCTCTGGCTACCTTAAGCTCCAACCACATGCGTTGGCTTTACAGGCAGGGGCCCTGTTTGGCAGGGCAGGCCTGAGTTGTTTGTAGCACCGGCTTTAAGCAAGTAGCTCAAGGTTAGTCTGGCCTGAGGCCAAGTCGACCTGGGCCTGGGCTAGGGAGCAGGCCGCCCTGGCGGGAAATCGGACCTGCAGGCCGCCCTGGCATGGAAACCGGACCTGCCACCAAGCCAAGTTAAGCGGTTTTTAATGGATTCTTGTCACGTTGGGCACCAAATGTAGATGTAACCAATGGTCTTATTAAATAAGAAACACAGAGCTGATTCAGAGAAGAAAGCCAAGAGGTCAGAGCTAAGAGCCTCACCCCTCCTGATTCAGGGATCCTCTTCAGCCAAGAGAGCTCTCCGAAAAGGGGACCTACTTCCTGTGTGTATGTCTTTATAGTCTTTCTGTTCTGCCTTCTCATTGGTTGTAAACCCAAACATGTGACTGCCTCATCACTGCCTGTATGTACCGCCCTCCAGGTCCTTAAAGGCATGCGCCACCGCCGCCATGCACTTGCTATGGCTCTAATAGCTCTGACCCCCAGACAACTTTATTTATTAACATACAATTAAAATCACATTTCAGTACAAGTAAAATACCACCACAGTTTTAATATTAAGAAATACTATGTTTAATGGCTCATTGGTATGAGGCAGAAAAAATGCAATGATTTTTGTATTATAGCCTTACTTGTCATAAAATTCATATATACATGTGTTTGTGTTAAGTCTAGTTGTTTTTAAAATAGACATGTTTTTATAAGCAGTGATGTCATTTTCAAGTACAGAAAATTTTCTTTCATTATTCAGTCATTATGTGCTTTTCCTTATTTTCTTGCATTTTACAGTGCTTGTTGGCAACAGCAATTTGGTGACAGTAAGCAGCAAGATAGAAAGTCTCTATTTGTTCCTGATTTTATGGAAATTTCCTAATATTATCCTGTTTCCTGTTTAATAATATCTTTGTTGTAGTTTCTATTGAAGATTCTGGAAATAAGCACTGTGTTAGTATGTGTAAGAATTAACCCCCATAGTCTTGAGCATTTGAACACTTGATCCTATTTGAACACTTATTGGCTTAATTTGTGGAGATTTAGGAAATGTGGCCTTCCAGTAGCACATATGTCACTAGTCACATTGTATGAAAACTTAAGACTGCACCTTAATTTGTTTGCCTTCTTTGCTCCACGTCTATGCTAAAGCACTGAGCTCTTTGAAAACTGCTCTGGCCACAATGCCTGCTACTTGCTACTATGACTGCTACACTAGCCTGCACAAACATCTTTCTGGAATCATCACTAAAAATGAACTCTCTTCCATAAGTTGCCTTTGGTCATGGTATTCTATCATAACAGAAAAGTAACTAACACAGAAGTTGTACCAGAGAGAAGGCTGTTGAAATACTTCACCATACCTACATGAAGGTGGAAGGTTTTGGAACATGTACTAGAAAACTAACTGAATTCTGATCTTGGAAGACAGAATTGCTGTTAGCAATGTGGGCTATTGAGTACAATGTGGAAATTGAGTACAAAAGCATTCAGAGAAGCATAATATTTGCATCTGTGCAAAAAAACAATTCTTATAATATTGGGGCAAAAAATCTCACTCTCCCCTGCCTTTGTTTTAAAAATTTGCCTGATGATAGAGTAAGAGGTAATGTACTAATTTCTTTGGTGGAGGAAATTTAAGGATAACATAAAATTGAATATGTGATATGGTTATTATTAATGACTGTTATACTGGTCTATAATGAATGTTACAGTCAAAGATTGTGCTGAAAATTTCAAGAGAATGGTACCATTAAAGAGAGGGCCTCATCTATACTGGAATAAAAGCATAGGAGCCCTCATACCAAGACCCTACCCCATCTGCATATAGAAAGGAACTGAACTATCAACTGCTGTTAACATTAATCAAAGGAGTCAGGGCCCATGACAAGCTTGTAGCTTAACATGGCAGTGCCACCCACATGGTGCCATCATTAGAAGCATGACAGATGTAAGAATAAAGGAGTCATGGATTTTTCTTCCACAGGTTGCAAAGCCACAGAGCACATGCAATGTGTGGCATTGAAGCCCTTGCATGAAGGTCTTAGAGGTTAAGTCTGCAAAGGACCACAGCATGAATCTGTGATATGAAGCCTGTTTTGAAATGTAGGCATTATGATTTTGGAGATGTGTCAGAGCCACAGGGGCTTCTGTCGATGAGTGGAGCCAACCTGAGAGACTTGTGTGATACATACAAACAGCGAAACTAAAGGGCTGGAACCATCTAAGTTCTTTGAAATGAAATTCCTAGACATCAGGCATGGGGCTTAAGAATTTAGTTTTTCCCTGCTAGGTTTCAGGCATACTTTGATCCAGCATTTTTCTACTATGCTCCATTGATTTCTTTCATTTCTTTTGAAATGGAATGGATATTTGGTACCATATATATTTATAATTTGTGTGTGTGTGTGTGTGTGTGTGTGTGTGTGTGTGTGTATTTATTTTATTTTAGAAGGGTAACAATTAAAAGATTGAGATTCAAAAGAGACTTTGACTTTGAACAGTGTTCAGATTGTCATAGACTATGGGAACCTTTGAAGTTGACTCAAATGTATTTTGCACTATGATATGACTTCAAACCTAAGGTGCTAGGGAGTGGTATGTGTTGGTTTGAATGAGAATGTCCCCCACTGTAACAGGATTTGGACAGTTGTTCTAGTTGGTAGTACTATCTGGAGAACTTGAGGAGATATGGAATTGTTGGGAATATGTGCCACTTAAAGTAGGCTTTTAGTATTTATTGTATGGCCTACTTCCATTTACTCTTTCTGCTTACAACTTATGGTAAAGATGTGAACTCTCTGAAATCTTCTGCAGCTCCTGCATCTTTCTCGCTTATGTTCTCACCATGATGGATTCATCTCTGTGAACCATAAGCCAAAATAAGCTTTCTTTAATAAGTGGTTCTTGATCTTGGCAGTTTATATCACAACAGAGAAGTAACCAGTACAAGCAGATAACACACAGGAGAACAAAATAAATTATTCAGACAGTGCCATGACATTCATGTGTTTTGCAGAGCTACAGAACAAGACAATGGGATGATAAGTCCTGATCATTGTAAAGGGGAAGGATGTAAATATCATCTTAGTTAGCATTAACTTTAAAATTGGCATAACCTAGAATCACCTCAAATCTAGTTCAGTGATGTACTTGCCTTTATAATACTGCTCTGTGAACATGTCCATGAGGGAGAGTCTTGTCTTAATCGACATAGGAAGTCCCTGTCTACTGGAGGTATACCATTTGCCACACAGATGTTAGTGAGCTATGTATGGGAGTGAGCCAGAAAAAGAGGCAGCAAGTGCATGTATTATCAGCTGTGGAGATGAAACCTAGGCTTCCTGGTAACCAAGACAACAGTATGAAGGAAAGACACTGTGAAAATATAGGCACAAAAAGAGTTGTTAAAACATGAAATAGAGCTTGGTTTGAAACTTATTTGTAGAGCAATATTGTGTAGTATGCTAGAGAACATGAATTCCATAATTCCATGCACAGAAGTATATAGAAAGGAGAGGGATAGCTTATAAGAGGTGTGGGGATGGTTAAGAACAAGAGGGACATCACATTGCCTGAGTAACATGCA
Organism: Peromyscus californicus insignis; assembly: GCF_007827085.1. Lineage (NCBI taxonomy): Eukaryota > Metazoa > Chordata > Mammalia > Rodentia > Cricetidae > Peromyscus > Peromyscus californicus. The sequence goes on along the minus strand of NW_026294617.1, from coordinate 24,758,761 downwards.
TACATTTTTGGTGTTGATGTGGCTTAGTATTAAAGAAGATTTCAACCATTCCTGGGGGTATACATTCCATTCCCAACACCATAAAATTATAAATAATAATAAATCATAAACTAATTCTACACAATTTTAGCTATGCATGGTGCTTCATTTTCATGTAACATAATTTCAACACTCAGGAAACTGAGGCATGAGCTAAATAAATTTAAGATCCACCTGCCCTGTGAGACCCCATCTCCACCAACTGTAGGCACCAACTTCCCAGTCTATTTCTGTTAACTTCTTACAGGAAGTAGGTTTTCTACCCATCACAGAAAGTTCCTGAATTTAAACCAAGGATTATGTGGCACTCAACCAATGAATTTTAAAGATTATTTTTTTCTGGGAGATATGTACTATCAATGTCAGTTATTTTGGTTAAGGTCAGTGTGCGTGCTGGTGCAGGTGGACATGCTGTCAGCTGCAGCTCCATATGGTTTCTGTTTCCTGACACCACACTGGCTCAGCAGTTCTTGTCAAGGGGGTCTGGTGATGGATGGCATATCTAGACACCAGTTAGATTCAGGACACAAGCAAATTTACTAGTAGTGGAGTGTTTTGTAATATCAAAGTTCAAATTTAGTAGGAGAAAAATAGAAACAATGGTTGGATAAAAACAAGGGCCAATAAAAATCAAGAGGGTTAATTTTACATAGTGTTGGTTTATATGAAGTGGAAACTCATTACTGCCATTGATCAACTTGGATGGCTTCAGCAATGAAAAGACTAAGTATGGTGAGATGATCTTCATGTTTCTTTATAGCAAAAATCATGTAAATGGGACTTTAAACATCCAAACATACTAATTAAAGTCAATACAAGAAAAAATACCCAATTTTCTTATTAGATAAAATGAAATGTCTGTAACACAAGGTTATGATGTACTTGCCAGAAAATGGCTTTGGTCATGTGTATGGAATGACTATATTGAGCATTTTCTGTCTTCTATATTCTTGGGGCTTTAACATGAGTTCTATATGCATTTGTTAAACAAATGTGTTATGGGTGAAATGCCTGAGCCAGCTTGTTTCAGGCTCCTGCCGCTTTTTGTTATTCTTCTACCTTTTGCATAATAGTATAAACCATTAAAACTCCAACCACATCACTTAGAGGTTTCTCAATTTCTAGTCAACATTATCATGCAGAGCTATACACTGAACAAGCAGAGTCCACTAAGATCATGAGCACCCATATGAGCACCCATATGGAAGTTGATAGTTTCTCTCTCTCTCTCTCTCTCTCTCTCTCTCTCTCTCTCTCTCTCTCTCTCTCCTGTTCTCTTTTTCTTCCCTGCTTTCTTCCCTGACACATCCATGCAGGGTGATGGACTTCTGTGCTTATTTGCTATGGTTTTTAATCTCCATTTATTATGGAAATACTAGCTATAAATTTTGTTTTGAGTAGCAGTTATCCTGTTCTATTCTCTTGCAGTTCCTGTGCCTCAGATTTGCTAATTATACTCTATATCTTGAAACTAGAAAAAGTGTATTATAGAGTAAATCTTTGGAAAAATATTCTGAAATGTGAAGAAGCCAAATACACAGGAGTAAACCAAAAACTGTGTTGTACTCCAAGGGCCACACATATTGACACTGTGAATAATTAGAGGAAACACAGAAGGAACAGTGATTTGAGATTGTAAGAACCCTCACTTACTTTTTGTGCCAAGGTCACCTGATATGGCTTAGAGGAATGAAGTCAGGCCAGGATGGTGTGTCCACAGCACAATTGAGGCTGAGACAATTTTATTGAGTGCTATTAGGCTTTTTATACCTTTATCAGGAACAGAAGAAAATGGCAATTGCTAGGATCAATACAGTTGTAGTTACCAGGATACAATGAAGTTTGCAAGTCATACAGGGCATGCAAGATTAATGACCAAGACCAAGAGTCCTGTCAAGTTTCCACACTTCCTTGACTACTAAAGGAACATACAGAGAAATACAAAGTGGCCTGAACTCTTCACTTCACAGCCTGAGGGAGTGCATCAGTCTCTCAGAAACTGGAAGGTACATTGTGCCCCAGATGCCATGGACTTAACTTGAAAATCCTATGACACATGCCTCTCAAAGCAGCTAGGTGAAGCTACCTCTGTGATTCCCTACATGGAGTATTTAATGTAGTGTCAGAAAACTGAAGTAAAACTGAGAAAAATGATTTTTAAGCTTGATGAATTAATAGTTATGCCAATTTTTGCTATTGTTTTCTCTCAGTTGAAACAGAAAGAGATAACTGGGTCATCATTACTTTGAACTGTTTGTGTGGCATTATCTTTGCTTATGGCATGACTTGTTTTCAGTTATTGTTCTTGTGTGGTCTTCTGGTAGTAACCTTTACACTCTTATTAAAGTGTAGTTTTATTATTTTAGAAGATATATCAATGTTAGTAATTAACAAATATATTCAAGATTGAGTAATTCATTTTTTTTTCTCTTAGGAAATTGATTACATTTTTGTATGCAATGATTGACCTTGAAAACATGAAAGGGTACACAGAGGACAAATAATATTCAAAATGAATCTAATTGTTTAACTGTTGTTTAATTCATTTAATCATTTCCCTTTTGAGAGAAAGAAACATATTGAATAATTAAGTAAAAAGATTCATCATCAGCAACATTATTTGCTTGGTGATTTTGTATTTGTGTGAGCTTGCGTTCTTTAAAAATATACTTCTAGACTGGATAACTACTGAATAAAAGTTTCTATTATTGTAAAATAAAGTTCTAAATACATGTGTTCTGATAAAATCAGGGTTTAAAATTTGGCGGTATTTATTCTCTTACAATATTAAAAAAAGGAAAATAAAAGAAACATTTCAATACTGAAACAACAAGCATTATATTTTATGGCTACTTAGTTTATAATAATTTTAACTTTTCTGCCTTTGTTTTTTAAAAGATCATATGGAAACCATATTTCTTCGTGTTGTTTCAAAATATTATTCCAAACCTCAAGAAAATAGAATCCAGCTACTATGACAAAAGCTACTACCTGGAAGGTCAAGGACTTTTCCAGAGGTCAAGCCATGGCTTAAGGGGTCTTGGTGATATTTTAGTTTTTGTATATATACTAGTCAGTTTGTGCAATGATATTTTTGTATGATATGTATGCTTCCAAGAACTCCTAACAGTGTATTTATCTGAAATACTTCTCAAATATCCTAGGCTATAATGGAAAACAATCTCATGAATTAAGGTAAACACCTTTCCAGAGACACTGCCTTGGAGACAAGGTGCATAGCTTTGTTTCTTGTGCAAATGAAGCTCAGATCCTCCTTTCTCTCACAGGCCAAGTGGCATTCCAGAGCAATTGACTCAAAACAAAAGTTTTTTTTTTTTTTTTTTTGGCATTCCAGGTGCAGTGAAGTATTAAGGCAGAATTCCTAGCTCAAGCAGAGTTGCCCCACCCAACTAGGAAGTGACAAAGCTCAGTTTTTGCAGACTGTAGGTGAATTGAGTCCTGTCAGAAGGGTAAGAGAAGAAGGAATGTAATGAATGGAGGATTGGATGACAAAGATGAGGGGAGAGCAAAAGAGCTTAATTAAAACTAGCACAATGAGAGTACAGGAAGAAAAGGGACAAAGAGGAGCTGAATGCTAGAACAGAACTTGTTGTGCCTAGATAGCGACCCCCAGAGAGACCACCAAAGACGAGCATGCCAAAATGCAAAAGCAAGCTTTAATTCTAGATATACAACACAAGCCTAGGCAGGGACTTCGTCCAATACATCCAATGCAGTGGAGGCTGGAGGAAGTGCTCACCTGTCTGCAAGCTCAGTTTTTAAAGGCAAAAGCCACAAGGTTACATCATTTAGGAGTGCTAGTACGAGTACAATTCTGATTGGCTTGCTTCTAGAAGCTTTTAGAAATCATGGCTTAATCTTACTTCTAAGGGAGTGGTTACTCGCCACCATTTCTCATTGGCTGCCCTCAGGTGGGGACATTTCTTCAGTTACGCTGAAAACCAGGGAGAGGACATTCCATAGTCCAGCAGTCATTATCTCATGACTACCTTGTGACTCTATACTTTTACACTTCCTGGTTTCTGGAATCTGAACTGACTCGTTTCAGTAACTAATAGCATATTCCTAAAAGGAGAAATCTTAGGCTTTAATTTTAGGGTGAAAGCATTTTGGTCTTATTTCTAAGATGGCTCATTTTGGTCTCACAAACTGAAGCTGTATAGATAGAATAAAGTAGAGGGATGTAAGAGCACAGTGTACTTAGATTATCTTCCCACAGATTATCCCTGCTGTTAGTAGTGTCTTTTCTGGGCCGCTGGGAAGGAAACTAAGAGGCTGGACGTCAAAAGTCAAAACCTGTCCTCACTCCTTTCAATGATGGAATGTGATTCCTGAGTTAATCTCTTTCTTCCTTAAATTGTTTCAGTCATCACACATATTACAGCATCAAGAAGCTAACTGGAAGAGTTGTATCATGGAATTAAATAAAATTCAGAATTAAATAAATGTTGATATGGTAAAGTTAAAAGAAACAAAGGAATATTCAAGGCTACTGAAGACTCTTAAAATGTGGAAATGAATACCATCTTTGGTATGTTTATTTTCTTCTTCATTCTTGTGATCTCTAATTATTTCCTTCTTAGATAAAGAACTCCTTCCCATCATCTTTAGAAAAACTTAATCATGTATAAAACTTTACAAATCCCTAGTGTTTCCTCACTTAAAAAGCTTTTTGATCCATCTTGAATAAACAGAGAGAATGCCAGTTCCTATTGTTATTTCTTCATACCAAAACACATTCTTTCCAAGTCCCATGTGATGCAGGTGTTGCCCCATTCCACATATACATCAACCACAGAATTTCAGGTTGAATTTCAAGTGATTAAACCTCAATATGCAGTCATTCCAATTACTCAGACTAAGTATTCACCAAGGCCAAATGTGTCAATATTGTTGTACAATATCTAAAAAAGCCAAAGCATCACTGAGGAAGAGGGACTATTTGAGACCAGAGTGGCCCACAACATCTAGACTTTCTCAGCTGTACACAACCAAAGGTTTACTTACCTTGAAAACCTTATATTAACTAAACAGCTTTAATATAATTCCTTAGATTTCCTGAAATTATTAATTTTACATTTTGTTGTCTGTTGGGACAAGAAAGAAAGTGATTGCAAGTCTAAGAATATGGCAAAGTGAATAAAGGAAACATTTTTTAAAGCAGTAGTAGGACCTGGGTAAGGAAGGATTCTGGGAGCTCCTGTACCTCAGCATACAAAACAATGGCAATTTTCAGGTTGAGTGAGAGATGACTTGAAGAATTAGGAGAAACATGCCAGAGGGGAGCACCTGCAAACCCTCTCAGGACTTCACGGGTGGCTTCAGGCACCATGGAAGGAGGCACATAAAAAGCTACCCACGAACACATGCTTTACATGCTTGCAAAGTTATATAAAGCATAAAGTTATATAAAGATTAATAGACATTTTCTTTCCTTACAGTTGCCTGTATACTCATTTGAGCATGGTCAAACTCCCTGTGGCCAGTCCCTTAAAGATAACTGAGTCCTTCTCCACAGCACCATCAGAAGGCATCAACTGTGAAGAGCTACAGTTCAGCATCTTTATCACAAGTTTAAGGATTCTCTTCAATATATTTCTGTCTGGACTGTTTGACTGTTTCTTTTCCTTTTTTTGGGGGGGAGGTGGGTATGGGAATGAGATTGTTTTAGAAGCCTTCAGTGTCTCTCATTCTCAGTTATGATTCTGCAATCATCAACACCACTGCAAAAGAAGCTTCTTGTCCAAAGCAGACTGCAGCATAGGTCATGGGTTTCCACAAGCATGAAATGTGGACATCAACATGAGTTCCACCGGGAGCAAGTATCACAGATGTCAACATGCCCTCTGATTGAAGCAGATGAAGCAGATCACTGACATCAACATAGTTTCAGGTGGCAGTACAGTTCAGAGTCATTAATGTGGTTTCTGGCAGCAGCCTAGATCACAGACATCAACATGGACTGACTCAGTCTATAAAGGATAATCTTACAATATTTTCTATGTAAAAATTAAATTGTGTTCCTCTAGAAATATTTACAAGATGATTTGGGATATCAAGTCACTGGAGACTGTATTTCATCTTGTGATTAATATACATTAGTTAGGATATTTTTCTGAACAATTCAATGTATTTTTGAATTGACAATAACAATGTCAAAGTTCTTGAGAGATTATATTACAGTATCATGATCTATTAATGATGGTAATTAAAGAAGTGCTACATGAAAGAATAACATGTGTGTGTGTGTGGGTGTGTAATATAATCTACCAACCAAAGAATATAGCTTCTTGGTAATAGCTGATTATATAAATCAATTTTAATATATATTTCTATTATAACCATATACTGTAGATGCCACTGAAATGGCAAAAGAGAAACTGCTCCACTCAGATCTTTTGCAATAAATATTGACCTTCATAGTGATGCTCATATTTTAGTCAAAATATTTTAAGTGTCCAGGTAAAAATGACTAAGGGATCATTTGGACATAATTCTGTTATTAATTTTTCTAAATATGTTATAGTTGTACATATTTTCTCTTTTACCATTAAGTTTCCTAAATTATCTTTTAATGGTCATAAAAGCCTTGACAGAATTGGGACAGCCAGACTTGTCCACAAGGCACACAGAGTATCCATAAGGAAGACACATGGGATAATTTTAACCAAATTTCAATGAAATGTAAAATGAGGAGAGCAAGGAAATATTCCATATTGAGACAGAATTCTCAGAGGAAGAAAAGCATTTTATCATTTTTCCTTGGTGACCACACATTTTCATTTTTTTTTGTGTCTCAGAGTAGCCAATAAAGTAGCACAGATAAGTGTCATTAACCATGTATAACATCATTAAGCAACAGAAGGACTCTGGTTAAATAGAGGCTTGGCCTTTGGTGGGAAAGGAAGTCACTTTAAGCTGTTCAGTGCCAAATGCAGGGATATTGCCTATGTACATAAAACATATGTAATAGAAATTAAGTATTCAAACAGTCAAATGCAGGAAGAACTCTCAGTTAACAAGACAAACAACAAAGTATTAAAGTGAAAGCATAGAGCCTGCCTTGTTTGCCAGCACTAGAATAGCCAAACTATTTCTAGAAATGCATTTTGATCAAAGCTATTAAGCTTATTGTCTCTGATTTAAGATGTAGGTAATTAAGACAAGAAATTGAAATATTTATGTCTTGTTTAACCTAGATTTACCACATTACCACATAGATGGCTTGACATGTTGGCTTCCTTAACTTCCAAATATGAACACTCATAGATATCAAGTGATTTGACTGTTAAGTGGTAGTTTAGCAATGATAAAACTGATTGTGGTTTTAATAAGACTTCATCCCCACAGGCTCATGTGGTTGAACACTTGGTCCAAAGCTGGTTGTGCTATTGGGGAGGTGGTGTCGCCTTTAGGAAGAAAGGCCTTGCTAGAGGAAGTGAGTCATCAGGGGTGGGCCTGGAGGTTTCATAGACAAGATCCACTTCCTGTTGGCTCTCTTAGATATGGTAGCAATGAAGAAAGATGGGTCCTGTTCCTGCTGCCATCTTTCCCCATTTAGATAGACTCTCTCCATGGAAACTATCAGCTAGAATCAATTTTTATTTCCTTACGTTGATTCTTGTCAGGTATTAAACCATAACAACCAGAAAAGAAACCAGTTCAAAGTACATAAAACAGAGTGTGGTGTTTTAGGGAACATTTGATAGCTAGTGGTAACTATTATATTTACTTTTCAAATTACTTTATGATGGTGTCCGAATTTTTAAAAAATCCATTCTGTCTTCTGAATGTTTCCAAGTCTCTATGTTAAATGGCCCTGTTGATGGAGTAATATGAAGTTTCCAGCTTCTGCTGTTTACCTGATCTTGTCTTTAAAAAACATTTATGCAGGTCTAGAGAGATAACATGTGTTAAGATCACTTGCTGGTCTTGTAGAGAAACTGGATTCATTTTCCAGCATCCATATAGTGGCTCACAACCATCCATAACATCATCTCTAGGAGTTGTGACTCTTTCTGAATTCAGTGGGTACCAGGTGGGTATATGGTGTAAACATATACCTTTAGGCAAATGCATGTGTGTATATATATATTTATAAAAATATAAATAAATATAATTATAAATTATATATATAATTTAAAAATAAGAGACAATTTAAAACATGCAAAAATTGTATTGCTCATGTTATAATATTATATCATAAAATAAAAGACAAAAAACAATATTTAATGAATTTAAATACATACAACCATCTCCAGTCCTTAAAACAATAAGTCATTATTTCTCTCCCAAGATCATTGGCTTGAATTTTGTGAATTCTTGTGTTTACTATTTATCACTTCTGTGAATTTTGATATTTTCTATTACATAATTTTTAGACCAAGGAGAATGTAAATTTTGGTCTGTGTTTAACTCTAATTTCATACATTTATTATTTGCTGCTTAAATTTGTATGTTAATGTGTATTGTTCCCAATACTGATTTTTTCCTTCCTTGTTATTATCTTTTGCATCCCATTGTGCAGTAACAGCAGATACTAATCTCCCATCTTTCCTGGTGTATATACAAACTGTGCCATAGCATTCTTGTACACCTGCTGTGTCCTAATGGGGCATCTGCTTCACACTGTACTTTTAGGGCTATTTGGCTAAGCAAGTAGAAGTATGATTTTAAGATTCCTCATTCATATTAACTTATTTGCCTACTCAAAAGTATGATCAAAATTTCTACAAGACCCATAAATACATGTAGGAAACACTCTGATAAATCACCTTTAGTATTATCAAATATTTTTTATATCTTATGCAATTATTGAAAACAAATCAGTTTTCAAAACATTTTCATAATCCTTGTTTATAAATTTTTTAAAGATACATTATTATTGGCTGATTATTCACATTAATAATTTACTTTATTTTGTCAGTATTTTTGTTTCGGAATCTTTGGTCTTAATACTCAACTCACTTATAAGGATATATTCAGAAAAATTTCTGTACTACATATAATTAAGCTTATTCATAATTTCTTTTAAATTTTGCTTATTTTGAATTGTATTAATATCTTTTGATAACCCCAAATATAAATATTCTACTATAAATTCATCAAAATATTTTAAGAATTTACTATTTTTATTTCCAGATAAAACACAAATTTCTCATATATGATGAAATTCTGATTGGTGTTTTATTTATATCAGATTATTTTAAGAGTATAGATTCACAGGGCATACTTAAATCTTGAGTGATCCATTCTAAATACAAAAAAAAAAATTCCAAATGGTGAAGGATAGGATACTAGTTTTAGTTTTGTACAAGGGACATTCAGTTTCCCCAGAACCATTGTGGGGATTAATACTGTCTTACATTAGAGATACCATATAGCCTTAACTATTGTGGTATTGTTTTCAATAACAAGTTATGGAGTCAGCCTACATGTCCACCACAGAAATATAGGCATATATATTTATATAGTTGAGTACCACTTGGAGATAAAAATTATATGTTGGGAAAATGGATGGACCAGAGTTCATTTAGCACTAACAAAGCCAGAAAGATAAACATGAACACTATATTTTCTTGCATGTTGAAACTAGATTAATTTTCATTAGACAGGAAATTATAATAACTAATATTTTGGTGGATAGGGTAAGGGAAAAGGTGAAGAGGAGCAAGGCAGACTGATGGCAAATATGTTTGACAGAAGTTGTATGCAGGTGTCATAATGTCATAATAACTTTTGTTTTATATAAATGGTAAGCTTGCTACTAAATTGTCTACAGAATACTGCATATATCTTTGTCAATATTTTGTCCAATTTCTTCTCTTATTTGAATTTTGTTCTGCTTAAAAAAAGCACTGAAACTTGTTCTGTCAAATATTTTCGAGGATAAATAGCTATCTAGAAAAAAGGAAGCAAAAACGTTTGAGATAGAATAAAAATATATGCACTTGAGTATAACATTAATGAAACTAGATTTTATACAATAAAATAATTAAGATGTGACATTTCCTCACATATACTAGGGGACAGGGAGATGGGTCAATGGTTGAAAATGAGTATTGCTCTTTCAGAGGACCCAAACCAACTTGGGTTCATAGCACCCATATAGGGCAGTTTGCAATTACTTGTAACTTAAACTCCAGGGCATATAAAATCCTCTTTAATCTGGGGAAACTGAAATTACTTCCATATACAGTGACACAGACACATGTATAACTTAAAAAAATAGCAAAACTTTAAAATGTTACTGGGATAAATGATAAAATACTATATCTATTAAAACTCATACACATAAAAAAAGAAAAAAATAATATCGATTGGAATAACAAAGACTCAAATTATTATCATGACAATATTCTTATTTTTCTAGAATTAAGATGACTGCTTACCATTAAAATAATAGAAATACTTTAATGGTGTTTGCTGGATACATAAATTCCAGAAAGTTCTTCATATAGAAAAATACTAAAGAAATTTTAGCTCTTTTGTTATACATAAGGTAAAAACATATTTATTCACATATTTGCTAATGAATAATTTTTAATGTTCCCCACTGACTTTGAATCTGGATAACAACATGTGATTCCCAATGATTCAGAGTGTAGCCCCAAAAGAAGCACACAATGGAACTGTCACTGCTGTGAACTGAATCATTTTACCACCAAAGCAGGCAGCATCAGAAGGCTGGGTCTTGGGATTTTGTTTGTGACTTGTTAAAATATTGACTTTGTTTTTGAAAACACCCCTTAAATGTCTCCTTTTGGACTTTTCACCCTTAGTTTTCCAAGTTTTTATTACATTAAATTTTTTGCTTTTAGCAAGGTTTTGGACTACCTTTGAATTTGTAAGTCCCAAAGATAAATGCAGATGAAGTTTATACCCTATTAAAATCCATTAAAAATGTCAAAATGGCAGCAGAGAGCATTCATCCAATATGAGATTATTCTATTAAATCCATCCTCAGACAACTGCAAAGATGAGAATAGTAAGAATCCTGCCATGAGCCCTTCCTGAAGGAGATATGTGTTATACATGCTTTAAACTGAGCAAAGTAGTAAATGTATTTCCTTAATGAGCAGAAATGTTGGAGTAGATTAGCAATGATGTTGAGATTTATACTCAGAAAATGAAATGATTTTTTAATTCATTTGAGAATACAATGATGTAATTTTCCTTAGAAATTAGAACATACTTAGTAAAATACAGCATTTCATTATTACCTTAACCAGAGAGAAAAAAATCTATATATTCATATTTTTTTACTTTTAAATTTCCTGTAGAAAGATCCTGGGATCAAAATCTATGGGCATTTACAGAATGCAAATAATATTCTTCCTGGTTTTGGAGCCCAACTCGATAGGATGGGCACCAATGTTGTCCCAGCTCTATGAAAAACCCAGTAGCCTGGAGTGCAATGGCACTGTAATCTCACCAGACTGCACTACAATGAAGAATGAGTGACATCTCAAAAGGTTTGACCTACATAGGAACCTGAGGAGGGGATAAGGTTGTCTCTTCAGAACTGCTGTGTGATTCTTCATCTGGAAGTCACTTTCAGCCAGGCTCAGACACTGCCAGAACTCTGCATCTCAAGCTCAATGGTGGAACTATTTTGAAAAGTGTTTGATAAACAACATGTTCTAGAGAAATGTATGTTACAAACAGAAATGTATGTGTGGCATGTCAGATTCATGTAACTCCAAAGACTTAGTTATTTCTATCTGTTTCATATTCACTTTTTAAAATTAGGCTACTGATGCATATTAGAATTTAATTACACCAATTAGTACTGCCGGATCAGACATATGATGTGCCTTCAATTAAGAAGTACCTAATGGGTATTAGTACAATTTAGCTTCATAATTAAAGTTCTAAGAACAGCGCAAATTAAACATTGTGATTACCAAACATTAAAAAAAAATTACTGGTGAAATTAAAGCTGAGTATTTTATCTTCTTCTTTTAATCTAAAATTCAGAAAGAAAATCAGGATTACATAAATGATAATGTTATTGCTATTGAAACACTCTTAATTAAGAAGAAAAATGCATAAGTAAATGTACTTCTTCATGCACGTGATGATTAGGTATCTAAGAATGTGTCAGACATTACACTCACGTGATTTAAAGTGGGCATTAAAGGTTATAGTTAATTGGGCATTAAAGGCTATATTTCAAGGAGCTCTCTTTTTTTTCTATTATTTTTCATTCAAATAGTAGATATCTGTGCTTACTACACAAAACTTCTTCAGCAAGTTCAAGCAACAGACAGCTCCAGGAGTCAGTTCCCTGGCTGGGTAACTCTTTGCACTCAGGTATTAATAATTAGGCTTCTTCAGCAAAATTGCTGAGAGTACAAAGCTTTCGTATGAGGATAAATTTTAGGAATTTGGAGCCTCAGCCAGAATACTTTGGTGGAGAAGTGCTATTGACACAATACAATTAACTAGAAATGTTCTTGGAGACATGAGCCTTTCAATTCTCTTTTCCTGTCCTTCTTATTGTGATAAAGGTAAGACCCAAATCATCAGTAATCCTCATTCACGGTAACCTGTCTTTAATTCTTAACAGGTATTTTCCCCATTCTACTGTTTATAATTAATAACTTTTTGACATCATATTTTTGAAACCTGATAAAATGTATCATTTGAAATACATAGATACCTATGTCTATATATAGGTAATTAGATAGATAGATGTGTATATTTAATCATTTTATGTACACACACAACAGGAGAGAGAGAGAGAAACATGCCAGTGCGAATTATAAAATCAAAAAAGAAAATTAATGTACTCTATGGAATTTAATTTAATGTTTGAAAGTGTAATGTTTACTTGTCATTTTTGATTTGTATAAAATTTAAAACATATTAGATAATTCTTAATTTTTATATAGTTAAACTATAATTATATCACTTATCTTCCCTTTCTTTCTTCCACTTTTTCCATATCTCACACAGTTCCTCTAAAATTCATGTCTTCTTTATTTTTTATTCCTGTATATATATATATATATATATATATATATATATTCTCATTATATATACATGATTATACATACATGATTATGTATGTACACGATTATATATATATATATATATATATATATATATATATATATATATATGGAGAGAGAGAGAGAGAGAGAGAGAGAATAATCATGTAAACAAACCTGCAGAGCCCATTTAGGATTGCTGTAAATACATGTTTTCAGGGCTGACAGCATGGGATTGGATAACAATTTTTGACTTGTTTCTGGGAATTAATTCTCTATTTCCTAGTAGTCTTTAATTGCCTGCAGTTCCTCATCTTTGGTGAGGCTCTGTGATTTTTCCCTCATTCATCCTGGCACGTAAAGCTAATGTTGTCATTGTCCAGGTCTTGTTAAGCAGATACAGTTTTGAGAGTTCAGCTGTGTAACTTCCTTTAAAAGATGTACCTTGAAAAGGATACCCTGATCTTCTGCTCGTACAGTCTTTCCACATCCTCTTCAATTAAGTTCCCTGAGTAGTAGATGTACAGATTATGTTGCAAATGTATCACCTGACGTTGCTATCCATTATCAGCTGTCTCTGCATTTAAACTCATTATGGTTTTCTATCTTGCTGTAAAAAAGAAGCTTCTTTAATGAAGAGTGAGATTACACATATCTTAGAGTATGGGGATAAATATGTAGAACACAATTAGAAACATACTTAGGAAAGTGGCAATATGATCTCCTCTAGGGTCCACACCTCACTAGGCATGGGTGGCTAACTAGATATGTGTTATTCCCATTACATATGCACAACTACCTTGAATATTATACTAGCATTTTTTTATATATGCTAGTATTTATGTATATGAATTTGATTTCTATAATATAAATTGTTTATGACTAGAGGTGTTGAAAACCAAAAATACACTTTCATGTGATAAGACAACTAATTTTAAAAAGAAATTACTCTATAAGAAAGCAATATGCATTGATATTTCCACTCTTAATTATGTCAAATACAAGTTAAAATCAGGTACAATATTTGCATAAACTTAATATATTTTAAGAATAACAAATGGATGACATCATATAATTAAAGCATAAATTAACTCATAACAAAATAATTACTCATTAGATATGCTTAAATATGGGTCATTGATGCCATGGATGATGATCTCTCATAATATCCTAGGGCTGTATTTTCTTCATTAAATGTTGCAAAACTTTACTTCCTTATTAAATGCTGCAAAGTTTATTTACTTTTATGTGGGGAGTGGATAGGCAGTGCATGCCATAGTGCATATGTGGAGATCAGAAGGAAGGTATGGAAGCAGATCTCTCCTTTGACTACGTGGGTCCCATTTCAGCCTCTTGGCAGTAAGTGCCTTTATCACTAGCATTACAGCCCTGTGTTGAAAGCTTTAAATCCTTCACAAGGGGTTAATTTGTGGTGGTGTCATTCTAAGTACATGATCTAACTCTTGAAATAATTTAGACTATGAGTGAATCCACTCTGCTGTATGAACTTCCCCCTATGATTACTACTTTTCCTACCAACAAAGGGCCATGGCATTTACTGATTGAGCAGCACATAAAACATGGTGTGGGGAAGAAATGATGACATTGCTTATACAGAAAATTTTAACAATATTTTATAAAGAAAGAACTTACTTTGCTGATTATACTCACAGAGAATAGCAAACAAAACTACAAACAGATGTTCCAAGCATATACGTCATGTTACTTTCAACATTTATAGTGGATATTGGATATTTATTTTTTCAACAAATGAAGTTAGATTTATTGTCACAACTCTCTCTCTCTCTCTCTCTCTCTCTCTCTCTCTCTCTCTCTCTCTCTCTCTCTCTCTCTCACACACACACACACACACACACACATTATTTTGAGTCTATATGTGTATAAAGAACATAGCTTAAGATTAAAGCAATGTGTTCTTATTAGCATGTGTAAAATGGTTGCATGGCTAGTCTTAGTCATAGTAAGGCTTGGTACTGTGTATTCTTAAAGTCATGTTAAATTTAAATGGGCTGAGTACAGAGTAAGATAGAAAATTCAGAATATCATTTTAAATTATTTTGGTGCATATTATTAACATGGTTTCAAATTCTGAAAATGTTCAATTTCTGAAGGCAAAAGATATTTCCAGAAAAAGTCATTCTAGAACCCATTATTAGTTTCAAGTAACATATCTTAAGTTAATTGCTCCCCCTATGTTATCTAGTCCAGTAGGAAGGATAAATCACACCCAATGATGGCTTGTAGAAAAAACATTGGAAAGTTTCATAAAGAAAAGGAGAAACATGAAAACTTTGAAATGACAGCAACCATGATCAATTAATTGAAAGAAAACAATTCATGATTTTTAGTATTTTCCATGCCCAAAGTTTCATTACTATACCATTGAACAAAGTATATTGTTTTCAAAATCACCCAGTCTGAATTGAATATAGACAAAATGTCACATAAACATATACATATGAAAATTAATTTAGAGACATAGAACACTTAATGAAATTATGGGAAAAGTATGTTTGTTATAGCAGTGTAAAAATCATGTACTAATTAAAGTAAGTAGATACATTGCAGGATTCAGGGTCTGTAGCAGTAAATGGGAGATGAACAACTGGGATTTTGACTGTAATAACTGAAACTTTCTGTAGTTGAAGTTTTCCTTTGTCCCACCTGGTCTCGTATGTGCTTGGTCCTAAGTAAATACACAGAGGCTTATATTAATTACAAACTGTATGGCTTATGGCTCAGGTTTCTTGCTTCTAGCTCTTTCATCTAAAATTAACCCATTTCTGTTAATCTATATGTTGCCACTTAGCCATGGCATTATTGGTCTGCTGGCATCTTGTTACTTCTTGGTCTGAAGACTGGTGTCTCTCTGCCTCTGCCTTCTTCTCCTTGTCTCTCTCCTTCAATTTTCTACCTGGGTTCTATTCTGTCTTGCCATGGGCCAATAAAACTTTATTTATTAACCAATGGGAGCCACACATATTCACAGCATATAGAAAGACATCCCATAGCACTTCTCCTTTTCTGTCTAATCAAAAAGGAAGGTTTTAATTTTAACATAGTAAAATTACATACAATAAAACAGTTATCAAGCAAGAATTAGAGATACAATAGCTAGTCCATTTGTATTTGGTAAAATTAAAATTGAAATATTGTATTATCTATCCTATACTTGTGAGTCTAAAGTTTTATATCTAATTTACCTTTTATCATAACTAAGTAAAACTATAATTATAAAAAATAATCATCAAATCTATTAAAGACCCCAGAATGTTATAAACATTATCTATATAAACAGGAAGTGCATTATTTATAAGCAACTTCCAAAATTTTAGAAATGACAAAGACATCCAGCTACAAAAGCCAAAGTTCTTCTGCAACATTGTGGCATCCATCTTCAGCCTACAGGCCTAGAGTCTCTGGTAGATTTGTTAGTGAAGCAGTAAATTAAGAGCACTGACTGATGTTCCAGAGGACCGGGGTTCACTTTCCAGGCTGTCCAGTGTCAGATCATGCCAGATAGCAGGAGGAAGGGACCTTATGACTCCTCCCCCTTTCCTTTTAAGAGATCATATACAACAACAAGAAACACTGTCTCCTTTGGGCTGTATAACCCAAGGCCATGGCCAGAGCAAATACCACTACATTGGGAGACATAAATAACAATTTCTTTCAAAATGTGGGTGAAATGTGTATTCAATATTGGAAGTAATAATAACCTAGATAATGGAAAGAAACTCAGTGTGAAACAAGGTTAACAGAAAGCTAATTGAGACAGTTATGTAATTTATATTTTATCAAGTGTATGATACTAGCATCTTCAGAATGAAATACGGAGGAGGGTGCTAGATTAGCAGGACTGTATAGGGATTTTTGTTATATACAGCAAACAAAATACATGCTTGTGAAAAGAGTTGAAGCTGTGGATGAAACATAGCCATGATTGGGGTGATAAACAGTATTCAAAGAATTGAGATTAAACTATATCCCCTTTACTTTTGCCTGTTTTTCTTTTTACATAGATGTCCTGCTGTGTAATGACCATATGGAAGCCAAACTCCAGAAAATCCTGACAAAGCAACTAATATTTCCAGGCCCCTCAATTTACTTATGAACTGAGTAGAATATGGTGAAAAATGAAACTGAGATAAGCAAAACAAAAATGGATTTCAAGTGGGTATCAGAATGGATTTGAAAACCTTGCTTAGAGATTTCAGGATACAACTGTCATGTAAACGTAACTCAAGAATCATTACATTGAGACTAAATCAGAACCAAGGGTCTCCATGAGTTCATCAAGGAAAAAAGGAGCCTAGGAAGATAAAGAGTATCAGACCCAAGACAAGACTAGTCCAGCCCTAAGTATTTCAGCAACAGGGAATTCAGCCAAAACAAGAAAAGAAAAAGAGAAATAAAATGAAATATAGAGGGTGAATATTGGCAGGAAAACCAGGGATTGAAATGAAATTGGTGTAATAGAAAGAAGGTGGGGCAGGGGACAGTCTTACAGCAAACTGCCATATCCTCTCCCTTTCACAACTCTCTGTCATTTTCAACAGTGCTCCCTCAGGCTTAGACTCAGAAGTGTTTTGTAGCTGTATCCATTGGAACTTGAGGATGCAGGTTTCTGTAATGGTCTCTATCTATTGCAAGAGTTTCCTTGATGAGAGTGAAACAAATATTTAGGAACCAGCCACTAGTCTTGGGTTGTTCTCAATCCCATAGAAAGAACCACAGGCAACTAAGGAAAGTAGAGTGGGAGGAATATTTTCCCCAGGGAAGAGTACATCAGTTGGCTGTCCAAAACCAAATGGTCAACCCTGAAAAAAATATATACGTACGTATATACACATATACACGTATGCATATACATACATAGTATACATATATGTACATATAAACATACATATATCATACATGTACATATATATATATATATACATACACATGTATAACATATACACATGGCAATTAGTGAAAAAAGAGATCATAAATTTTAAAGAGAGCAAGAAAGGGTATATGGGAGCGTTTGGAAGGAGGAAAAGAAAAAGGAAATGTCGTTATTATACTACAATTTCAAAGTCAAACAAATAAAAATAAAAAGAGAATGCAGTGAGATGTCCAATGCTTGGGACATCTCAAGAAAAGGATGGAAATGAAGAGAGAAAAACATAGGTGTGATAAGGACGTAACACTTAACAAGAGAGCTCAGGAAAAAAAGAAATTAAATGGATGGATATCAGAATGGTAACAAAAAATGTTCTTTTGGGGGAATTTTGGTTAATAGGAATCAGGAATCTCTTTATGGTGTGAGACAAGGAAAACGTGGCAACTAGAGTGCAGAAATCCTTTAACTTATGTTTTCTAAGTACGGGGAATAATAGCAATAAATAGGAGCATTAAAATACTCAGAAGCAAGGAAGAATCAATGCATGAGTGGGAAGTCTTCATTGGAAGGTATTTGCTTTGAGCCTATGAAGCTAGGGAGAGTTGATAAGCATGGGACAGGAAGAACTTTTTTATAAGTAGCTTCCTGCCTGGCGCTATTTGGATTCCTAGAAGTACAGATGGCAAGGTGGAAAGATAAAATTGACTGTAACAATCAGTGAATGGCAGATCAATGGGCAGATAACGGGCAATACCAAGAGGTTGCTGAAATGTCCACAGGTACAGGGCAACCTTTGAAAGCCTCACTCCATCTGTGCTCTGTGAGCTTCATATGTCAAGAGGAAAGGAAAGTCTGCTCAGGAATGTGCAGGATGAAGGGCAATTTTACATAATGGCATGAAGCATGAATAGCATTGTCAGCCTGTTTATTTTTCTTTGTAATCACTTTATTTGTTTACTTGTGCAGGAAATGATGTTATTATTTAGTAATGAGTTTGAGCTAAAAGAAGGGGAGTGGAGAATGTATAAATTAATTTTAGGTGAGTGGAAGGCACTGAGAACTTATGCAGGAATAAGAGACAGCCTTGACAACATTTAAGATATGAGTGATATTCAAGGTGATGATTTTAAAAATAGAACCATTAATCTGATTGCTTTGATTTTCACCAATCACATCCATGGGCATGAAGATTCTGAATTAATGGAGATGTGTAAAATCAAAGTTGCAGTTGTACCAAGTCAGATCATTAGCAGATAGTAACCTGCCTTAGAACTAAGGGGAAAAGAAACAAATATTTTAAAAGCTGAATGTGTGAGAGCATGAACATGTGTATGAGGCAGCAAACTTCTTCTTATAGATTTGGGTACTATGACCTGTTTTGAAGAAGAAATAACTGAATCTTTATGAACTGGATTTAGAAGAAAAGATGATGCTTAATAAAGTCTCAATAATCAAATGGACATTTTATAGAAGTCAGTATTATACAAAATCGAAAAATAAGATTTAAAATGTCAAGAATAAAAATTAGACCTAACATTTAGAAATAATCTGTGTCTAGATATGAATTATAATATTCCTTTATATTAGCAATGCTATGATATTGTAGATGAACAAACATATTGAGAAGAAATGTATTGGGAAAAGCTACTTAATTGAAAGCTTAATTGTATTCCATGTTCTGAAAAATACATGAAGATACACATTTGACAGAAATATGGATTTCTTCAACAAAAATAAATTTCAACCTGAAATCTGTCCCTGCTCCTGAGAGAGTCTGCTGTGTGAAGGTATCTGTATCAGGCTGCTCCTCTAATGGTGGAAGCTTTGACATAAGAAACACAAGTGTTTTTTGTTTCATCATTTTATTTACATGTTAATATAAGAAAATTAGCTTTAGAAAATAAAAAATAGTTTTTTAAAAATGATTTTAGCTGACAGTATTGAATTGCCTAGAACATCTCAGAGAATGATACTACAAATTGGAAACTTTAAATTTATATCTTCCTGGAAAGTGTTAAACAAGCACTATCACTAACTATACAGAAATTATTTCTAGTTGAAAGGAAATATCTTACTGTAAGATATTTCACTTAGAAAATAAATCTGGAAGATAGATTCAGAGAACATTTGATGCAGAAGCAGTAGCCTAGACCTAGGCATCAATACTGTCTTTGAAATTTTCAGTAAAGCTGGATGTGGTGCCACATTTCTGACTGACAATTCTGATTTTACAATTGGATATTTTTATGAGTTCAGATTGGTTCATGTGGTAATATCCATTAACTCTCTAAATTATTGTTGTTAGTTTGTTTTCTTTTCTTATGAAAAACAGTAAAAATATGATGGGAATTTGATTGCAGTAAATGTTGCCAGTGCTGGATTAAAACAGTGAAACTTTAATGTGTCTTGTGGAGAGCTTTGGCATTGACATTTGGAAGCAGAAGAGACTTGTGTACTCTGTCCGCCACCGGGAAAACAGGATGCAGGGATACTGTCAGGGAGCTTATGTTATGGAATCTTGCTATCACAGTAATAAAAGACAAACTTCTGATGGTAGAGCAGATAAGAGTATGGCATCAGCCTTAGACTAGATTTTCTTTCACTAGAAAGCCTCCTTCTCCTTTCTGGCATGTGGAGAAATGAGAAGTCCCCTTGGGAGAGCCTCAAGTCATTGATTAAGTATAGAACTCTTCATGTAACTGGCAATCAGAATGAGGTAATGACTGAATAATGTGGACATTTTATTAAAGAGTTGGCCACCCACCAACAGATGACGCATGAGTGCATACTGGCAAAATTCCTTCATTTTAATTATGAGGCATATATTCCAAATGAATCATTACTTATTATTTTGATGAAATGAATTCATCTGCTGAGTTGTTATAAAGCATCTTCAATTATTTTATAGAAGACATTGCTAGATGTTATGATGCAATATCGGCTGACCTTGGTAAAGTAGGATTTCAAAGATGTATACTAAAGAAGAGAATTTCCTTCACCCTTGTCCAAATCAACCACGAGGACCTTCTTTCCCATACAACTAAGATGAATGATAGGGTAAATGACAGAAGAAAGGATTTGTATCATCTGAGAGAACACTGTTGGTCAGACTACTAATACAGATTTTAACAGAAACACTGACCAAGGGACAGGCAGAGAGCTTTCAATTTATTCTTGGAAGACATACATACATATATATATATATATATATATATATATATATATATATATATATATATATATATAATACTGAGAGTAACACAGGTCTTACTAATATACATGGAACTAGATGAAATAAAAATGTTTCAAGCAGAAATTAAAAATCACATGTGGAAGCTGAGTGTTAGCTCACCTGGATAAATTTGATTTTGGACAAAAATATTATGACAAGTGGATCTCAATAGGATTTTCCAAAAGGACAAATGGTGATGCACCTTTGAAGGGTGGGTGCAAGTGGTATAGCCAAGAACTATCTCTTGGTGTAGTAGTGAAAATGAAGTTAATCTACGACTGAGGGTGTTTTTGAAAATGAATCTCCATTTATCCTATTTATTAACAGTCATCTAATATGAAAGAAATGGAATGTGATACCAAAATCTGTTCATGAGGACTAAGGTAAAGATTCAAGGCCATTTGCAATAATTTGCATGAAATTATCCAGAATGGTAAGCAGAGGGTCATTAATGTTAAGTATTAAAGTCAGAGCCTGGCAGTGGTGACACATGCCTTTAATTCTATCACTATCACTTGAAGCCAGAGGCAAATGGATCTCTGTGGGTTCAAGGTCAGCCTGGTCTACAGAGAGAGTTCCAGGACAGCTTCTCCAAAGCTACACAGAGAAACCTTATCTTAAAACAAACAAACAAACAAAAAATCCAAACAAACAACAACAAAAGAATTAAAGCCAGATCTGCAGTAGTGAAGGAGGGCTAGATATTGAATCTAATAAGTTTCCTGATGCAATTACCCACCCACCCCCCGACACACACATTTCATAGAAAACTTTCTAAAGATCACTCTCTGAGGCCGTGAAGGAAATATTCATTTTAAGTAGACACAAACTCACTCACTGTGCCCACTAAAGGGTGAACCAAATACATGAGAGCTATCAAGGTAGAGAGCATCCTAGGCACCAACTTAGATGATTATGATACAGTCCAGGGACGTCATGATCATGCTAATCCCCAAACCGAAGCTTTGAGCTTGCCAGCCCATGATTCTAACTTTAGCTGCTGCTTATTATGTAACATATTTAAGAGACAAGTAACAGGAACCAGATGAAGCATCCAATACCCATAGCCAAACCAGTGATATAATTTATGTGACTTTATGCTAAATGGAATAGCAAGGCTCCTCACTCGAAATAATGAACAATTTGCATAATTAATTTTTGTGTTCTCAGGTTAACAAGAGAAGAAATTTCAAAATTCACTAGGAAGTTTCTAGAAACACTGGGAGGTAAAGAACAGCTGGGTATAACTCTATATAACTTTGTGGCCTCTAAAACTTCTATTTTACAGTGAACAGTGTTCCCAAGCCCAGGTACACATTTATGTGCACTAGAGGAAAGTCATATTGGTACTCTAACAGTGATATCCATGCCATTTAATTTGACTGTGCCTCTTCTGAAAGGTAATTTGTGTTGGATCATAACCGCCTTGGTGGCCAAATTAGGACTAAAGGTGAAGGCAGCTCCATTGCAAAGCCAAGCAAACAGTCCTGAGGTTCTCTGTGGAAACTCCTAGCGTTGGTTTGGGCGTGCTGACAAGACTCCTGTTATTGGCTGTGAGAGCAAACATTGTGTGTGATGAGTTCCACGGGCCGGTATTGAGGGGAAGTGTTTGGAAATAGGATGAAACCATAGCGGATGGGAAAGATGTTCGTAAGGATATTACATTGCCGTGGAGGGAAGCCGTGGCAATATTTCCCGGCACACAGCTCTGATCAGGATATAATGCTTAACTACCGTTTGCCATTGTCATCCAAAAAGAAAAAATGGCTTTGGCTGGTAGAATTCTCTTGGCTTATCTTGTATAGGAAAGGGAAATTGGAGTCGAGTGAATTTGGTTGTTATACCTGTGCAATGTAGGGAAACCAAATGAAAAAGAGTCCCCTGATGAGTCAGCTTATGGGAGAGTCATCACAGTCTCCATTTACAGTTCTTGGATTTTCTTTCCTCCCAGGGAAGCTAATGAATAGTTGAGCTCTGTGGAAGCTGCACCACAGACTTCCTGTCCTGCTTATGGCAGTAAATCAAGGTTGCTCTGCACCTCCAGGCATGTTATGGAGACCGGACACTGTCTTTCTGACTAGTATGTTACGTTTCAGCTTAATCAGATATGTTTCTGAAGATATCAATTGAAAATGGAAAATAAAGTATATGGACATAGAATCTGGAAGACCTTGGGTATATATGTATTTATGCTTGAGTGTTCATCTAAAATTATAAATACCTTCCCTCAAGTGGCACATGTGAGATATTTATGAGGAGTCTTTAGGATAGCCATATGGAACTTCTTTTGCTAGTAGACAATATCTGCGAGTCTCATGAAATAAAAATTTTGTGTGTTACCCACAATTTTATTCAGATGTGTGCTTTAACTAAAAGGTAACACAGACAACATAGTTGACAGATTAATTAGCCTTGATGCACTGTGTTAAACATGTGGGAAACTAGTAAGGATTGGTCTTAGATATTGTATCTTATTATAAACATATTTTAAAAGACTCACAGAAGTAAAATATGACTTGTTGCTTCTAACAGGGACCTGTAGATTTTCACCTGCTATTGCTTCATCTGGAAATAAAATTGGCAAAAAGTCACAGTCTAACTAGCCATCTTGCAAGGAGGTTTGTGGTGACATCTAGGAAGAATGATGGGCTGTCTAACTATGTAATGTGTATTTGTAATTTTAGGGGCATAATTTCCCAGACAGGCAGAATGCAGGAGTAGCTTACTGATGCTACAATGTAGGTTCACTGAGTAGTGTGAACATTATCCTTCTAGCTATCATGTCTAACAAGGCAACTGTTTCCTATTTATTGAACTAGTGAGAACTTAATGGATAAAAAAGATTATATGACATTTTGAGATATATTATATGATATCACAAGATAACTCATGAAGCATTTCCTGATAAAACATCTACTATTTAAATTCAAACTCAACAAAATTAATTTCCATAAAACTTTATCTGAAAAATTTAGTCATGTGATTAAGTTCTCCCATCAATGGGTAGATTATGGTGCAAATAAACGATGATAATGAGGGATTAATAATTGAATTAGTTACTATACATTAATAGATCTTTAAATATTCCAAGAGACTAAGAGATTCATAGACAGAATCTCTACTTTCTGTGTAATATTTCTGATTACAGAACATTGGTTGACTTAAATAAAATGTCATGGAAATTTAAGCTGATAATGAAAATATAATATAAATACCCACAGCTGAGATTTTAACCAAAGTAACACTGTAAGTTGGAAAGGAAAGAGTCTATGATTCTTCCCCTTTGTTCAGAATCCTGTCAACTCAGGACCCACAGAAGGCCAGGGACCCACTATGACTATGCAAATAACCTAAAGACAAGAACAGCTCTCAGCACTCATCCCTGCTTCCCCTCAAAAACATACTTTTTTTTTTTTTATTTCTAGTAAGAAAGTTGTTATGTACGAACAGGTTTAAGTAGAATATGCCTGTGTGGTTAGGCTTTTGTGTAGGGATTAAATAGTAGTCTATGCATTTATTCAGTATTAATCACTAGAAAATACTAGCCTTTCTACATAGAGATTTTGGGTTAGAGATACAGTATTTCATGACTGACAAGGATCACTTCATGGAATTTGTCTGTCCTCACATACTTGTAAATGTATCATTTCATTGGGCAAAGGAGTATATGATGAAAGCCCATGTGAACCTGGCTCAGATTGGTCTTTGTCTGTTTCCAATCATATCTCAAGATATTCAAAACATTAGCATGTGATCTGGATATGGTGGAACATGCATACAATCCCAGGGATTAGAAAACAGACAGGAGGATAAGCAGTTCAAGGCCATCTGGAGCTATGGTTAAATTTCTCCTCAAAAACAAGAAAGCAAGCAAACGATATTTATTCAAGACATGCTCCAGATGACAAACCAAGTATTTTGTCTTATCACTGAAAACCATGTTAGTGATAACAAATGGGTCTAGAAAACAATAAGAGTTTTCTTTCTTGGCAAGTCAGTGATGTGGGATGGTCTATATGTCAAATGTGTTGCTGATTGGTCAATGAATAAATCACTGATTGGCAGTGGCTAGGCAGGAAGTATAGGCGGGACTAAGAGAGGAGAAGAGAGAGGACAAGAAGCTGGGTGAGGGAGACACTGCCAGCCGCCATCAGGATAAGGAAGATGTAAAGTATCGGTAAGCCACAAGCCACGTGGCAAGGTATAGATTAATAGAAATGGATTAATTTAAGCTGTAAGAACAGTTAGCAAGAAGCCTGCCACGGCCATACAGTTTGAAACCAATATAAGTCTCTGTGTTTACTTGATCGGGTCTGAGCAGCTTGGGACTGGCGGGTGAGAGAGATTTGTCCTGACTGTGGGCCAGGCAGGAAAACTCTAGCAACAAATGGCGCCCAACGTGGGGCAAGAGTTTCCACCTAAAAACTGAGAAAAAGGATTCTAAAACGGAGCTAAAAACAGTTCCTAATTGTCTCTCTCAAATGGGCGGCAGCTGCCGGTTTGAGCTACTGGCAGGTTCCTAGTGTGCGCGCTCGACCTGCCGCCATATGGCGGGAATGAGGCCTCTGCAAGTGGCACATTAAGCTGCATTGTGGATTTAGCCTTTGCTAGTACAAAACAAAAAAAAAGAGGTTTCTGGGCTACATGCTGCTTGGATAAAAGCATAGACCCACGATGGCTCTCAGAGCTGGCGGTAAGCATACTGCCGCCATGTTGGGAAACTGAGGTGGGCGGAGCCAGCAGCCACAGATGCTGCAGCTTAAAGCAACAGATTCACAATAAGACAGATTCAGATGTAATAGTTTAAAATGTGTGTAAAATATACGTAGGCTTGAAAGAGACAAAAAAAGGTGATATATACAGTATAAAAACAAATACATGGTTTTAAAAAATAAAGTCTTTAAAGAGACAGTAAAATTAATATAAAAAATAAGCCACGTAGAGATGACTATTACACAGAGAGTCTGGATTGTGTTGTCTTTGGGATTCTTAACTACAGAGAGATGTTTGATTGTAAAGGAAGCTGAGTTAAACCAGTATGTATATTTTAAAGATACTTTGACTTCAAAATTTGGATGTAAGGATATGTTGCTTTGGAAAAGAGTCTCTTTTGTTTCCACAGAAAGCAAGAGGCTATGGATTTGTTCCAGATTAAGACACATCAGGTTTGACCAGCCAAGACCACCTGAAAGGTCTCCGATGACACCATGGCCCAGATGATCCAACATCCAGAACCGTTTCAAGGCAACTGGCTCAGATGATACAGCCTCACGGACTACTCCATGATCCTAAAATTTTCTTTGTTTCCCCAGAAGATACAGCGCCCCCCTCCAGCAGGAAGTAGTAAGAGAAGCTACGCCCAAATTCCCAAATATACCAAGCTGACTTTGGAGATGTGTAAAGGTTAAAACCTTCCTTTTTAAGAAAAAAAAAGGGGAAGTGATGTGGGATGGTCTGTATGTCAAATGTGTTGCTGATTGGTCAATGAATAAATCACTGATTGGCAGTGGCTAGGCAGGAAGTATAGGCGGGACTAAGAGAGGAGAAGAGAGAGGACAAGAAGCTGGGTGAGGGAGACACTGCCAGCCGCCATCAGGATAAGGAAGATGTAAAGTACCGGTAAGCCACAAGCCACGTGGCAAGGTATAGATTAATAGAAATGGATTAATTTAAGCTGTAAGAACAGTTAGCAAGAAGCCTGCCACGGCCATACAGTTTGAAACCAATATAAGTCTCTGTGTTTACTTGATCGGGTCTGAGCAGCTTGGGACTGGCGGGTGAGAGAGATTTGTCCTGACTGTGGGCCAGGCAGGAAAACTCTAGCAACAAGTCAGGCTGGTAAAGAAGGACATGTTTTTATGTGAGTTATACATATTAAAAACCAGCATACCCAAGGGTTGGAGAATTGATGAAAGTCAGAACATCATTAAGCTGGCTGCCTTAAAAAAAGTAACAATGTAAAAGTGTCGATGATCATGGCTGAGAAGACACAACAGAGATGTCAAGTGGTTGAAAGAGAAAATGTCAAAACTTCAAATCGTTACACAAGAGACTGTAGAGTCGGTTAGCTGTACTTGGGAGAGGAGCAACGACAAAGGAAAATATGTGCAGGGATCCCATAAACACAGGTGGCATTGAGATCTGGTCTCCTGCCCAGTGTGTGGCAATCCTTGGTTTATCAAATCTGCTAGTGTACATAGGGGGGATTTTGAAGTTTGTTTCAAATTTACCAATGGGCTTGGGGAAGTGACATAAAAAGAAATTAAAATACAGAAGAGAAAAATGGCACATGGTAGAAGAAAATCATGAAGGCGATGTGATTGAAGATGAAGGAGATAAAGTACGTTGCAAGGCTGTGAGAAGGAAGGGAAAAAAGCAAAGACACAGAGAAAAGAAAAATACAAACAAGAGAAAACACTCAAATTAATACTATACAGTATGTGAGGTCAATATAGCAAAGATAGGTTAGAATACTTGAAAACTTAGTAAATATTTGGAAGAGAGAGAAGGAGTATATTAATACAGGTTATTACATTTACAAAAATATTTAGCCAAGGAAGAAAACTGTACTCTGGAATGAAAACTTAGCATTTTGATTTCATTTTCATGCCCAGACCTCATCTTAATGAGACAAAAGTGTCATCTTGTCTTATATTATGGTATACTTCCTAGAAATGGAAAGTATAAACTCTCAAGGCATAAGAGTTTTGTTGATCAATGGACAGATTCATTTCAATAAATAATGTTTACTCACATTAAATGAATATTACCAGACTATCAATCCCTTTGGATTTGGTGTGGAAATTTTCACACGAGGAAATCCCAGGATGTGTAAACGTGCAACAGAACAGGTGGAAATTTTAGTGGCATGTGGCTTTAACAATATCTGAAACGTGTTTTCATGAGTTTAAAATTTTGATGTAGTATCTTTTTACCTAGCATCCAAGCCACAATAACATGTAAAGTAAATATTTCTTTAGGTTTTCTAACAGAATCAACAGATGTAGAATATTTAACTTCAAATTAATTGGAAGAACCTCATAGTGTCTTATAATTAAGCTGCCTTTAAATATGCTTGAACCTTCAGGCAAACATCTGTGGCTGTTTGTCTCCACATGTTCCAGCATGATGAGGTGATTTGAATTCAGCAAAAAATTTAATAGCTTAAGTCGAAAAAAGAATTATCCTAAGGGAATCTGGTAGAACACATTCAAGAATAGATGAACTATATCTATTTCTTTTATGCTTTGGTGTTGTAAGTAGTCGCTCATAACCAAACTCTTTATGAAGATAAATGGTTCAAATAATGGATAGCCTTAAGGTGCCCAGGAGCACTTGGAAAAAAAAAAAGAAACTAAACTGCCTGTGTCTTGAAGAACAAAGTCTTCTGGAAGATCTAACTTCAATGTAAAATTTGCATATAAAACTTGAGGCTGCAAATATTCTACAAGTCATAAGGAACTCCTGTGTATAACATCCATTCAAAACATCTGAAGCCATTTATCTTTCTGAATTATACCCCACAGAAAGCTCTTTCACACAGAACTAAACAGAAGTGAGCATCACTCACGCTTCGAACACACATGCATTTCCGTCTAAAGGAACAGCTGTTACTTGATGAGAAGTCTGTGAAATTTGCCCAGCTATTTTTTTAAGTTATCACCCAAACAAGAATAGTTTGGAACCAGATGTTATAATTGAGAGCGCTCTGTTTATTTCAGTTGGTTGTGCTGTAAAAATGTTAATAAGCTGTTTTTATGTCTAGTACAGTGATATTTGACTCTTCAATGAGCTTTCTGTTATGATTGAGTGTTGTTTCTATAGGCAGTGGTTATTTACACTGAAGATTAAATGCAGCCAGTGGCATTCCACTCTGAGAACCAGATCCTGATCTGGGAAGAAGAAAGAGGAGGTGTTGATCTGCAGATAACTCATAATAAGGACTTACAACATTTAACAGTCTACTCTGTTGGGAGAAATGATTTCCTAATACTTACAGGTTATTTTCAGTTTTACTAAAGGAAATGAACAAGCCAATGTCTAAAATTTTAGACACCAGGAGATCCTGCTTTTCCATTATCTAAATACATGCCTGTCTATGTACTACCTATCTTTATTAATTTTAATAGTTTTCTTTCAGCTGCTCAGCATTATGTAAGAAATTGCTTCTTTGGGCTGCAGAGATGGCTGAGAGATTAAGAGCACTGCTGTTTTTCCAGAGAATCTGGGTTCAATTCCCAGCATTCACTTCGGTCTGCCACAATCATCTGTAACTCCAGTTCTAGAGAAACAGATGCCCTTTTCTGATCTCTGCCAGCACAAGGCACACACGTGTTATGAATATATACATGCAGGCAAAATACTCATAAAAAACAGAAAATAAACAAATTTGATATAATTTTATGGGGAAATACCTTCTTATAGAACAAAACACCATTTTAGTAATAAATCCTAGCTTGCCTATTGCTCAATTTCTGTGACATCAGAGATAACCCTCATTTCCTGTTTCTTGTTTATTTTCTACAAATGTAGTCAGTGCCTTTATAAATATATGTAAATTTATCTACTTAAAATATAATAAATGAACTGCCTTGTTTGTCTGAACTCCTGTTAAGGGTCAATTTGGAACTAGATGTTTTTATCAATTCAGTACAAGACCTTAGATATTTTATCATGTAAATAAAATAAAAAAGACTAACAAACATAATATTAACCCATTCTTATTGTGTGACTACTGTGTAATGGTTACTAGGAGTGGGATTTAGTCCACATCATTTAATGAGGACAACCTATTGAAACCCTGTTTTATCTGAGTTTTGCTATAGAAAAAACAAATGCATGTTCCTTGCACAAGATGAAAATGTAAAGACTATGACCCATTGTCAGATAGTTGTGGCCTCAGCAATTGAGTTACTAACCACTGTGCTGCCATGGCTACAGTTTGAAAATGATAACTGATAACCTTCTAATTGAGTATTTGTACACTCTTGTGTCCTTAGAATAATGTTCAACAAAACATTGTACTGCTGTTGCCATCATCACACAATTACATGAGATGTATTTCTAAAATGGAAAACTAGAGGCTTACATTTATTATATAAAGAGTGTGGAATCTGAAACAAATTTGCTCAAAGGTACTCTGACTACATTTATTCCAACATGGCTTTTGCCCACCTATTTATCTATATTGGAATATAAAAATTATTAATGCATTTTTGTTTAGGCTATCTGGTATGATTTCCAAATAATTGTTTTAAATTATCATGTGATTACTGTTGCTAATATACTAGCTCACCTATGAATGCATATGTATTTTTTAGTAAGAAGCATCCTTTATAGCCTATTTTTTGTGTCTATCTTTAATGAAAAATCTCTGATCTCTGCACAATGGTCACATTCTCTTTCTCTAGTTAGACTCACATTCTTTTATAGTTATTTATAGTATTCTATGACATCAATTTCTGCTCTCTAGACTTATTATTTTCTTATCAGTTAATTGTCCCATAATCTCCACGGAGGAGTAGTTTTCTTCAGTTAGCCTTTATGACCCATGTAATTCACATTCAGTTGGAAAAAAATTCTTTAGTAAAGATTGATAATTTAAATTAATAAAATTGATAAAATGAAAATTGTATTAATTAACTTTAATTAAAATGTGATACAGTTTACTATTGAGATATACCATTGTTATGTAAAACTTAATTATTTTATTTCTAGTCATGTAAACTTGGTAAAATCTGATTTTTATATTTATAATTAAAAGTACTAGCTCAGTCTATGATTATTTTGTCTACACAGCCTAAGAAAAATATTCATCATTTTCCTCAAAATGACCTTAATTTTTTATGCAAATGTCTAAAACATATCTACTTCATTACATTTTAATGAACAGCAGTCAAAAATAGGAAACAAGTACATAAGAGTAAAAATTGTTAGATCATTAAAATAAAGATTATACAACATTCAGCTATTCTGTTGGGGTTCATACTACACAGATTTTTAAAATATGTAACTTAAGATAGTCCTGGAAAAACCTAAGCTAAAAAAATGAAACAATAGTGGACAGAATTCAAGGCAGGACTAGGATGTGTTTGAAATTTTCAGCCAGATAGCAAAGTTTCTAGGCTGGAGACAAATATAGTTTTCTTATTTTTAAACATATCCATTGGACAAGAGGCAGGGGCAAAACAATATAACATTGAAATTTTCCATGTGTGATTTTTAATCCATCAGTACACGGTAGTTTGGAATGGTAAGTAATCCAGCCCCAAAAAAGTAGCAAGCATTTTTTCATAAGCTAAGAACTAACTCCAGAAATCTCCAGAATTATTGCCTAAATTGCCTGGATTTAGAAATAAATGGTAGGCACTCTATTGATATGCTCAGAGAGTTAAACTGAATGGACAGCTTACTGTGGACAGTCATTTGTACCTGAACAAATACAGAGGAGAAGCCTAAATCAGTGATCATTTTTTTTTTGCATTTCTGTCATTTTAATTCATGTGAAGATGCCTGGAATATAAATATGACCCTCTGAGAAGGTTCAGCCCTGCAGTGAATCTCTTGTGCAAAATGAATGGTTGTTTTTAAATCGTACTATGATATCTGGTTCAAACAGCAAGATGTAACTAAGACGACTAATGTTCAATGGAAAGAGAGAGAAAGTTGTGTGTTTAAGTAGGTAGCTCTGGTTTACTGCAGTTATGTTTGCACTCCCAGAATCTATAAAACTGTCTGTATGGATTCTCAAATAATTATTATGCAGACAATTTTACAAGAAATGCAGCCAGATATGCAGGTGTTTCTCTGAGGGTCTGAAACAAACTATTCTGGCAATACTTCTATCTCACACCGTCAGGACCTGTGCTGTGGGAAAACATTTCAACATCTCTCCTGCTGACTTTTGGGAGGTTTATCCCCATACAAATCACATCTGGGCATCTCTTGTGTTCAGTGGTCTCACATTTTATGTAGAGGATAAAAATGATAGTTTTGAATCTATGTACTCTGAATTAAAATTAATTGTGGTTGGTCCTATGTAGCTGTGAAGAGTATGCTTTTGAATTCTGTCTTACTTACAGTTTATTAATTTCTAAAGAAGATGACTGATAATAAAACTTGAAAGGCAGATAAAAATGGCACAATTTAAATGTAGTAATTGCTACATACAAAAAAATTTCAACCCATCATTACTATTATAACTACCGTCTTGTTCACCTAGTTGTAAAGTTTACATTTACAGGGTACAAAATTTAAAGCAAATACATAATGTGTTGTACATCTCAGTTGGCAGAACTTGGTTGTTTTTATATATATACATTTGATGTGTATGAATATGTATGTGTGTGAAAAGACAAAGACAGAGAGAGAAAGAAAGAAAAAAAAGAAAGAAAGAAAGAAAGAAAGAAAGAAAGGAAGAAAGAAAGAAAGAGACAGAAAGAAAGATGACACTTTTTGTAGAAATGATACTAAACAAAAAGCACTAATTTAAATTCCATCTCTTTCTCTCGTTCTGTCCATGTGAACATGCTGTGTGGAAGAATTAAAAAGGACTCAACTTCGTGTCCCCATTATTCCAAAAGTTAGGCAAGTTCTCCACTGCTTCTATATTTGTAGGTTGCTATGTGCTTCAAAGGTCACAACTTAGATGCAAAGTTATTTAAATTAACATAAAGGAAATATCTTAGCAACAAGTAAGCTTTACAATAGTCATTACTCAGCTATAATAAATTGAGAAATCAAAGAAGAGGTTTTGTTATTGTTTTTTTTTAAAGAAAGAGGTGTGTAGCTAGAGTTTTCCTGCCTGGCCCACAGTCAGGACAAATCTCTGTCACCCGCCAGTCCCACAGCCTCTCAGACCCAACCAAGTAAACACAGAGACTTATATTTCTTACAAACTGTATGGCTGTGGCAGGCTTCTTGCTAACTGTTCTTATATCTTAAATTAATCCATTTCTATAAATCTATACCTTGCCACATGGCTCCTGACTTACCGGCATCTTCACATGCTGCTTGTCATGGCGGCGGCTGGCAGTGTCTCCCACTCAGCCTTCCACTTCCCAGAATTCTCTCCCCTTGTCTCGCCTATACTTCCTGCCTGGCCACTGGCCAATCAGTGTTTTATTTATACAGAACTATATCCACAGCAGAGGAGTAATAATTTTATTTGGTGATGGCAATCGTTCATTGAAATGAGAGCACAAAGTTTACGTTTGCTTTTAGCCTCAGAGTAACCTGGTAG
Organism: Peromyscus californicus insignis; assembly: GCF_007827085.1. Taxonomy (NCBI): domain Eukaryota; kingdom Metazoa; phylum Chordata; class Mammalia; order Rodentia; family Cricetidae; genus Peromyscus; species Peromyscus californicus. The sequence continues at coordinate 24,725,324 of NW_026294617.1, read as the reverse complement.
AAGCTTATACCTAAAGAGTTATACACCTTTCAGACATATTATCAGTCATTGATTTTGTTCTTCCAAAGAGGCTTTGTTACATTTATTAGCCATGATTGTGGAATCATTTATAATGGTTAGTGCTCAATTACATAAGCACATACATTTATCAGGTATTATATTAATTGATACTTGCTCATCATACTTGTATTGAGCTCACCTTCTTCCTTATAAGCTACTTTTTATATTACTGCTAAATTATAGTATTAGTTGATCCTTTAGAAATATTAGCCATGCCTGACTTCCTTCTTAAGTCTTTACTACAGAGTATAAATTATTGATACATCACTGCCATCTTTGGAACCTCAGATTGTATGTATGTATATAACTGCTTTATTTATCCTTTCATTTAGAATATCTTTTTATTCATAATTGACCACAATAGTATCACTTCTAGTTTGTGTTTCTTTTGACTTAATTTTTTCTAAATTTGTCAAATGCCCAAATTTTAAGATTTGTTTTTCCTTAACATTTTTAAATGTCTATTGTTTCTCTGAATATGTTATGTTTTAACTTCTTAATTGATTCTGAAATATGTGAGTAGTTGTTTGTCACATTACACTTTTTTTTACCTTATTTTCATGTTTTCAGTAGTTTTCTTATTTCTTCTGCCCTTCTTAAGAATTTGAACCTCAAAATCTAAACTCTCTTTTGACACTCTCTCTTTCCCTACTCAATGTAATTTATTGAGATTTACAATTACTCTCTTTGATATAATAGTTCCCTTATTTTGTCCCATTTTTCTAAGCTCAAGTATTCATTTTAAATAAAAATATTAAATTCTATAAATGTAATAAATTGCATAACTCTCTTCCTTCCTACTCATCTTGACCTTCAAATAATTGTAATTCCTTTGTAAAGATGTATATTTTAGTTGGTGTTTTGTTAAGCACAATCTAATCACATTTAAACTACTGTGTTTTTTTTTCATGTGTCATCTTATATAGCTTCACATGTATTTGCTTTCCAATGAAATATTCTAATGTGTCATAAGTGACTTGAAGTCAGTGTGTATACCTAGGCACCAATGTATCCAAGGCATCTCTTTCCAGTTGAATAAATAAGGGTTTTTTGTCTTGTGTACTTTGAAATGTTTCTGATATCTGCAAATTGTTTCCACATGTCTTTTCTGTTCTTCCTTCATTAGAAATATCATGCACTGCTTCGCTTGGGGTTCTCACCGTGTAAAACCTCTTACAGTCTCAAAATCGTTAAATATGCTTTCCAGTAATTACTCACCTCAGATACTGTAGGGAAATGAGGACTGTTATAAATGAAAAGACATCTACCTAAGTAAGCATTATTCTAGGCAAGGAAGCTCATAATGCTTCCTTGCAAGCATATCAAATAAAAACAACTCATAGTACAAGGAGCATGGATTAGTAATTTCAATATGGTTTTAGGCCATTGCACGATATTTTAAAATTCCATAAAACTCAGTCTGACTGGTGCTTCATTTCTTTGGACTCATGTGTTTCTTCAGGGGTTATGAGGTCTTGATTCTTACATAATGGAATAGTCCTTGAGCCGAGAAAAAAAAATGATGTGTTCAAATTTGAAAAAGAAAATTCACGATGAAATCTGCACACATGGATGCCTGAGCTCTGAGAGTTCTTAGTGGAGTTTGTCTTAGCTACTTAACTGTCCATCAGTCAGTCACTGGAAGATGTCACCCACTGTGTCATTACATTACCACATAGTCTCATCTTCCCAAGAGAATCCTTAAAGCACCAGAAAGTAGGACTCTAATTTTAAGGTTTCACTAATGACTTAAAAGAACCTCATGTGATTCAATACTTTTGAATATGCACACAATCTAGTTTTAAGAGTGATAGGAGTTAATCAGAATAACACAGATGAAATGTAATCCCTACTGTATACAATTTTTATCACTAAGCAATGCATTTTCCTAAACAACAAATACTGGATTTTTTGATTAACCTTGAAATTTTGTAAAGTGTATCTATCAGAAAAGAGAGCAAAAGACAAAAGCACAAGTAATTTAGAGAAGGAAAATTCTCTGAATATAAATATCTAGTCTTTTCTAATTTTCACTCATCAATGTCAAATGTTAAACATTGTATGAGTGACTGAATTAAACTTTTCAAAATACTAAATTCATCATTTAGAAATTTACTTACAAATATCATAAGACATTCATGTCAATTTATAAAATGGTGACTTTTAAAACATGTTGATGCTCATAAAAATAGCTTTTTAGAAAATCACAAAGCAATTGTCTATCCTGAAGCAAAGTCCCTTAGAGGCTTTTCCTCATGCCCTGTCAAAACATATATCCAAACCATAAGTAGATGTCTGAGTAAGAATCCATTTACTTCTTTGTGGTTTGTCGTGATTTATTTTGTAGAACAGGAGTTGGCATCAGTGATGTTGAGTTTGTTTTTGTTATTTACCAATAAGAAAATGTACATACGTCATGTTTTTGTGAAATATAAAGACATCATTACATGATTGTTGGATAAAGCAGTCATATAATTGCAGCTAATCAAGTGAAAATACAATATATAAAAATAAAATTATCTCACTCTTTATAAAAAATATCGAATTATATGAATCAAAATACACAACTAAAAATTACAATACAATACACTGTATGTGTGTTAAAGATGAAGGCAGAAAGAAAATGCAAATTAAGCAACATAATTTTAGAGAACCACAAATATCCCAGATGGACGTTTGTTATATTTAAAAAGACTTCCAACTCTATAGGAAAACTTAAAACTATTAAATCTTGCTTTCAGTTTAATTCTTCATTTCACCTGTTGATGTGCACCCCTAAATATCAATGTGGAATAGTGAAACCTCTGTGGGCTTCTCAGGGAACAGAACAACAAAACCAACCAACCAACCAACCAACCAAAAACTGACCTCTCAAGGCTTTTCTCCTAGCAGGGGAATTAGAGGTGCAGCATTCTGTTTACCAACTCTTCTGACCTGCAAAGATTATAAATGTTTTCTTAAATATTCAGGAAGGCAGATGGTTATGGTCCTGAGGCTGTGAGTTCTCCAGTTAGGACACCATTAGATCGAGCCCTGTGGAAGCAGAGAGCCTGCAGCTGTATCTCTTAGTGTTCAAATGTCAAGAGACGAGCAGTTCTAAATTTTGTAGACATTTAGAAATCATAGAACCTTGAATTTTTGTGGTCACTGGCTCCTGGGACTATATTCTCACAGTCTAAAGAAGACAAGAATTTCTGAAAGGGGGAAAAAATAGCTGTTTTCCTCTCTGGTGTAGCAGAAAAGGGGAGAAAATCACTCTTTGCCCCTTCACTTGCCTGTCCAGAGTTTGGCAATACACCTGGGACAGTTGACCTGGATTTTTAAATTACCTAGTAAAACACTTTGAAAAAGAACACCAAAATATTTTATTTAAAAATCAACTACTGACTACAGTCAGCTATCAAGCACAGTCAAATAATAATAATAAATATGAATGTTAAAAGTACATCAGGTTAGTTCTCAATTTGTTGAAGAGATGAGTAGAGGACTGAGTATAAACAGTGGATGCAGGGATTTAGGAAATATCAGTTTCCACCGAAAATTTGCAAATCATTAAATATGTAAAATATTGAGTTGGCCACAATAGTCAAAAGACAATAAGGATTCTACATCCAAAGACTTAAGCATATTTCCCTTTTAGTAGTGTACAACGTATTTTCCTATACCAAAGACATTAGAACATATGGGTGAGGCTCATTGTACACACCTTGTTGGCATCTCAATGATAAATGAGTTATGTAGGTGCTATCTGGACTTGCTGATGGATTTTGGGGAGCAACCTATAGTCCTGCCAACTGCCTAGATTGTTTGGGGATTACCATGGTACTCTTTGATCAACCACCCAATTAGGTGAACCTAATCTTGGTACTGAAAACTTCATTTGGTGACAAGAGATGATCATTTGGGACACTGTCATCCAAATTATTTGATGATTTCATTTAGATCTAAGAGCCAGAGTGGTTGGAGGACACAAAGTAAACAAGACTTTGTAAATCAACATGATCAAAGTTCATATGAGTTCACAGAGACTGAAACAGCATGTACATGTCCTTCAGGGGTTTACATCAGGCCCTCTGCCTATATATTATAACTTCCAGTTTAATGTTTTCATGGGATTCCTGAGTGTATAAATGGGTGGGTATCTGATTTTTGTGACTTCTTTTTTTTTTTTAATTTATTTTAATTTATTTTGCAATACAATTCAGTTCTACATATCAGCCACGGATTCCCTTGTTCTCCCCTCTCCCGTCCCCCTCACCTTCCCCCCAATCCCCCCCCATTCCCATCTCCTCCAGGGCAAAGCCTTCCCCACAGACTGAGGTCAACCTGGTAGACTCAGTCCAGGTAGGTCTAGTCCCCTCCTCCCAGGCCGAGCCAAACAATCCTGCATAGGCCCCAGGTTTCAAACAGCCAACTCATGCAATGAGCACAAGATCTGGTCCCACTGCCTGGATGCCTCCCAAACAGATCAAGCCAATCAACTGTCTCACCCATTCGGAGGGCCTGATCCAGTGGGGACCCCTCAGCCATTGGTTCACAGTTCATGTGTTTCCATTCATTTGGCTATTTGTCCCTGTGCTTTATCCAACCTTGGTCTCAATAATTCTCGCTCATATAAACCCTCCTCATTCTCGCTAATTGGACTCCCAGAGATCCACCCGGGGCCTAGTCATGGATCTCTGCATCCAGATCCCTCAGTAGTTGGATGAGGTTTCTAGCACAACAATTAGGGTGTTTGGCCATCCCATCACCAGAGTAAGTCAGTTCGGGCTGTCTCTCGACCATTGCCAGCAGTCTGTTGTGTGGGTATCTTTGTGGATTTCTGTGGGCCTCTCTAGCACTTTGCTTCTTCCTATTCTCATGTGGTCTTCATTTACCATGGTCTCCTATTCCTTGTTCTCCCTCTCTGTTGTTGATCCAGCTGGGATCTCCCACTCCCCCAAGCTCTCTTTTCCTCAACCCTCGCCTTTCATTACCCCCACTCATGTCCAGGCTGTTCATGTAGATATCATTCCATTTCTCTGTCATTGGACGATCCCTGTGTCTTTGTTGGGATCCTGTTTTCCAGGTAGCCTCCCTGGTGATGTGAGTAGCAGACAAGTCATCCTTGTTTCATGTCTAGTATCCTGCTATAAGTGAGTACATACCATGTTTGTCTTTCTGAGTCTGGGTTACCTCACTCAGGATGATTTTTTCTAGATCCATCCATTTGTCTGCAAACCTCATGATGCCATTGTTTTTCTCTGCTGAGTAGTATTCCATTGTGTATATGTACCACATTTTGTTTATCCATTCTTCAGTTGAAGGGCATCTGGGTTGTTTCCATGTTCTGGCTATTACAAACAATGCTGATATGAACATAGCTGAACAAGTGCTCTTATGGTGTGGTTGATCATTTCTTGGGTATATGCCCAAGAGTGGTATAGCTGGATCTTGGGGGAGATTGATTCCCAATTTTCTAAGAAAGCGCCATATTGATTTCCAAAGTGGTTGTACAAGCTTGCATTCCCACCAGCAGTGGAGGAGAGTTCCCCTAGCTCCACATCCTCTCAAGCATAAGGTGTCTTCGGTGTTTTTGATCTTAGCCATTCTGACAGGCTTAAGGTGGTATCTCAGAGATCTTTTAATTCTGTTCATCTTGTCCAACTGTGATGTGATACTCTGTTATATCTTATTACATTTTTTTATATCCTATTATATCTTATAAGCCTCTTTTATTTCTAATGGGAGATAGAACAGGAGTGGATCTTGATAAGAGATGAGATGATCTTGGGAGGAATAGAGGAAGGAGAAACTGTCATCAGGAGATATATATATATATATATATATATATGTGTGTGTGTGTGTGTGTGTGTGTGTGTGTATGTATACACATATATATACATATATATGTATGTATATATATATACATACATACATATATATATATATATATATATATATATATATATATATATATATATATCTAACAAGCACCTGAAGTTCAAATGTTATCAAAGAAAGAGAAATTGCTGTTCATGTAGGAGTGTTGAAGGGCAAAGAGGCCCATGAAGAAGAAAGTCTGCATTAAAGCCAACAGGAATGTGAAACGAAACAGTTGATGTTGGAAATGTATTAATTATAAGTTGTGAGAAGTGTTTGTGTGACTTAAGCTAAACCTGTACGCTGTACCTGAAAATCAGTGTATTTCTGGTGAACAGTCTCTGTTCTATCCTGTTGTGCTTGATCTTCTTTGGCAAGAACATTAATCATTTCACACTGGAATAAACTGCTAAAATCTTTTCTGAGCAGAAAGCAAAACAAACAGCAAGTGCAAGAAGAGTACTTAAGCTGGAACTCTACTTCCCTCAAACAGGAAGCAGAAAATTTGTCCATTCCAAAGATCCGGGAGATGTCTGCATCAAGCCTCATACCTACACTCAGAGTTGCATAATATATTAGAATATAGCCATTTTGGGAAGGAATTGTAAATATTATATTGAAAATAGTGGCTATATAGCTTTAGACATTTTTTCCTTTCAATGATGTTGTACAACAGGATGTCATGTATAATTTGCTAAAATAAATACTCATTCTTAAGGCAAATGGCCTCTCTCTTAATTTTGGAATATCCTGATAACCTTCCATTTGCATATTTACATATAAAATTCTTGGTCCTCTACAGCATAGTTGCTATGCCATAGAGTATAAAAACAAAGCCTTTTCCTTTTCTAATAGTCTCATTTTTTATGTTTAATTACATGATTTTAATTTTAGTGGTTTTAATTAATATTAGTTGTATTATAATTAATTACTTATTATTTGTTTTATTTGAGTTGAATATAGAAATTAGTGCGGGATAATCTCATATTTTACCACCAATCTCTGCCTGTAAATAAAATATTATTTATTTATTTGTTGAAAGAGTGTTTATTTTTAATGTTAGATTTCATTTTTCTCTTTGGCTTTTTCTATTTTATATCAAGATTTAAGATGCTTTTGTTGTTATTGTTGTTTTGTTTGGTTTTCTTAACCCCTTTACCATTTGTATAACACTTTAAAATTGCTTCAATGTCTTTCCCAAAATAAATCTATTTGGTAATTCTGCCCATTTTTTGTCTTTAAATCATTCTAACTTAGTGACTTCAAGTGATTTTTATAACAACAGCTATTCTAGTGTTTGCTCTAATAAATATATGTTTTTAGCAAGATTTTATGAAGTCAACTAAAAAGAGAACAGATGTGAGGAATGCACAACCAGTTAGGGATGGCAAGTCACCTCAATGCCATTTGATTTACAAACACAGGTAAAACTTAATTTGAGTTATGTCTTGTGAATGCCAATATAAAAGAAAAGTAGAATTTGAATTCATCTGGTTAGAAACATCCAGCAAACATATTTAGACAACTAGAAATTTCTTAAGGAAGAATCCCAAATGGGACAACTATGTAGCTCTCACCAAATATCTTGTCTTTACTTCTGTGTCTACCCCACCAATCTGTGTTGAATTCATGCAACTATGGGAATCATGAATTGCTGCTTGTTGAAACAGATATTGAAACTGTATTACACTTTAATTTGGTTTTTAAATATATGTTAATACATGTTCTAAGCTCTCAGTACTTGGTGGCCTAACCAAGTACTGCAGGACAGAGTTCTGCTGGAACTATTGCCTGGAGCCTATAGGATCAAACACCACAGACAGCCTTGACTAATTATGGCAATGAAATTGCTGTGAATCTGCATATTGAGCTTGTAGGAAGATACTTTGTTATCAACTTGTAAAAGCTTCTGTTATGCCTGTTCTATTGAGATTTTTAATTTAAATATAAAGAAGACAGAATGTTAATAAAGTTGAACCTATATATTCTCAAAGTAGGGCAATAATTTTTTTAATGCAGATAATGAAGTAACTCAGAAAGATTTTGAGAGAATGTAGGCATTTTAATCTGATACAGCTTAAAAGTAATGATTCAGTGTAAATAAAAGTGAGAAATTATCTTTGCTTATTTACTTTACAAGGAACATAATAATGTGGGCAAATGAACCAGGCAAAGTCGAGCTCAATTATATAACTATTTGGAGTACTGGGGAAGACATTGATTTCCCTCCTTTATAAGTAATTCATGGGGCACAATATTAAACAATAGATAAAATATCAAGTAAATATGCTTCGGGGCATAATTAAAATCCAAGTACTTCTGCATTTCACCAGTTTCAACTCCTATGCAGGATAACTATGCATGATAAGTTATTGGCAAATTGCTTGCAAAAATAAAACTCAAAAGGATGCTTACACTAAGTACAAAATTTTATTTATTCAAATGGTGAATCTTATATTTCATTAAATTTTAGCTATCTAGAGTTACCTTTGTATGTTCAGAGGATTTCTAAAATCAATAGACAGAAAGTCACTCTGGTCAAGCAACGCTAGGCACATAAAAGCAAAGCTGTAAAAATAACATAGTGTCATAATGAGTAGATTCTATGGTGAGCTTTTGGTAAAGTCCCCTAAAGTCATCCACCACTTCGCTCTGGTTGGCTTCTTTCCCTATCTACACATTTTCCACTCACTTTACCCTTATCAGTCTCTGTATATGCTAGTTATGATTTCATATATATGTGATTCTCATGTGTGACAGCAATTTGAATCTTAAATAGAGTGGGAACAAGAAAGGTGGGGTAGCTTATAGAATTAGTATTTGAAGGCATCTGATAGAAATGAGAGCAGCTTAATAGATTATTCAGTTTACAATGGAGGTAGGTACTATTAAAATTACAAAGTAAGATTCAAACACTAGCAGGTGACTGCATGTCCTTCTTAGCAGAACAACATTAGAAATACCAAACATGAAGCTAATGTTGTCATGACTACAGGAGGAAGTTGTTATTTGATGTGTACTGAAGAACTTTTGTAAATTAAGAAAAAGAAAGATAAGGTAGTGGTGAAGGAGAAGGAAGAGGATGAGGAGGAAGAGAAGGAAGAGGATAATGATGATGAGGAAGAAGAGAATGAGGAGGAGGAGGAAGAGGATGATGCTGAGGAGAAGGGGGCTGTTTGGCAGCAGCTGGGGAAGACAGAGAGAGGAAGAAGGATGAAAGGGAGAGAAGAGAGAAGAGCAGTGTGAGACACAGAGAAAACAGGAGAGGTGGGAAAAGGGCAGGGAGACATCCATCACCGTTAGATTAAACAGGTTGCTCTAGGAAACAAGAGTTGATAAACAGTATAAATGACAGAAACAATTATGGAAAGGGAAGTTCAAATAGAGAATTGGCCCTGGTGTTGCAAGTTGGAAATTTTTTCCTGAAGAAGAGTGTAGACTCATTCGTCAGCTGCAACTGATCCTTTCCACACTATGAAAGAAGAAGTAAACAGAACAAATGAGGTAAATCATGATGATGCTGAAAATACAAATGTTAAAATCGTTTCTATTTGAAAAACCTAGCTTCAAAAGTATAGTATAAAGCACAATACAAAATACCATATGAGTGGGAAAATTATGATAAAAAGGAAACATTATTGGTAATAAAAGGACTATAGAGTTCCAAGGGAGAGATTTGAATTGTTGTATGAATGAAGAATGATAGGATCATTTTACACAAGCAGTTGAAATACTGACTTCATGCAAATCCACAAAAGGATGTTTGCAAAAGCAGTGTTGAGTACTGTTCCAAAAGTTTTGGAAAGGATGAAAGAACACACACCAGCAGTAATTCCTATGGCAGGTTACTGAAGGAAGCCACAGCTGTGTTTAAACAGAAGCACTGGGCTCTGTCCCTCTCCCAGATTCTGAGAGCAAATCCTAAAGATTCTCCTGGTGCTACTGCTCTGACTGGACCATTGCTTCAGCTGAAGAACAGCTGGGACCTGCACTGAGAGTCCTGGTACTGCAAAGAAAATTGAAACTATTAGTTATTTTTTGATTCCATGCAATTCAATATCAGATCAAGAAAAACTACTTCCTGTAGATGAAACTTAAAATAATGGTTGTTTGTACTTAGAATTAGAATGGTTGATACTAAAGTTTTCTGGATTCTGATGTTCTTTACAAAACTATGCACACTATTTCTGACATTTACATTGCAGATATATTGTGTTCTGGTATTAAAGATTTGTGCTTCTCATATACATATGTTATATACTATATTTCACTTATAAATTAAAAAGCAATTAGAATTTAATATACAATATTAGCCAATAATTAAAAAATTTCCATGGAAATTTAAATTTTTTAAAAGATGTATTTATATTTATGTATCTGCGTATGTATGAGACTATATCTATGTGTGTTTATAAACATGCACATGTGATCATTCAGAGATATGAGGAAGGTTTCTCTTCTGTTACCACTCTCTGCCTATTCCTTTGATGCACAATCTCTTTTTGAACTTCAAGCTCTTGGTTTTTCAGCTAACCTAGAAGCAAGAACTCCCCAGAAACAGTCTTGTCAAAGGGTGCACAGACACTCAGCTGGTCTTTTGTGTTCTGATAAATGAACTCCCTTCTTCATATGTGGACAGTCAGCACTTTGAATCACTGATCCATATTTCCCACCTATGCCTTTGAATTTTTACAACAAGTATTTCATTAAAGTAAAAAGCAAATCTAAATATGTAGAAAATAAATTGGATAGAGAAATTCCGAATTACCTATCACATTCTTGAGGACATTAGATGTCAGTGAATGTATGTACACATGTGAAATATAATTGCAGAATTTAAAAATCAGGGACATCTAGAGACCAATTATCAGTGTGCCACCATTTAATAGGAGATCATATAAAAATGTTTCTTAGTTTCATGAATATAATAATTATAGACATCTTAGTTTCTCTGGAAAAAACAAAATGGTTTGATGTAATTTATACCTTTTTGGTGTAAAAATTTGTTTACAGTTTCAGTGATGTTAGAAGAATTCCATGATGTGGGTTTGTTTTGTGGCTTTTATTCTCTACTGTCTTTTTCTTTCCTGTGTTCAAAAAATACAAAATCACCAATGACATTTTTAACAGTGTAAGATTAAAATGATGCACACATTAATTGGATGCTTTATACAATAAAATGTAAGAAAACTTGTGAGGTTAACTTTATAATATATTTCTTTGCCTTATCAAGGTATATGAGTAAGATCAATGTGTTCAGTGCTCTAGTGGCTGAGATGACAGAGGAAAAAGGTACTGGCAATGTCTGCCACGTTAACTTCCAAGTATTAGTGCTGCACTGCCAAAGGAAGAATGTTTTATCTCTTATCTGGTGGCTCCTTCACCATCTTTTCCATTGTAGGCAACACGGAATTGGTAGTGCTGTGTGCAATCTCATATTCCATACATGCACTTTTTGGAATTAATCAGACTTACCTATTTAAGTTACAGTTATTCTTTCTCATGTTTCCTTATTGCTTTTTCCCAATCGCTTACTTGTAAAACACATTTTAAAACCATAAAATATGTTTCTGTATTACACAGTATTCAGTCAATTGCACAGAATTCATGCTGTTAATATTTAGAAATGGATAAATATGCATTTACCTTGTATATTACAATGGCAGCTGATATTCTGTTTTAAAACTAGTGTTGTCCCAAAATACAATTCTAAGTCATTAAGAAATTATTTCATCCTACTCCAAAACAACCATCCCTCAAAGACCACAAGAAGCAGAGACTACACACCAGAAAGGACTTGAATATGAACTACAAAGGAATAAAAGACTGAAGTGGAGCCTAAATGGAATCTTGCCCATGGTGAGATCATTTGAACACTTGTAAAACGACCCAATAATCCTTGTTCCACATCTAGTATCCTCCTATGAGTGAGTACATACAATGTTTGTCTTTCTGAGTCTGGGTTACCTCACTCAGGATGATTTTTTCCATTTGCCTGCAAACCTCATGATGTCATTGTTTTTCTCTGCTGAGTAGTCTTCCATTGTGTATATGTACCACATTTTATTTATCCATTCTTCAGTTGAGGGGCATCTAGGTTGTTTCCAGGTTCTGGCTATTACAAACAATGCTGATATGAACATAGCTGAACAAGTGCTCTTGTGGTATGATTGGGCATTCCTTGGGTATATGCCCAAGAGTGGTATAGCTGGATCTTGGGGAAGATTGATTCCCAATTTTCTAAGAAAGTGCCATATTGATTTCCAAAGTGGTTGTACAAGCTTGCATTCCCACCAACAGTGGAGGAGAGTTCCCCTAGCTCCACATCCTCTCCAGCATAAGCTGTCTTCAGGGTTTTTGATCCATCACCAGGGAGGCTACCTGGAAAACAAGACCCTAAGAAAGACACGGGGATCATCCAATGACGGAGACATGGATGAGATCTACATGAACAGCCTGGACATGAGTGGGGGTAATGAAGGGTGAGGGTCGAGGGAAAGAGAGCTTGGGGGATCAGGAGATCCCAGCTGGATCAACAACAGAGAGGGAGAACAAGGAATAGGAGACCATGGTAAATGAAGACCACATGAGAATAGGAAGAAGCTGAAAGACCCCCGTCTGGAGTCTTCCCTCTGGAGAGACCCTCGCCCAGAGATCACACCGAGACCACAAGTCAGATGCAAACAGCAAGAGGCTTTATTCAGGAACACGGGTACCCGGGGCGATACAGTCCCTCCAGAGGCTGAAGAGACTGGCGCGCCCACGGGCTGGAGTGGAGGGTTTTTATAGGGTTGGGCAGCGGAAGGGCGGGTACAGAAGCAGGAAGCATAGTTTACAGGGTTCTGATTGGACGATTCGTATGAGGCCAGGTTCAAACTCAGGACAGCTCGTGATTTTTCCCCGAGCTCGACACGCCTGCTGACTTGGCTCTCATCCAGGGTACAAGTTGTTTTTCTGACCTCTAGTTACTTTTCAGGCCTTGCTCAAAAATGGCGTTAGGCTAAGCAAGTATGCTGGGGCCCTTCATTCCCCCATTTTCTTATCTCAGGGAATGGAATCCTCCATTCATGGGGAAGAATAGGGATGTGACTCCATTTCCACCTGGTTGAGTCGTTGGTATTGTTGGGTCAATACCAAGGTCTGAATAGTAGAAACGCGTTCCCTGATAAATTGGACAAGTCTGTTTAGGATACAGGGCCCGAGCGTCAGAAGGAGCAATAAAATCAGAAGGGGTCCCATAAGGGTGGAGATGAGGGTGGTGAGCCAGGGGGACCTTCTGAACCATCCTTCAAACCATCCCTGCTGTTCTTCAAAGAGTTTTTGTCTTTGTTCTAATCTTTTTCTTAATCTAGCCATGCTATCTCTCACCACCCCAGTATGATCCGCATAGAAGCAACATTCTTCTTTAAGGGCGGCACATAACCCCCCCTCCTGCAGGAAGAGGAGGTCTAATCCCCTCCGGTTCTGCAGAACTACTTCAGACAGGGAGGTGAGTGACTTTTCCAAGGCACTCACGGATTCCTCCAGTGCCTGGATATCGGTATGCATGGCAACCTGGAGTTGTCTGAACTGGTTGGTTTCCATGAGGGCAGTGGTACCTCTGCCTATTCCGGCGGCGACTCCTCCCATAGTTAATCCACCTAATATCAGGGCCAGGGTTAGTGAGACTGGCTCTCTTTTTATACGGGGGACCCCTGTTTCATATCGGGCATAGATATCTTCAGGTGCATGGTAGACTATCTTGGGGTACAGTTCTATGAGCACACAATAATCGGCCGTGTTCGCTAGTATTGAGGAGGAGAGGCATGGTGTAAGTCCAGTGCTACAGGCCCAATAAGTTCCGTTGGGAACCACGAGATAGTGGGGTCCTGGAACAAGTGCCTGGGTGCGATTACACAGGTGTTGGTGGGTGTAGGGTACTATCCCCAGACATAGTCCTTGTCCTGACACCTCGGAGATTGTGAGCTTATGCTGAGGTGTCGAGGCACATCCTGACGGGGGTGAAGAAGAATTGGTGAAGCTTCCGACTACGGCCACCCCCTCATAATAGGGAGGTGTGGAGACTAGGCATAACCAGCATTCCTGAGTCTGATTTGGGTTGGTAACATTGAGGGCTGAGTAAGCGCCCTCTATAAGATTCAATAGCCGGTCTCCCGTACCGGGCCTGGGTGGCTGGAGGGTGACTGGGGTTACAGTAGCATTCGGAGCCGTGCTTGGGCGAATGGCTGAATTGGGTCGGGGGGTAGCCCTCGGGGGTGCCGGAGCGGGTAAAGAGGGGCGCTTTTGGTCAGAGAGAACCTGGTTGGGACCTATAGAGGCGGAGGGCTCCGTGATTTTAAGCCTAATCGTAAACACGACTCCCTGGTCCCATCCCGTCATGTAAAGTCTAAGTCCCCATGTTTTACCTTTAATCCAGTCTTGTGTTATCTCCCTTCCCTTCTGAGTAAAAGATATATTCAGGGGGTTGCAGGTGAAATTTACACAGGCCCCCCCCTTTCCAGTAAGTGTTATCTCTTCCTGACGTGACAGTTCCCCAACAACGTCCTTGAGTAAGAGGACGCCATGAGTGGCTTTCTCTTTGGGTAGTTCTTTTTACCCTAATGAGGTCCCAAGTGGATGAAGGCTCCCAATAGGTATTACCAGTTGTTTCACATCCCCATGCTTTACAGAAGTAACTTTCATAACCCCCACATTGTCTAATCATCTTTCTGTCCCTACCATCCCGGGGGCAGACGTAAAAGGATAGTTGTGACAGGGCTGCTCTGGTTTCAGGGTGACCACATCCATATCTCCCGTCACTACATTTGCAAGTTCCCTTACCATCCTGACAGATGTCTGGTGCTCTGGGGTTCATGGGGTCAGTGGTGGGGATGTCCCAGTCCTCTGACCCTGCTACTAGTTGGCAGAGATCTGGATGCAAGTTAGGCCACCATGTGAAGGGGGTGTGAAGGGCGGCCGTTTGCCAGACCGTCTCCCCAGTTTGTGAGATAACCTGCCAAGTGAGCCTCTTAACTAGGTGCGGGCTCTCTGCCGCCCTAGTCCCCTGGGGGTAGGCAGAGATTAAGAGGAGGGGGAGGAAGAGGAGCCGCGGGCCAACCTTATTTTTAGGGGGTTTCGTGTGCGGCGCACTGTCCATGTTGACTTTCTGGATCCTGCTGGGTCGGGTTCCCTGGCAGCCTTCACATGCGAGGCGTGGATCCATGCAGCAATCCCGTCGACCTTGAGTGCAGTGGGGGTGGTCAGCAAGACAGTGTAGGGCCCCTTCCACCGTGGTTCCAGATTCTTGGTCTGGTGTCGTCGGACCCAAACGGAGTCCCCGATCTGGAAGGGGTGGGGCACCACCGGCTTGTCTAGCTGCTCCTGATAGGCCTTGGCCAGGGGCTTCCAGATCTCCCTCTGCACCAGTTGGAGGGCTTGAAGATGTGCCTCTAAAGTAGGGGTGGTAGCAAAGGAGGAAATATCAGGATGGAGAAAGTCTACAACAGGAGGTGGGGCCCCATACATGATCTCAAAAGGGGTTAGGCCGTGTGGGCCAGGAGTATTTCGGGCTCGGTAGAGAGCCAAGGGAAGTAGGAGCACCCAATCTCTAGTGCCAGTTGCAAGCGTTAATTTGGTTAAAGTCTCCTTGATAGTTCTATTAGCTCGTTCTACCTGTCCTGAGCTCTGGGGACGGTATGCACAATGGAGTTTCCAATCAACCCCCAATAGTTTGGCCACCTTCTGACTTACCTGAGAGACGAAGGCAGGCCCGTTATCCGACCCCAATATTTGAGGCATCCCATACCTGGGGAAGATTTCTTCCAACAGTTTCTTTGTTGTCACGTTAGCCATCTCATTCTTGGTTGGAAATGCCTCGATCCATCCGGAAAAAGTGTCCACGAAGACCAGGAGGTACCGGTACCCGTAGAGTCCGGGTTTTACTTCTGTAAAGTCTATTTCCCAATGAACACCAGGACGATGGCCTCTTTGGCGGGCCCCCTTGTTTAGATGAACCTTTCCTGCGTTGACTTGAGCACAGGCTGGGCAGGTAGAAGTTACCTGCTGGAGTACCTGATCCTGGTTCAGCAGCACTGCCCAGGTGTTTTCTCTGTCCAATAGGGTCTTCATCTTGTTTTTGCTCAAATGGGTCAATGAATGGAGGAATCTCAGCATGTATCGGGTATGGGAGGTTGGCATGACCATCCGGTCCCCCAGTATATATGCTTGTCTTCCTTGTTCCCAGTCCGCCCCCATTTTCTTTGCTAGCTCATGGTCTTCTGGGCTATAGGGCACGGGGTCTCTCTCAGGCTGTGGTTCTTGTATGGCCATCAACTGGCTGCTCCCTGCTGGCTGGGAAGCCACTGTTCGGGCAGTCAGATCCGCCAGCCGATTCCCTCTGGCTACCGCAGAGTCATCCTTTTGATGCCCTGGGCAGTGGACAATACTGAGTTGGAGCGGGAGGAACAGGGCCTTTAGGAGGTCTAGGATCTCTTTTTTGTTTTTGATTTCCTTACCCGCGGACGTCAGCAGGCCTCTCCGTCTGTAGATTTCCCCGTGGACATGCGCAGTGGCGAAGGCATATCTGCTGTCAGTATAAACTGTGAGCTTCTTATCTTCTGCCATCTGGAGAGCTTGGGTGAGCGCAATCAGTTCTGCGCGCTGGGCCGATGTCCCGGGCGGGAGTGACGATGCCCATACCACTTCCGATTCGGTGGTTATAGCTGCCCCGGCTCTGCGTTTCCCCTCCTCCAGGAAACTGCTCCCATCTGTGTACCAGACAGCGTCTGGATTCTTAAGCGGCTGATCTGTCAGATCAGGGCGGGTGCCATGTGCTTCAGCTAGAATCTGGAGGCAGTCATGCTCCTCGGAGGGGCTAGGCAGTGGCAGCAAGGTAGCAGGGTTAAGGGAAACTGTCGGCCCAAAATTTACCCGGTCTGAGTCCAGCAGTAAGGCCTGATAGTAAGTCATTCTGGCGTTAGAAAGCCATCTGTCCGGTGGTTGTCGGACCAAGGCCTCCACTGCATGGGAGGCCAGCACAGTCAACGGCTGTCCCAGAGTCAGCTTCCCGGCATCCTTAAGTAATACGGCAATGGCTGCCCCCATGCGGAGGCATGATGGCCATCCTGTAGCCACCGGGTCCAATTTCTTGGACAAGTACGCTACAGGTCTCCTCCAAGGTCCCAGTCTTTGCACCAGTACCCCTTTGGCAAAACCTGAGTTCTCATCCACAAACAGCTCAAAGGGCTTGGTTAGATCTGGCAGACCCAGAGCCGGGGCCTCGAGTAAGGCCTTCTTGATCTGTTGGAACGCTTTCTGATGCTTCTCCTCCCATTGGAACATGGCCCCTGGTTTAGTGAGGGGGTACAATGGGGCTGCCAGTTCGGCAAAGCCAGGAATCCAAAGGCGGCAGTACCCAGCCGTACCCAGGAGCTCTCGAACTTGGCGGGGGTTCCGAGGAGGGGGGATGGAGATTATCGTCTCCTTCCTCGCTCTTGTTAACCATCTTTGCCCCCCGCTCAGGGTGTAGCCCAGGTAGGTAACCTTGTCTCGGCATACTTGAGCCTTTCTGGCTGAGGCTCTATAGCCCTTTTGTCCAAGTCTGGCCAATAAGGCTCGAGTGCCCTCCAGGCACTCGGTTTGACTCCTGGCCACCAGGAGTAGATCATCCACGTACTGGAGCAGAGTCAGGGTTGGGTGTTCGACCCGGAATCCGGCCAGATCTGCATGTAGGGCCTCATCAAAGAGGGTTGGGCTATTTTTGAAGCCCTGAGGGAGCCGGGTCCAGGTTAACTGTCCTGAGAGCCCTTTTTCTGGGTCCCTCCATTCAAAAGCGAATAGCATTTGACTTTGAGGGTGCAGTCTCAAACAAAAGAAGGCATCCTTCAGGTCTAGCACAGTGTACCAGACGTGGGTCCGTGGGAGGGTGCTCAGAAGGTTATAGGGGTTGGGCACCGTGGGGTGTATGTCCTCCACCCGCTTATTGACCTCTCTCAAGTCCTGGACCGGCCTGTAGTCCCCTGTCCCCGGTTTCTTAACAGGCAAGAGAGGGGTATTCCAAGGGGACTGGCAGGGCTTTAGCACCCCTTGGTCCAGGAGCCTTCGAATATGGGGCTTGATCCCCTCATGAGCTTCCCGTGACATTGGGTATTGTCTAATTGAAACGGGAGTCGCGGAGGCCTTTAGTGAGATCACCAGCGGTGGTTGGTCGTGTGCCAGCCCCAAGCCCCCAGTCTCTGCCCAGGCCTGAGGAAACTCTCTCAGCCAGTTCTGTAGTTCCTCAGGTGATTTCTCCGGGGGTTCTGGTTCAAACAAACGGTATTCTTCTTCTAAACTGAGGGCAAGGATTTGTAGAGAGTCTCCTTTAGGACCCGTGACCCTCGGTCCCTTCTCATCAAAATAGATTTGTGCCTTCAATTTGGTTAATAGGTCCCGTCCTAACAGCGGATGGGGGCATTCAGGTATGTGCAGAAAGGAGTGAGTTACTTGCCCTGATGCCAGTTGGACTTTTCTCTCGGCAGTCCAATAATACCTCTTGTTTCCAGTTGCCCCCTGCACCAGTGCAGAATGCCGGCTAAGAGGCACTCCGGCATGGGTTAGGACTGAATGTTCGGCACCAGTATCAACCAGGAAGGTCACGGGCTGCCCCCCGATCTTGAGGGTTATCCTAGGCTCAGGGGGGGGCTCCTGGCCTCGACCCCCCTAGTCTTCCAGACTAAGGAGGTCTACGGTCTTGGGCTTGGGCCGGCGGGGTCCTTGTGGCTTCTTGGGGCACTCTCGGGCCCAGTGTCCCTTCTCCTTGCAGTAAGCACATTGATCTTTATCAAGGGGTGGCCTCCTTCGCTCTCCCGACCTATCTCCCTCTCTCCGCTGTCCCTGAGACACAACGGCGGCCAAAACCTTTTTCATCTCCCTATGCTGTTTCTTGTCCCTTTCCTCTTGTTTCTGCCATCTCCTTTCCTCACGCTCCTCAGGAGTTTCTCTCTTATTGAACACTTTCTCTGCTTCCTTCAATAAGTCTGGCAAATCTAGCGCCTGTAAACCTTCCAGCCGCTGCAATTTAGTTCTGATATCTGAGCTAGACTGATAGATAAATGATAGGATGACACCTGGTGCTTGCCCTGGGTCTTCTGGATCATACGGAGTGTACATCCTATAAGCCTCCTTCAGCCTCTCTAAAAATGCAGCGGGTGTTTCTTCCTTTCCCTGTATCACATTCCTTACCTGAGCCAAATTGGTAGGCCTTCTGGCGGCCGCTCGGAGACCCGCTAAGAGCAACTGGCGATAGAGACGTAGATGCTCCCTACCTTCAGGTGTATTGAAGTCCCAGTCTGGGCGGGTCAAGGGAAAAGCTGCATCGATGATATTTGGGAGTTGGGTTGGCCTCCCATCATCGCCCGGAACCTGCTTCCGGGCCTCCAGGAAAACTCTCTGCTTCTCCTCTACTGTTAAGAGGGTCTGCAGGAGCTGCTGACAGTCGTCCCAAGTCGGCCTCTGAGTCACTAGGATGGACTCAATTAGGCCGGTCAAGGCAACAGGATCCCTAGAGAAAGGGGGATTATGTTGTTTCCAATTATAGAGGTCTGAGGCTGAAAAGGACCAGTACTGCAACTGGCGATTCGGCCCCTCTCTGAGCGGGAAGGCCCTGGACTCATTAGGGGGGTCATCCCGGCGGCCGCGGAGGCGGCCGGCAATGGGGGACGGGGCTGCGTCCTCTTCTCCAGCCCCGTGGGTCCTGCGAGTCGAGGTGACTTCTGGATCTGCCACGGGCACGGCCGGGGGCGCCGCCACCGGGGCGGTGGCTGGGGCCGCTTCGGCTGGCTCTCCAGGTGGTCCGGCTCGATATGGTGGTGGGTCCTCCGTCAGGAGATCTATAAGGGGGGTATTGGGGTCTGGGGGAAGGACTGGAGGCTTAGGAGTCTCCTTGTGAGGGAGCACGGGGTAAAGGGAGGAGTCCGGGTTGGGGGGCGCAGAAGGCCCAGAGACTGGAGGGGGCTGGGGAAGGAAAGGCTTAACCCATGGAAATGGGTTCTCGACCAGTGATCTCCAGATGGCGATATATGGGACCTGGTCGGGATGCCCATAAGGGCTAGGGGCAAAAACCTTACCCTCCACCTGCGAAATAAGAGAGAGGTTAAAAGATCCCTCTCGCGGCCAGCCGACATTCATCATGACCCATTCGGCCTCGCAGAAGGTGATCCATTTCTTCTTCCTGACAATGACACCTTCATTGTTTCCTCGAGCCTTAACATCGGACCAGTGGTCCGTGGTTAGGCTCAGTGGGGTGGCGACAGCCTGTCCCATGATGGTCTCCAAATAAAGAAGGGAGAAACAAACAGACAAGACAGACCACAGAATTTTTCACTGCGGCTCCGGCGTAAAACCGAAAGCAAAAACTCAGATGGGGACGCGGAGTGTTTGAATTCTCCGTCCCCTGCCAGTACCACGTATTCTTCTGATGCGTGGGTGGCCCTGAAAAACCGTGCCCCAGAGGGGACTTCCCGTGCACCAGAGGGGACTTCCCGTGCCCCAGAGGGGACTTTCCGTGCCCCAGAGGGGACTTCCCGTGCCCCAGAGGGGACTTTCCGTGCCCCAGAGGGGACTTCAGATACCCGTGGAACGTCTTCCAGGGTTTCGGTGGGCGAAGTCCGAGCTCGTCAGCTCCTTCAGCCCCCACCGACTCAGACCTGACTTAGGACGTCCGACGAAAACGAAAGACAAGTAAACAGACTGAGACAATACAGACAGACAGTGGCCGGCCAGCTTACCTCCTGACAGTGGGTCGGTGGTCCCGAGGCGGGGGTCTCCGATCCCGGACGAGCCCCCAAATGAAAGACCCCCGTCTGGAGTCTTCCCTCTGGAGAGACCCTCGCCCAGAGATCACACCGAGACCACAAGTCAGATGCAAACAGCAAGAGGCTTTATTCAGGAACACGGGTACCCGGGGCGATACAGTCCCTCCAGAGGCTGAAGAGACTGGCGCGCCCACGGGCTGGAGTGGAGGGTTTTTATAGGGTTGGGCAGCGGAAGGGCGGGTACAGAAGCAGGAAGCATAGTTTACAGGGTTCTGATTGGACGATTCGTATGAGGCCAGGTTCAAACTCAGGACAGCTCGTGGTTTTTCCCCGAGCTCGACACGCCTGCTGACTTGGCTCTCATCCAGGGTACAAGTTGTTTTTCTGACCTCTAGTTACTTTTCAGGCCTTGCTCAAAAATGGCGTTAGGCTAAGCAAGTATGCTGGGGCCCTTCAAAGCAAAGTGCTAGAGAGGCCCACAGAAATCCACAAAGGTACCCCCACAATAGACTGCTGGCAATGGTTGAGAGACAGCCCGAACTGACCTACTCTGGTGATGGGATGGTCAAACACCCTAATTGTTATGTTAGAAACTCTGTCCAATGACTGAGGGAACTGGATGCAGAGATCCATGGCTAGGCCCCGGGGGGAGCTCTGGGAGTCCAATTAGCAAGAAAGAAGAGGGTTTATATGAGTGAGAATTGTTGAGACCAAGGTTGGATAAAGCACAGACAAATAGCCAAACGAATGGAAACACATGAACTATGAATCAATGGCTGAGGGATCCCCACTGGATCAGGCCCTCCGAATGGGTGAGACAGTTGATTGGCTTGATCTGTTTGGGAGGCATCCAGGCAGTGGGACCAGATCTTGTGATCATTGCATTAGTTGGCTGTTTGAAACCTGGGGCCTATGCAGGGTCGCTTGGCTCGGCCTAGGAGGAGGGGACTGGACTTGCCTGGACTGAGTCTGCCAGGTTGAGCTCAGTTTTGGGGGGAGGCTTTGACCTGGAGGAGGTGGGAATGGGAGGTTGGCTTGGGGGAAAGGGAGGGGACGGGAGGGGGGATAACAAGGGAATCCGTGGCTGATATGTAGAACTGAATTGTATTGTAAAATTAAATTAAATTAAATTTAAAAAAAAAAAAAAAACACGACCCAATAAAGACTGACATGGTAGCAAAAACCTCCAATCCTAGCAGGAGCTGAAAGCGTACAATCACCATAAGGTCAAGGCTCTTCTGGGAAACATTAAATTTTAGGGCAACATGGGCTACAGAATGACATCCTATCTCAAAATAATTTAAAAAGTAAAATAATCTAATTGCAAGAGTCCTTGAACAATTTTCTCAAGTTATATTATCTCTGACTGCATTTTACCTACCATATCCTTAAAGATATATGGCATTCTAAAACTCCCAAGAACATAAGGATAATTTTAATTGAAGCAATGTGGTTAGTGTTTGTTTTAGTAAATCCTAAAGTTTAAATAAAATATGCAATATTCTATTGTTTATTAAGATTAACTGTGATATCTTATTTTTAATATAGTAGAATGTGTTCTATTAATCTACTAAGAAAGAAAGCTGTTTTTAACCCGAAATTATGTTAGGCTATAGAAGCAATAAAAGTTGTGGGAGTTACTAAATGGCTTCCTTACTCTTTAGTTCTGAAATATTTATCAGTCTCAGATGTGCTTTCTGTTGAATAATGACTATTAATAGTTCCTAATGCAAAAGAGTTGTCAACTCCTTTGGACTCCCAATTTTCAGATTTGAATTTACAAAAAAATCAATATTTTCTTCATAATAACAACATCTTTCAATTTTTACTCAATTACATATTTCATTGATTTTTGTGGTATGCATAAATCATGTATGATGTTATGCAAAGTACTGTGAAGCGTTGAAGGAGTAGGATGGAGAACTATCAAAACCATGTGACTCATGAAGCTAGCTAAATCTGAAAGGGACAGAGAGGTCATTCTGTAGGTAAGTTTTAACTTCATAAACAAATATTTCATAAAAATAAAATTCACATGGAATAATCTATAAGAAATGAAATGAATCTGTGACATATGATTCAATATAAATGAAATATTTTTTAAAAGGAGAACTAATTAGAGGATATCATTAATACATTTTAATGACAATTTAGTAAATACATAAAACTCAAAATGCTGGGAGAACTGTAAAGTCTCTTATATTGAACAGAAATTCATTACCTGCGTGACACTTGAAGCACGGTTTGGACCCATGAGAAGTACAAAGATGGACAAGATGTGGAGAACAATGTTTCATTCAAAATTAATCATGTGGTAGTTGTGTTGAAGTAAATGTCTGTTTTAGAATTACTCCTTTCAATTTTTCTGTGCCATATTATTTTAGTATGGTAGCTGTGATAGCAATAGTGCTAATCCCTAAAATAATAAATATCTGTGCTGGCTTATAAGACAACATCGTTCTTTGTAGTTTCTGACAAGGTGACCCAAAGAAACAGTCTTCTTCCAAGAGTGATTTGACAACACACAACACAGATTTCTTGAAGCTATTCTAAAAATCTTTTTTTTTATTTACTAGAAAGAAGGTAGATAATTGAATATACAAAATTACAAATTGAGGAGATGGCTCAGTGGATAATATAATGTCCACTCTTTTTTTTTATGTTTTTTTTTTTTTTTTTCAGGGCTGAGGACCGAACCCAGGGCCTTGTGCTTGCTAGGCAAGCACTCTACCACTGAGCTAAATCCCCAACCCCAATGTCCACTCTTATAGATCACCTGAGTTTGGGTTCTAAGACCCAGGTCAGGCAGTTAAGAGATTTCTGTAACTTCTACAACAGGATGTCCAACACCCTCTTTCAGCCTCGGCAGGCACTCTGCATGCTTGCCATCACTCACACAGAAATATCCATATAAATAGAACATTTTAATATTTAAAAAATTTGAGTTACATGTTTCTACAAGCCAATCCAAGTCTGTTAAAGGGTCATAACATTTCTGTTGGCATTTCTTATTCTAGTACCTTCATTCGTAACAAAAATTAAAAAGCATATTGTACACATTGTCTCAATTTCTTATGTAAGGGAAAAAGAAACTTAATTTTGTGTGCAGTTCATGGTTCCTACTAAAATACTCAACACTGAATATAAGTGGTTTTGCAGATATTTATTAGGCACATATCCCATGGTTTAGCTGCCAGTTCTCACTTTATCTCTTTTCACCACTAATGCAGAATACACTCAGGATGTGTGAACAAGCATCTCAAAACATCCTTCCTTAGTCTTCAAGGCTGATGGTCTCATGTTGATATGATTGGTCTAAATGAAGTTAAATACTGTTAGTGATAAAATCAAATATAGGTATATGAGTCAATTCAGTAAAATATTAAGCAAAGAGCAATTATGTGAGGTCCCAAGAGAAATATAAGCATGCAGGCTTTCCTTGCTCCTCTTGGGTATTTTAGGACCTAGATATGATACCCTATAATGTGGCTATTTTGCTTCCATATTTAGGATGATGACAAAACATAAATCAGTTGAGACATAGAGCTAAATGAAATTTAAAAACATACAATTTATGCAGAATGACTCAGATCCCTTTATCTTTTTGAGGGAAATACGTATTTATAAAGATTGAGAGTTGTCCCCTAGGAAAGAAAGAACTTTAAGCATATAATATCAAGTTGTCTAGAAGGCATAACAATGGAAGTATTCCACATAGAAATATGAAAAGTTTTTTTCTAGGAAACTATAAACAATTACACACTTATTGCAGGTACTAATTGTTAGACCTCAATGAGAATGGGCATGAGACTTACATTAGCATGAATGATATTCTGATATTGTTGGAGGAATCAATCTCAAATGTGAAATGGCTTTGAGTGAATAAGATATAGATGCATAGTAAACTATTGAAAACATTTATAAACAAGTAATAAGTGTCACTGTGGGTCCTGTTATTTTTATCATCAGATATTATAAAAAAAATAATTTGACACTTTTAAGAAGGCATAGAAGAAAAAGATTCTATTTTTGTTTTTGTTTTTGTTTTTCTTTGAGACTGGATTTCTCTGTGTAGCTTTGGAGCCTGTCCTGGAACTCACTCTGTAGCCCAGCCTGGCCTCGAAATCACAGAGATCCACCTGGGATTAAAGGCCTGGCCACCACTGCCCAGCTCTATTTTTTCTTTTTTTGACCAAAGAAGAAAGTCAAGGTTATAATTTCTTGAATTTTTCCTATAAGTATGTCTATTAAGCATGAATATAGAATGGTCAGCTGTAAAGTGAAAATTAATTACAATGATAAACCTTAAAATGTAAAATACTTTAGCATATATTTATTAAAATAATCACAAATTGACATATACAATGGTTCTTTGTTTACATGTATAAGGGAATCATAACTAATATGTATGACCACTGAGGAAGCCCAAAGGACTCCGTGAAACTACAATCAATAGTTTGAGTTCATCCATGCAGTCTTATTGAAATCATAAAATGTGAGCAAAGAAAAACGTATTTAAGAACAGGCTTATATATATTTTATGACAGGTATATTTCAAAATATAGTGACTCCTTTAAAAAATTATGGAAAATCACAAATACAGTGATGTTTTCTCTGAATTATTCAGGGCTAATTGAAAACTGCTTAAGAAGGCATTACCACAAAGCCACAAATTGAGACCATTTTCAGTAACCTACTGTAACTCAAAAACTCAGCATGCAATTTGCTGATATGAATTTTAATAGAGGTTTTTTTTTTTTTTACCTGTCCATGAATTCAGTGAATAGCCAGTTTGGGAAGGAAAAGCCATATGCACTAAGTTTTGTTGAATCATGTTCATTTTATTTTAAGAAAACCACTTAGAATTGTCTCCCTTAAAAGGTACCTAGTCTGAAATCTGTAACAAAGCCAACTATATGATACTTGATAGAGTTTTAGAGTAAATAAAGAAGTGGTTGGTTTAGTTGGCCAAGAGGTAATCATCACTAACCAATTTCTATTAAGGAAAATACAGATGGAAAATGAAAAACTGGTGAGAAGACTAATATAGCATTGCAGAATATTGAATGTCATTTGTAGGATGAAGGGCTAATTTTCACTCATTATGATGATATTAATTAAATAGTAGATTTTTAGGTAACTGAAGATGACTGAGCAGTAATTTGAGTGCCCTAGGGCAGAAAACGTGTTGGCAGTCTATGCCTGGTGGGTAATATTTCTTCTTTAATTGTGTGCATAAAACCATGCCACTTTAGAGGAAAATTATTAAAGAAATACTTTTAATATCCATGGATCCTTCACCCAGAGGATAACCTTTCATGTTCAGAGACTCCCCAAATCTTTTCACTCTAAATTAGTACTCACAAGGGTGGAGTTTTCTAGCTTCCACATCATTTTCAATATTTTATAAGTAAGGCATGTTCCACAATATTTCTTTTGATTTTTAGACTTCCTTATGATTTCTTTTATTATGAATATTTATTTCAGAAATTTTCTAAATTGTTCTGATATTGTCTTATGATTAGTTATCAGTAAATTATGAACTCAATGTCATTTTCTCTTATTATATTACATCAGTTTTTATATGAGATTTATTTATGTTATCAGTGACTATTTTAAATGTGACTATATGAAAAGTAATGTCTCCAGGTTCCTGTACTGCAAATTTTCTTTTTAATAATACATGACAGAGCATGACATTCAATGTTATATACACACCTAGTGAACATCATTATGTGTATACATTTTATATGATTATGTCTTTTATAGTTATCCATTGTATGAACAGATATTTGAGACAGAAAACATTTTATTTCTCACCAACCACCATGTTACTCAGAAGACAGTCATGAGTGGTAGGACTGGAAATAAAAGAGGGCTACAAGACCGGCCAATGATTTGCCTGTTTGTGTAGCATGACATAGTTATTGTGAAACCCTAGCACCAGATGTCATAATAAAATATAATGACAAAAGATCAGCCACAAGCAGTCATGAAATCAATCATAGATCTTCATCAATCTCTAAAAGTACTTAGTTAGGATGTCACAAGAGAGGCTGCAGCTGTGTTTGAGACCTGGGTCTCTTGACAGAATGACTCTTTTTAATTAAGCATTTTTGAGATTACAGATAGATTTTTTTCCTACTATGCTAAAAAATATAGTTCTAAGGCATTTTCCCACACATATGAACCAATTAAGTCTGTACCTCCCTACCTCTAATGGGTTACTGTAGGGGACTGTGGGAGAAATACACTAAACATGAGTTCTGGTTTACCATGTTTTTTAAAGGGGAAATGAGTTAGCCTACCCTGTGAATATTACTTCCACCCTATAAATGCGGACAATATTTTTAAAATCCACCATGAGGAGCCCGCTATGGTACTACCCTCTTTTAGACAGTCCACTGAAATATCTCTTTGGAGCACTAACTTTGCTTTGCTTGGGTATGTGAAGTTTTATTTAATTCTTTATATTGTGAATGAATTATTTCTCACAAGAAGACAAGAACAGACTTCTTCCCAAAATAATGCACTCACTGTCTTTAGAATCAGGCAAAGATTCCTCGAGGTAAGCAGTAACATTTGGTGTAAACAAAACTTTTTCAAGTACATCACCACTTGTTTATATGAAATTGGCTTATTTTGACAGCACATGGCAAGTGAAACAAAGACCTACAACTGATGAAGGTACAAAGAGGAAGAGACCTTGGAGTTGTCAACTTTCAATGGGACATCTATATCACACGGCCTCCTAGTCAGATATAACTGTGGGAGATGGGTGGAAAGGTTGTCAGAGCCAGAGGCCATAGATTGCTGCTATAAAAAATAGTGTTTTGCAAAGACGGAAGGGCAAATACAGTTATTAATTCACAGCAGTTGACACAGTATGACCAAGACTCACAGAAGTGGATTCTAGGGACCTCAGGAAAGACATTGCCCACTGATTCATAATACTCCTTAAAGTCCAGCAACAGCCACATACTCCAGCCCCTCCCCTGCCCTCTATATTCTGGCCTACAAAATTAGCATAAGACTTCTGCTTTACCTGATGCCAGGATGATTCTAAGGACCTGAAAGTGGAAATAGAAAAAAAAAAGAAGGAAATTGTAGAAATGGAAAATCAGGGTAAGTGAACAGGAACTAAGGATGAAAATATCACCAACAGAATACAAAAGATAGAAAAGAGAATCTCAGGCATTGAAGATATAAGAACAGAATCATTGGTCAAAGAAACTGTTAATGCTAAAAAATTCCTAACAAAAACACCCCAAAAAACAGTCATGTTGAAACAAAAACTGAGGGATCACAATTCGAGAAGACAGAGAAATGCTAATAGAAGGGAAGAAGGGTCTTCTTTTACAGTTATGTGGGAACAAGGGATTCTCACATAGTATTTCACAGCAGGGTTCACACAGACATCAATTTACTTGTATGTTTAAAAAACTTATGGGAAACGATTTTGAAATTTACTGTTATATAAATAAATAAATGATGGATATTTGAAAGACAAATGCATTTAACAAAATTTAAGAATTTTATAACATAAATTTATTGCATTATCATGTATATATATTCATATATATTTTATGCAACAATTAAATATTAATTTAATTTATATAAAATTATATTATTGAATTTAGGAAATTAGGGGAAACTGCAGCCATCACTTGAAGAAACTATATTTGAAAATGTACTAACTTTCAGAAAATAGAAGGCAAATAAAAATATCTTTCATCAAATTTAACATTTGTTATTCATTTTAGAGGTTTATAGAGTAGGTGTTTGATTATCCTAATTCTCATTTGATTATCTGTTTTCCTTGTGATATTTACTCTTTCCTGGGCTCTTGTGATTTCTTGTTTGGTTTTTCACTGGGTTTGATTATTTTTAATGTTCTCTGCATTTATGGATTCCTGGACGTGGACTGTACTGATGTATTCTCTTGGTGGGAGGAGCTCATCTCACATCTGATTGTGAAACTGTTTCCTAGATGCAGGAAATGATTTGAGAGCTGTATTTTTTTCTTTAGTTCTTGAAATGTATGGTCACACATAACTCTAGATTTCTGGCTTTATGAGCAACAAACAGTCTGTGGTATTCCTTTTTTCTCTTTTTATTTCTAAATAAGTGGATAATTTTCTCATCCTAGCTTTTAATATTAATGTTTTTTTTTTTTTTTTTGGTTTTTTGAGACAGGGTTTCTCTGTGTAGCTTTGCGCCTGTCCTGGAACTCGCTTTGGAGACCAGGCTGGCCTCGAACTCACAGAGATCCGCCTGCCTCTGCCTCCCGAGTGCTGGGATTAAAGGCGTGCGCCACCACCGCCCGGCAATATTAATGTTTTTATTGCCATAATATTTTATCTTTATATTATAGCATTTTACATATATATATGCATATATATTATACATACATATACTCATATACACATGTCTACTTGGATTCTAAATTCCTCCTCCTGAGAGAATATAAACATTTTCTTCTGATTTTAGAATTGCTACGTTATTTTTTTCACTAAATAGATTATTTAGATCTTCAATATGAATGCACTTCTTTCTTCAATCCCAAATATGCAGGAGTTTCACATGGTTTTGTTGTTCCAATAGTTTTACATTGTCATGTGTTTTATTTTTTATGATCTGAATGGAGTAATTAATTAGTGTTTGCCTCTTGCTCTTTCTTCTGCATGTTATAATCTATTGGCTATGATTTCCTGGATCAATTTAAAATAACAACAAATTAACTGTCTCTCTCTCTCTCTCTCTCTCTCTCTCTCTCTCTCTCTCTCTCTCTCTCTCTCTCTCTCTCTCACTCTGTGTGTGTGTCTGTCTGTCTCTCTGCTTCTCTGTCCCTATCTATCTATCTATCTATCTATCTATCTATCTATCTATCTATCTATCTATCTGTCATCTATCCTCTCTCTCTCTCTCTCTCTGTGTATGTGTGTGTGTGTGTGTGTGTGTGTGTGTGTGTGTGTGTTCAGAGAGAAAGAACTTGAAGTTATGATAGATACATATATGTGTGTGTGCAGATGCAAATGTCTGTGTATACTGAAAAAATCTAGTGTCTGCTCTGTTGTCCCCACCCTATTCATTTGATCCAGTGTCTTTCAACGAATTTGGAGCTAGACTGGTGGCCGGCACATCACACCGATCTTCCTGTCTCTGTTGCCTCACAGTGCTGAGGGAATTGGCAGTGCATGGCCACTCTCTGCCTTCTCCATGAGTGCCTGGAGTTCAACCCCAATCTGATGCTTGGACAACACTGTTATCTACTGTTCCACCTCCTGGTTGTGTATCTATAAACTTGGAAACCATGCACATTCTAAGGACAAAATTATACCCCTTAGGTTTGTGGTTTGTGAATATGTAATTGTTTATACCCTTTTATGTATACACACATAGCTATGTCGCAATGGTAACAGAAGAAAAAGGGCATCCTCTTGAGAGGGAGTACATAGGAGGGTTCCCAGGGAAAGTAGCTGAGATGGACTAGAGAGAGGAGAGAAGAGAAAGTGACATAATTTAATTTCAATTAAAAAAAAACACTTTGGCTTATAGAGTTTTGTAGTTTTTGTATTTTGTTTTTCTTTTAAGAAACATGTATCTTTGCAAAATCTTAAAAATCTATTAATTTCCCTCACTTCAATCTCGTGTATATCTTCTCAGACTAGTCACTCATTTTTTAAATTGAACTTTTTGATTCTTTGTATTTTTATTTTATTCTGCTTTGTTTCTAATTTTATATTTAGATTTAGCTGTTAAGGAACTATGAACTTTAGAGGAGTCAGGTTGCCTTGTTCTTTTTATATCTTGAGTTTCTGTGTCAATTTTTATGTTGGGATCATGGACACCCATTCTGCTTTTATGTTTGGCCTTCACAGTGTGCAGTCTTTTCCTGATGGCTCGATCCACCACATAATTCAAGGGGAACAGGGTAAGTTATGGAAAGTAGCATCAACACCAAGCATGCAGACACATTAATGTAATGATAAAAAACTATGGCAAAGTGCTACCTCTACATTTGAAAGAAAATGACTAATATAATACTAGTTAAAGTAAAATGTTAAAAAAAATAATAAGGCCAAGGACATTGCTCAGTGATAGAGCACTTGCCTAGCAATCTCATCTCTCAGACTTCCAGCCAACAGATGCCACTTTCTCATGAGAAACTTACATAGAAGGGATGAAGGACACTTTCCCTTGGTCATCTATCCTGATTTTGAGGCTTCCATAATCATGACTAAAGTTTCCTTTACAATTCCACCATTTAAATGACATAATCTTGCCATTTTAGTCAGACATCATTTTAAAACATTCACATAATTATTGGAAGTTAGCATGAGCCCTAGGAAATGTAGCATAATGAAAAGGAAATGAACAAGAAGGAAGCTTGTGACTATCATAAATGTCAAGACAGATGGGAGAAGACAGGATCCTCTCCACTGATGTCATTTTCTTGTTCATGTACTTCATTTCATGGTAGTTTTCATTTTAGTTCTTACATACACTGCAGAACATATCCCCTTAAATACTTCTGCTTCGTTTTAATTTATGACATTGTTTTGCATTAAATGTGTTACCTTGCTTCACTAGGGACACATTATTATTTTTTATCTGGTCTTCATTGTCTTTATTCCCTTTCTTAAATAACCTGCTGTAGTCCTATTGCAAATTGTATGTTTTCAGTTTCTTTCTTTTTTCAAAACTTTTTCTGTTTCAATCACTATTCTTCTTGATACATTGGTCTGGTAAAATATTATACTCTCAGTTCCTAAATATCAAAATTCATAATCAGTACATTTTTAACCCTTATGTGTCATTGTCTAAGTCAAAGTATCTTTTAATAATGTTAATTGCTAATTATTTTTGATATCTTTATCAGTACTTGACATGGATTGATGTGTTTACTTCCTCTCATTTTCTGATTAATTTTGGCCTTGATCAAATGGAACGTGATGGTGTCTACAACCTCTGTGGATGCTCCTTGTTCATTTCTGTCTGTTTACACACCTCACACATACACAATCTACTGGATGTCAGGAGCCTTGACTTTTTACACACACCCTGCTGTTCTTTGAGCACTATTTCTTACAGATAGTTTGTCTGCAGATGTTTGTCAAATTAACCAAACCAACAACATGTGTGCATCATGCAGCTAGTGATCACACATTAACCAAAGCTGAGGCTTTTTTGTTGTATTTTAAAATAATAATTAGAGTCATTAAAATCCATATTCATGCATGAAAATAATGGAGTATCAAAGAATTATCATCCAACCACATGAATTTTAGAAAAAAAATTGGCATCAATTCTTACAGTCTCTCAGGCTTTCATCATCCCAGCCACCCACTTTCCACCACACATTTATTTCTAGTAAAGTTCTACCAGTTTCCTAGTACTCTGAAATAATAATATGCACAAAATGTTAAAGTCATGCAATCTATGGGAATGTTATAAGTTAAATTCAAATAAAATTATATAATGGGCAACAAAGCATTTTATTTTCCTTCTCACATTTTACCATTAAGTCTTGGAAGTTTATACAATTATTGTAATTAGGGTTATGAACTTCTACCTGTGTAGATGAAGGGCTAATTACCTAATTTCTATGCAAACTGAGAAGTTTTCTCTGAGCTCTGTACTATTTCATTTTCTCTATTTTTGACAGTAATATTTATTTTATTTTTGTATCATTTAAGTAATGATTGAAAATTACCCTTAGAATAAAATTTATTTTTATGTTTCTAATAGATAATTTTACCCTTGATATGCTTTGAATAATAATACTTCTAGCATTTATGTTCATCATGAAGTCTATATTCACATTACATTTTACATGATCATAAAATAAGATTACAGTAATGCACAAACTTCATTTTGTTTTTTATTTAAGAAATTTTTAAATTTATTTTACATACCAAGCACAGATCCCTCTCTTATCCCTCCTCCCACTCCCTGCCCCATGCCTTGCCTCCTAACCCATTCCCCATCTCCTCCGCTGAAAGGGTAAGGCCTCCCATGGTGAGCCAGCAAATCCTGGTATATTCAGTTGAGGCAGGACCAAGGCCCTCTCTCCTGAATCAAGGCTGAGAAAGGTGTCCCACCACAGGTAATGGGCTCCAAAAAGCCAACTCATGTACCAGGGTTAGATCCTGATTCCACTGCCAGGGGCCTCTCAAACAAAGTAAACTACACAACTGTCTCTGCTATGCAGAGGGCCTAGTCTGGTCCCATGCAGGTTCCACAGCTGTTGGTCTGAAGTTTGTGAGTTCCCATGAGCTTGGTTTAGGTATCTCTGTAGATTTCCCCATCATGATCTTGACCTGCCCCCCTTGCTGATATGATCCCTCTTCCCTCTCTTCAACTGTACTCCCAGAGCTCTGCCTGGTGGTTGGCTGTGGATCTCTGCATCTGCTTCCATCAGTTAGTGTATAAAGGCTCTATGATGACAGTTAGGGTATTCACCATTCTGATTACCAGGGTAGCCCAGTTCAGGCACCCTCTGTACTATTGCTAGTAGTCTAAGCTGGGGTCATCCTTGTGGATTCCTGGGAATTTCCCTAGCATCAGGTTTCTTCCTAACTTCATAATTTCTCCCTCTATCAAGGTATCTCTTTCTTTGCTCCCCCACTCCATCCCTCATTCTTCTTTAAAGAATTGTATCATCATGATTATTAATAATATTATTGCATTAATAAGAATATTTATGACTTCCTAACAATTTAATGATGAAATTTTAAAAGATATTGGAAGGAAGCTAGGACATCCTCTCACTGTACTAGGCTTTAGATCAGACCATGAAAGCAACTGAATGCAGCTATCACATTTTCCTCCCTTTCTAGGACCTATCTTGCTATCTTAGTATCTTTGTGCTATAATAATAAGTGTGAGGTTGGGTAATCAAGGTAACCCATTAAAACTATATTCGGGAGGCTGGGAAGCACAAGAACAACAGACCAGCAGATTAATATCTTATCAAAGTCTCGTGCCTGCTTCACTTTTTTTTTTTTGAGTAGGGCAATATTTCATCTTACAATTTCACAACACAGTGTATCATCAAAAGAAGCCAGGGCAGTACACAAGGCAGGATATTGGAAGCAGAAGTCATCTAAGAATGGTACTGGCTTGCTCCCATGAATTCCTGGGTCTATGTCTGCTTCTTAGCTCTGCCTTGGATGTTGGATCCTCATGGAGAGGAAGGGTACACTTCAGAGACAGAAAGACACTGGACCTTGTAAACAGTACTTTTGCTGGAACTACTCAGAAATTATGGCATGTCTATTAACTTCACAACACTTCAACTTGTTTGTTTTGTTGTTGCTGTTTTCAAATGTGTTACTTTCCAATTTTCTTTCCTTCACTGAAATACACACAAACATGAATGTAAGCAGCTCTGGACACACACACACACACAGATGCACACAGAAATCATATATATCAC
This sequence comes from Peromyscus californicus insignis, assembly GCF_007827085.1. Classification (NCBI taxonomy): domain Eukaryota; kingdom Metazoa; phylum Chordata; class Mammalia; order Rodentia; family Cricetidae; genus Peromyscus; species Peromyscus californicus. The sequence continues at coordinate 24,691,190 of NW_026294617.1, read as the reverse complement.
ATTACACAATCCTTTTGAAATTTTCTTCTTCATCAATAATTTGATTTGAATTTGGAAAATTTTTGTTGCCATTTTAGCAAATATGGCATGTAAAAGAAATGGTCAAAACAAGAGAATTTGAATATAATATAAAACTCTTGCTTATGTCATAGCAAACAAAATCATAAGTTTTTTCAGTTGACTCAAAATATTAAGCAGTTAAATTATATTACAAAAAAAGACAAACTAATTATGCTGAAAAATGCGAGCTGAAGACTATGGCAAGTGCTGTCCTTTTCCTCTGTTAGAGGGCATTTATTCTTGGATATCATGTGTGGTTTCTTCCCTAGGGGTGAGGTTGACCTGGAACTCTATGGACAGCTCTTCACAGCTAAACTTGCCAACGACTTGTCAGAAATGATTAGTGAGAAATAAGAAAAGAATGTTTCCCCTGTTAATAATAGGGGGCAAATAAAAGAGACTCTGAAATTATCATAGGGAATCACATTTGGTCGGCAAGAATATTGTGCATTCAATATTATTCAATATCACAGATCAACTTTATATTTACATATTTTTGAAATGAATCATATTGAACTTGACAGGTTTGAAATAAAAGAAAATTCCATGCCTGTTCATAAAGAAAAGAATGTGTGCATTGCAATCATTTTACATTAAGAGGTGAGTGCATTAGTGTTGTCTTGATACAAGGAAGTTCTAATTAATCATGCTTTCCTTTCATCATGTTTTTTAGATACTAAGAAGCATCTTTGGATTTATAATAATCCAAAACTACATTATATGTGGAAAATCTTCTAAATGAGATAATTTATTATGAGTCTGTTTCTCAAAGTCTGTTTTTTTTCTGAATACATTACAACAAAAATGCTACAGATGTTCCTGAAAATGATTCATAAAAGTCTTATGGTTCATATTATGAAACCAGCATTAATACTGAAGTAATATTTTGATCTACTAGATTCATAAGATGAATAAGAAATCTAACTTGCATTTTGAATCATCTATTAATTGAAAGACTAAGATGATAAAGGTTTTAAATATATGATAACACAACAGTTAAAATGAATATGAGTTTTAGCAAAGTTCTCTGTATTATATATATATCGAGGACTACGGGGGTCCAGCCCCTCGATAGTCCCCTCCCAGGGTCTGGGAAGAATCTACAATCAGCTGATAATTAATCTTTGATGAAAAGAAATGAATCTATGTACATGAAGCTCCTTAGTGCTTGTGTAACTGTGTCAGTTACAAGCTTATATTCTGCTTTCATATTTAGCTCCTTTCTTGCCTGATTTCTCTCTACACTTGTCTGTGGTCCCCTCTAGGTTCTATCTTAATTCCTTCATCTTAGTTCTGCCCCTTCTAGGTTTTCATCCATCTTGTTCTTTCCCATATCATCTCCTCTTCCATCTCCTTCTCTCTCTTTATCTCAGTTTGTTCCTCTCAAGTTCTTACCCATCTAGTTTTTCCATTCTCCTTTCTCTTCTCTGTCTCCCAGTGCCCTGGAAGTCCTGGTATATATACACTTACAGGCAGTATTCCCTTAACATTGCAAAGCCAGGCTTCCAGGATCAAATGGAGGGTGATAAGAATCACATAGAGAGGCAATAACCATTAATTATCATTTGCAACCCCAAAGGGAAGTGACCAATGGGGAAATGAATTAACTAAAGGCTAAATTCAGGCAATATCTAAGAAGAGGGATCTTATGTGCTCAACTATAGTCTTAAATGTGATTAGTAGAAAATGTTATGAATCTGTAAGTTGCTAGGTCAATGGGAGAAAATAAAACTGCCTTCTTTTTTCCTGTGACTCCTATCTGTCCAAGCTATCCACCATTTATCTGCAGGGTGGGAGAAAATGTGCTCGGTCGCTAGGCAACCTGTATACAGCTAGATACCTCTGGTGATAGTTAAAGGGAGATCTGGAACTAGAGGTAAGATTTGGGAAGGAGGAAGTTAAGCTTAATTGACACATCTGCCAGGCCTTTTCAAACAGGTAGCCTGGATGCTTAAGTCTGTTCTTAGAGAGTACAGAGGTATCTCTGATAAGGTACTTTCCTCCATCCGGGGATGGACGTGGCCGGATGCTGCCAATGACAATAATTACAGGGAGGCTTGAACTGGGGTTTTGGCTGTGCATAGCTGTCAGTGCAGGTTATCTAAATATTCCTTTAGTAGAGGGGGAATGGGGCCCAATTAGTGATGGAAAAACTACAATATCACACAAGAAATGCATAACAGGAAACGGCTGATAGTCAAAAGCCAAATATCATGAAGGCTCCTTGAACCTTAGCTTGACCTCTGGAAGGCCCTTCGCTACTTCTAGGTATTAGCTTTGTCATAATCAGCTGAAATACTACTTTGTATATTTTGCGGCTTGCAGCATATGTATGTTAATCTACTTTACACCTGCATGTTGTCTAACATAAAATATTTCCTCTCACATAATTGATTTTTTTTTGTTTGTTTTTTTTTGTTTTTCGAGACAGGGTTTCTCTGTGTAGCTTTGCGCCTTTCCTGGGACTCACTTGGTAGCCCAGGCTGGCCTCGAACTCACAGAGATCCGCCTGGCTCTGCCTCCCGAGTGCTGGGATTAAAGGCGTGCGCCACCACCGCCCGGCCACATAATTGAATGATCAGATTTAGTACTAAATCATCCACAGTATTGACAAATTATTCCATGTTAACTCACAGCTCAGAAAGAAATTAACTCATGTCTCAAGAGAAATTTGAGTTTCACTATTCTGTATGCTAATAATTTTGAAGTTCAAATGCTGACTTTAGATATCCACCACATTTAGAATTCAATAGAACTCCTTATTTAAAGTAATGGATTCCAATGGATTCCTAGGTTTGAAAGTAAGGTTATTTTCACCATGAATAAATATGTAAATTTCAAATGTAATTTTCAAATTTCAATATGAATTTCAGTAAGGTTTGAATTCTAATGGTTTTAATATATAAAGCTTGGAGGAAGTATCCACATCCCTGGGAATAAATGCTTGGATTTAGTTTATCAGATAAATCATATTTAATAGCATTAGAAATGCTATAGTTAAAATAGCCAGACACATTTAGAAATTATGTCATGTTGGTTAATAATAAATGTGAGGAGAACAAGAGAAGGAACAGAGAATATTTAAGAACTTCAAGCACTAAGAACTATGAACAGCATTAAGAACTATGTTGTCTTTTCAGAGCTTCAGAACACTGATGTCCATATTGAATTAATATTTCAAGCAGCCCCATACCCTAAAGTGAGAATTATATTTTCAAATCATTCAGTTAGTGATACAAACTAATCATTGCTCATGCTTCAAACAAAATTAAAAAGCAGACTAAAAAATCCATGTCAAAATATTATAAATAAAGTGGAATTGAGGCAATATCTAGTAGAATCTTTTATTCTTCAACCATTTACTTCAAAAAGTAAAATAATGATGACATATAAAAATGGCCTAATCCATAGAAGTGTCATAGATTATTATTTCCACATTTTCTTTCCATTTGATTTGCAGATACAGCTATTCCAAATTATTATTTCACAAATCAAGATGATTCTCAGCAGGGAGGCTGTACCCCATGTTGTTTTCCTCAAAGGGAGCTTGGTCTACGTTGGCTGATCTGAATATTGCCATTATATTACTAATTTACACCTTGGGAACAGGGTCAAGGGTGCTCCAAATTTTTGTTGACTTGATATTAACCTGAAAGAGAAATGTTAATAACTGCTGAAATCTATCCTTGGTAGCTCTACATCAAGAGAGTTTCAAGTATTGTCTTTACAGTAAGAAAATTCTAACCCACAGTTTTGATTTCCAGTATATTGTTTTGGAGTTTGCCTCCTTTGACAGAGTCACTTTTAATTTGTAATAGTCGGGATAGAGTAACACATAACTAAGGGAGATACATTTCTACACTTGAAAATGATATTACCTGGACAACTTTCTCATATAATAAAGTTTGCTGATAAAAATTAAATGATATAGATATGAATTATTTTTAATGTCCATAATGTTAAATATATTATAATTCTCATATATCAGTTAACTAATATTTGCTAATTGAAATGAGTGTTTTGAGATTTTTCTTTGGTTTTATATGTTTCAATTGTATAAAAAATCTTCAATTATGGCATGCTATTGATAATATTTAGGATATTTTTGAAATACCACTATATTTTCTAACTCAAATTGTGAAAGGATGATATGTGTGATATGTTAGATACACAAACACAGTCTAGACATTGATTATCCTGTTTGATGCATCAAAACTCACTGGTTTGTACATGTGTCCATAAAAAATTTTCAGAAAGCAGAATAACAAAAAATAAGTTCTGCAATATAACAATATAGAAATATTTAATAGTTGTGTTCCGTAGGTCATAAAATAAACATTTTCTTAAATTAAGATTTAAGTTACTGAAAGGTTATAAAAACGATGTTTTCCAGCCATAATATTACATTTGTATCTCTTCAGTTATAAAAATCAGTATATGCTTATAGGACACAAATTTAAAGATGTTACCTGCAATCCATGTGGATTAACAAATAAGTTTCTAACAATGTTTTCTTTGGTGACAGTTAGGGTATTCACCGGTCTGACCTCTGGAGCAAGCCAGTTTAGTTCAGTCACCCTCTCCACTATTGCTAGCAGCCCAGGCTGGGGTCATTCTTTGGGATTTCTGGCAACTTCCCTAGGACTGGGTTTTTCTCTATCCCCATGATGTCTCTCTCTATCATGGTATCTCTTTCATTGCATTCCCCCTCCAACCCTGTTCCAGCTCAACCATCCCATTCCCTGATGTTCTCATCCCCTATTCCCTACCCTCCATTGCCCACCCTTCATCACTAGTTTACTCATGGAGATCTCATCTATTTCCCACTTCCCAGGGTGGTCCATGCATCCCTCTTTGGGTCTTCCCTGTTAGTTAGCTTCTCTAAAGTTGTGGGTTGTTGCCTGATTACCCTTTGCTTTATAACTAGTATCCACTTATGAGTGGGTACATACCATGTTTGTCCTTCTGAGTCTGGGTTATCTCACTCAGGATGATAAGATGGAAGCAGATGCAGAGATCCACAGCCAATCACTAGACAGAGCTCCAGGAGTCCAATCAAAAAGAGGGAAGAGGGATTCTATGAGCAAGTGCATCAGGATTGTGATGGGGAAACATACAGGGACAACCAAACCGAACAAGAGGGAACTCATGAAAGTCGGATCAACAGCTGTGGAGCCTGCATGGGACTAGACTAGGTCCTCTGCATGGCAAGACAGTTGTGTAGCTTGATCTGCTTGGGAGGCCCCCTAGTGGTAGGATCAGAACCCATCTGGTGTATGAGTGGGCTTTATGGAGCCCACTACCTATGATGGGACACCTTGTGCAGCCTTGAGGCAGGAGGAAGGGCTTGGACTTTTATCTACTGAATGTGTGGGAGGCATTGTCTTCTTGTGGGTAGGAGTGGGGAGTGGGTTGGGAGGGAGAGGCTGGGGGGCGGGAGGGGGGAAGAAGGGGATCATTGATTGGTGTGTAAAATGAATGAAAAAATTTTCTTAATAGAAGAAAATATTTTCTTAAAATAGTAGGATATGCTACATTCTTCTGAGCATCTTTTAGTATATGATGTGAGCATCTTTAGAATAACAGAAAGAAAAAAAAAACATTAGGAGTTCAGCGTTGAGAAAAATTTTTTCGAGAAAAGAAAACAAGGTCATCAGAGTTTATAATTAAATAAATGTAAGTGTGAATGATACAGAAAACAAGAAATAGAATTTCAAAATTTATTGTGGCAGGCTCTCATTTTCTGGAATGGTAAATGTATTCCTGAGTAGGTATACCTGATAACTGGTACCTGGAATGAAATCTTAGTCACATAGTCAGAAATAAAGGCATCCCATACTTTACCTACCATCCCAGTCCTAACAAGCAGAGGTCTCTGTTGTTTAAAAATGGATCCAGAGCAGCGGTCATGCATGCCTTTAATCCCAGCACTCAGGAGGCAGAAGCAGGTGGATCTCTGAATTCCAGGCCTGCTCGATCTACAGAACTAGTTACAGAACAGCCAGGGCTACTCAAAGAAACCCTATTTCAAACAAACAAACAAAAATAATGGTAAGAACTTCATGAAGCATGACCATGTCTGTGGCCTTACCACAGCTGGGATCTGTGTTGATGTGCCTACATATGTGACCATAGAAGGCCGTACTGATGTCTGTAGTCTGAGCCACCACAGGAGGCCACACTAATGTCTGAGGGCCATCTTGCCACCCATTCCATACTAATCTGAGTGGCCTATGCTGCCACCCAAGGCCATAGTGATGTCTGGGCTATGTTGCAGTCAAGAGCCATGTCTGGGTCCATGACTCAACCAGAGTCAACTGAGGTCTGTAATGATGTCTGTAGCCCCTGTTAACACTGAAAGCCATGAGAGATACTAGGGTCTGGTGGCCACCTGAGGACATGTTGTTGTCCAGGGGCCACACTGTCACTGAGACCACACCATTCTGACTGGCCTGTGCTACAACCCAAGGCCATAGTAATGTCCTGGCTTGAGTTGTGGTTGAGGGCCATGTCTGGGTCTGTGGTCCTACCAAGCTAGGGTCCATGTTGATGTCTATAGGAGAGCTGACCTGGGGGCCTAGGCAGCAGAGAACTGGTCCTGTCTTTTGCCACTTCAGCTGGAGAGCTGCTCCTTGCCCCCAGAAGTGGCCCCAATGACCTGGGTTCAGAGATGGCATGGGCAATACACAGCTGCCCCTGACCCTTGCTTGACGGGGCCAGTCCCAGTGGAGGTGCAGACTGAATAACTCAGCTACCACCCAGGTCAGCATCTAGGGCTTTGAGTTGGCCCACCCCAACATCTACCACATCTATGACCTATTAGAGAGGATAAAGGGACTGCTCCTGCAGAGTTATAGCCCAGGAACTCCATGACTCTGGGTAAAAACAGGATATCTGAGAGAAGTTTCAATAAGTGTTCAGTCTTGATGTTGTACCAGAAGCCAGATACCTTGAACCAGATCAATAACTCATTGCAATGAAAATTTGCAAATAAAGCTGTTTTGAGCAAAAGGGTATATTGTGTAACACACCACATCCTCCAAGGCAACTACAAAAAAATGAGTATGTGATGAAGAGGTGGGAAAGATGGAGGAGTAAAAAAAATGTATTTTCTTTTGTGGGGGTAACTTACAAGGGTGGAGTGTGAACATGGAAGGAGTGGGAAATGATTCAGATTGGGATGCATGATGTGAAATTTCCAAACAATCAATAAAATCTTATGAAAAATAAAATTAAATCAGTGGTTCTCAACCTTCCTAATGCTACCACCCTTTAATGCAGTTACTCATGTTGTGATGATCACACAGCAAAATTATTTCATTGCTACATCATAACTACACATTTCTATTGTTATGATAGTAATGTAAATATCTGAAATGCAGGATATTGCATACGTGACCTCTGTGAAAGAGTCATTTGAGACACAAAGGGATCATGATCCATAGGTAGAGGACCACTGAATTAAAAATTGAGTCAGTTGAAGATGTGAACATCTGATACATAGATGTCTTCTCTGGGGCTGTTGACTATGGCATTCATACTTAGAAAACAATTTCTGTGTCTCAGTAGAAGCAGTAATTTTGTTCTTAGGTTTAGAAATGACTTAGCATCTGTTTTTCTAATCTCCCTGACTGACAAAGAATTTACCAAGACAAGGACAAGCTAACAGTCTAACTCATTCTCCATGAGAATAATTTTCCTCTGTTTCCTTGGTTGTGTTCTCTTAATATTGTGTTTATTGTCACTTTTTATCTTACCAAAATTATTTTTCTGTTTATTCCCAACACACACATGTTCCCTGTTTAACAATATTCTAACTTTTCCAATAATATTACCATTCATTGTTAGCCCTAATGCTGAAAATAATTTCCATTGTCTTACTCTTTGTTTCTTTCGGAAATCCTAACCCAGATAGCTAGTATTCATGCTCTCATGCTCTTAGTCTAAATTCAATGTTTCAAACATCTCTCCACCTACGTTTTAACTATCATTACAGCATACCTACACCATGTAATAAACAGTGTCATTTTAAAAATTAATCTATTTGTTCTTTCTTTTTTAAGTGTCTTGATAGGGAGAAACAAGATCAAATAAACTGATGTATTTGGGCATTAGTAGCTGTGGTTTTCTCTCTGTTGCTCTTATTAAAATCTGAACATGACCAACTTGGCCAAGAAGAGGTTGATTTCAATACACAGATCATACTTCATCATTGCAGAATTCAGAGCTAGAAATAAAGGCAGGAATCTGGATGCAGAAACTAAAGCAAAATCCATTGAAGAATGCTGCTTAGTGTCTTGCTTCTCTCTGCCTGGCTCAATCTGCTGTTTTACATAGCACAGGCAAGTGGTTCAGGAGTGGCACTATCCACAGGGGTCTTGGCTCTACCACTGCAAGTCGCAATAAAAAATGTCCCACTGACATGCCCACAGGTCAACTCAGTGGAGACAATTATCAATTACGATTCCCTCTTCCAAGGTATGTCTAGGCTTCTACCAAGTTGACCAACACTGACCAGCTTCCCACTCCTTGTTAAACACACACACACACACACACACACACACACACACACACCACACACACACACACACACACACACACACACATTCATGCAGACCATTGATGAAACACAAAAACATAACCTTCTTTTTCTGTCTTCATCATGTTAATATCACAATATGCAACTTAAAAAGTCGCAGGGGTTTTAAAACGTTTTTCTTCCATTTGTTTTTGTCCTATTCTAGTTTGATTGTCTTTGTTCTATCTTATTTTATAATTATTTTTACTTTCCTGTTTGTTTCTAATGAGAGAGAAAGAGAAAGAAAAGTTGTCTATTTGGATGTCAGGGGAGGCAGGGAAGATATGGGGGGAAGCTGTGGGAGGGAATCCATAATCAGAATATACTGGGCCTTTTTTGAGGGGAATGCATTTTTTTTTTTATCTTGGAGACAGAGTTTCTCTGTGTAGCTTTGGCTGTCCTGGAACTTGCTCTCTAGACAAGGCTGGCTTCGAACTCACAGAGATCTGCCTGCCTCTGCCTCCCAGGTGCTGGGAAAATACTCTATGAAAAAAAATTATTTGCAATAAAAGAAATTTTAAGATATTTCTACACTTGATAAGTCCATGTTCCTTTAAATATCCAATGTACCTTAACTCTGAAAAATCCAAAGTAAGGTATATACTTTCTTAGTTCACGAGGAAAGAGCCAAGGCAATTTTAATCGCCTTAAAGCAAACTCAAAACCCAATAGTATAAATAGCTAAGTTTCTTGTAACTGGTAAATGACTCATGATATTTTGAGCTCCAAAGGACTTGGATGTCCTAACCTCTCCAACTAAGCCATCTATAGTATACAGTACCTTGTCCTTAGGCTCTACTCCAAACACACTGATGTCATTATTGATCATCTCACAGTACTGGTGTCATCAATATGCAGGAGTATCCACTACAACTGAACCTGTACATTTACCAATGGTCTCCTGGCCCTTCTTCTGGGACTCCAGTCCTGTTACATAGTTCCAAGCATCAGCACTTATATATGAGCCCTTTGTGCCATTAAAACCAGTATCATGTGGAGACTATTGCACATTACCCAGTTTGGCTCCAGACTGAGATACTGCCCCTCGGACTGTATGTACTTCCTGCGTACTGACCCTGAGGATATATATTTCCCACAAAATTTCCCCTTAATGATGATGGTCTCTTATTAGTCACGGCCAAGGTTTCAAGCCCAGAAAACTAATCTCTGCAAGTGAAAGCAAAGGTTTCAAAGCAGATTCTTAATATAAAATATAAAAAAAAAACAGCATTGAGAAAGTCTGTGTTTCTCTTTAAAACCCCACAAGCCAGGCCTCCATAGCCTGCACTGCTCTCAGCTGGATCTTCCAAGTCACCACAACAGCTCTTATGCTCTAAGCACTTATGACTTTTCCGGTTCATAGCCCCACAGTTGTATACCTTCCTCCCATACGACAGTCCAAGCCTCCTGGTCCTGTCCATCAGAGAAATGTCCACTCTGTGGTTTCAATTCCTGATTTAGTTTTATTTCTGTTGCTGTGATGAAGCATACATAGACTAAAAGCAAGTTGGAGGAGGAAAGGGTTTATCCCTGTTTACAGGTCATATTCACTCATTGAATAAAGTCAAGGCAAGAGTTTGAAGCAGGAACCTGGGGGCAGGAACTGATAACCATGGAGAAACACAACACTCTGTACTCCTGGCTTGGCCAGCTATTATACTCATATGTTTTTATACTAACCTTTGAAATGTGTTTTAAAATTGATATCTGCATTCATTGTAACAAGTTTTTAAAAGAATTATGCCTACGTTTGAGATGTTAGTAAGACTGCCTCTGGCCTTTCCCACGATTATACCTGTGATTCTTAAATGATTCATATTTCTTATCTAGTATTAATTTTGGTATTCTTTAAAATTAAATATGTATTAGCTATTAGTTCAAAATGAAGACCTAATATAGGATCAAATATTTTTCTGAATCCACACATAAATGTGTGCTATAATTTAAGTTTCTATGATCAGTACAAGAGCATTTATTGCTATTTAATTTCTATTGTGGGATAGTCTATGCATTATTATAACAGTGCTAAGTACAATATTTGCAGTTGTTGGACATTTAACAAACACATCTTGAAAGATCTGCTGTTCTTAAAATTTAATATAAGAAATCAAATAAAAAATATTTCCCTCCACTTTTAATGATGTGAATGGCAGAGGACTCCAAACCCCTCCTCTCTACTTTTTTTCTTTCCTTTTCTCTCCCTGTCTGATGTATTTGTACATATGTGTTCATGTGTGTGTGGTACATGGTCACACACTTATAGTGACCAGATGAAGGCAAGAAATCAACTTAGATTGTCATTCTTCAGGAGCAATTCACTTTTTTTTGTCATGTTTAATTTATTATCTAGAAACCAATGAAATAATCACTGATGATATTATCATCAATGAAGAGCAAATATAGTTTAACATGTGCACAAGACTCTTCAAGGCTAAACACAATTTCAATAAATGTATAAGTATCCTATGACCACAGTGGCAGTCTACTGAAAAATAAATTAACATGTCAAATAAAATCTATCAGATGCACTTGGTAAAATTGAGAAATGAAAAATACATTAATTTTCATCTTGTCTGATCTTTTAGTGGAAAAGTTTTTTAATATTTCACTCACCTTGGGGACACATATATCACATAGTCATCAATTGCCTTAGATTCCAAAATACCATTCATTTATATACATATTTTTTCTATTTAAATTTACTATTCATATTACTCAATAATTTGCATATTTTAAATAATCATGCATAATTTAGGATAGCTGAATATTTATTAATGATATTGTCTATAATTTTATCTGTGCTTAAATATTAAACACTGAAGCTTTAAAAAATTTAACATTGAATTTTAATATATTATTTTCAATAAATTAAGCATATAACAACACTTAGGAAATGTAGGTAGTCCTAACACTTGGGATGGATAGGGTGAATTACTTTGTTATTTTATTGCATTTAGTAATTATGAAACCAACTTTACTTTGTCACTATTTTAGAGGTATTCCATTAATTCATATCTCCTTTATCTCTTAAACCTTTCATTATTGTTAATTCTTTAGACATTTAGAAAGGGAAATATTCTTCTCAATTAAAATCATTTCTCTGAGAAGATAGAATCAACGTATTTATAACCAAAAGATGTTTAAAAAAGATGAACACATTTGCAATATGAAAATAGACTGTAGGCCGGGTGGTGGTGGTGCACGTCTTTAATCCCAGCACTCGGGAGGCAGAGGCAGGCGGATCTCTGTGAGTTCAAGGCCAGCCTGGTCTACAAAGTGAGTTCCAGGAAAGGTGCAAAACTACACAAAGAAAACCTGTCTTGAAAAACAAAACATAAAGAAAATAGATTGTAGCTAAAATATAACAGGCCACACTAGAGTTGTTCTTCAATACTGAATGAATATTTTATTCTGTTATACATAACATGTTTTCAGATATGAATTAGAAAGTATATAGATGGCTTTGGGGAGAGTGTTCTGTTATATAGGGGAGGGAGTTTGGGCACAATGCCCAAACCAGAAAAGATATCTGAAGACAAAGTAAGGGGAGAAACTATGTGGGAACTGCTAAAGGGAACATCAAGTTTAAGGGCTCTTGTTAAGCTCATCGGGATTCTGGCCGAAGACAGGAAGACTGGTCAGACACTAGCACTGTTCTTGCAAATTCTTGCAGCAAAACCACGTTTGCTGAAGAGAGGACACGAGGAAGTTCAGTGAAAGGTTATTCAGAGGAGTCTAGGTAGAGGTCTCCAAGAGGGCTTTTGTCTGTCCAGGTGCTTCCCTGTGTTTAGGCTTCAATTCCAGCAATGTCTTTGTTCTTCAGGTAGAACTGGACTCAAAGCACACCCACTTGATAGGAGAGAAGCATGAGGGTAAAGTCACTTTCTGAATGTGAAAGGCAAGCTGACTCTGACCACATAATAAATGCAAAAAAAAGCTTTTCTGGTGATAGAAGTTATTAACCTTTACAGCCTACACGTGAGTGAGTAGGGTAAATTTCACTGTTTATTTTATTAGAAGAGAACAGTGAAAAACAGAGAGATACATATAGAAAATAAATTGAATTTGGCTTTTATGAGAAGCTTTTCTTTTAAACTGGAACACACGACTTTTTCCTTTACACAAATCTCTCATTGAAGCATATTTGAAATAAGTCAATTTAATATAGAGCATAAATGATGCAGTAAATGAATTAACACCCATGTCCAGCATTTGACCATACTTATCAGAATTTATACAAACATGGCCAATAAGGTCTTCTTGAAGAAAATTATAATTTTAAATATAGTTCTTTTTCAAATCTGACTCATACCAATTTAAAGTATTCCATATAAACATAGAACTGTATTCTAATAAATATAAACATATTTTCTAAATTATGTCATGCTTCATTTCATTTTTTAGTATTATTATTTTTCCTTTATTAATTTTGTGATTTACAACAATGTTTAAATTTAAACATAATTTGTTCATATTCTTGTATTCACACGAGTCTTTCCAGATCCCACTCTCTACATACCCAACTTCAATTTCTTACTCAAAACACAAAAATCAATACAATAGCAAAATCCCCCAAAACCAAAAAATAAAACAACACCACCCCCAAAATGCCACCACACTGTAACAAAATAAAATAGCACAAGAGAACTGAACAGTCCATTATTTTCTGCGCAGCTCCTTCTGAACAGGAGACCTGCCCTGGAGTGATTGATATACACAGTCATTCCATTGGAGAAAAGTAATTTTCCTTCTCCCAGCAGCTATAAATAACCGATCAATTGTTAACATTTACCCTAGTGACTAGGTTTTCATTCATTCACTCATTCATTCACTTTTAAAATATAACAAAATAAAATATATAAGAATATAAAACAGTAACTATCATGTTGAATTCAGACATGAGAAGCCAACAAGAAAGAAAAAAGCTAAAGAGAAGGCACACGTATCAGAGACTCATTTATACACACACTCAGGACTCCCATAAAAACATTAAACTCGAAGCCTATATATATCTCCTGTTGCAGACCCATGCAGGCCCAGTGGATGCTGTTTCAATCACTATGAGTTCACGTGAGCTTTGCTCCTGTTGATTTATATGGCCCTATTTTCCTGGTGTCCTCCATCCCCTCCGGCTCTTACACTCTTTCCTCTGTTTCTATCAGATTCCTCAATCTCTGAGATCAGAGATTTTATGGAGCCATTCCATTTAGTGCTGAGTATTCCAAGGTCTTTCACACTCTCCATAATGTCTGGGTATGGGTCTCTATATGTATTCCTATCTGTTGCAGGAGGCGGCTTCTCTGATGATATTAAACAAGACACCGTTCTATGAGCATAGAAGAATATTTAGATCAACAGCTGTGGAACCTGCATGGGACCATTCTAGACCCTCTTCATATGGGAGACAGTTGTGCAACAGGATCTGTTTGAGGGGTCCCTGGCAGTGTGAGCAGGATCTATCCCTGGTGCATGAGCTGGGTTTCTGGATCCCATTACCTATGGTTGGACACCTAGCTCACCCTTGATGCAGCAGGGAGGGGCTTGATCCTGCCTCAACCAAATGTACCAGGCTTAGCTGCTCTCCATGGGAGAACTTACCCTGTTGGAGGAGGGGATGAGGGGCAGGTGGGAGCAGGAGGACGGAAGGTGAGGAAGGAAAGCAGAAGGAGGGATAAGAGAGGGATCTGTGGTTGGTATGTAAAATGAATAAAGATTTTTAAAAAAAGAAAAAAATAGAGTAAGTTTATCAATATTAATAAAGAGGTTAATATTGATATATATTACATATATGCTATATATGATATATGATATATATGCTAGTATTATTTGGTTTTGCCTGGGTACCTGGGATATCTAGTCTCTTGTTTGGTCTTGGTCACCCAAGCAGTGTCAGGTATGGGTTCCATCCCATGGATTGGGCTTTAAGTCAATTCAGGTATTGGTTGACTATCCTAAAAGCCTTTTGCCACCATTGCACTAGCAAATCTTGCAGGTAGTACAGCATTTTTATCAAAGGGATTCAAGCAGGATTGTTGTTTAAATTTCTCTTTCGGTAGCATGCAGAGTTCCTTCCTGTACCCAAATGCCAGTTTGATTGCTTTTCTGTTGTTTTCTTGGCTTCCTTTAAGGGATTTACTGGTTTCTTGCAATTTTTTGTTTGTGTTTTCCTCTATTTCTTTAAGGGAATTTTTCATTTCCTCTTTATAGTCCTCTATAATCTTCATAAAGTCATTTTTAAGATCGTTTTCTTCTGTTTCTTCTAAATTGGCATGTTTGGGTCTTGCTGTTTTAGAACTCCTATGTTCCATTGGTGCCATATTGTTCTTTATGTTGTTGAATGTATTCTTGCACTGGTGTCTACCCATCTCTTCCTCCATTTGGTGCAAATGATATCTGTGTCTCATTGAGCAGTTCTTGGTCCAATTGGCACTTGCAGTGTTTCTGTCTCTGAGAGTTGATGGGGCTTCAGGGGGTGGGTGGGTTTGGGAGACAAAGGCGGATTTGTAGATTGCAGGGTACAATATGGGGGGCGTGGGAAGGCCTGACTGGCTGGGAGAATGGTTACTCACCTCTTGGTCCAAATGGAGCTGCTGCGGTCTATGTCTTAGGGAACTGCTGAGATCTCCAGGGATGGGTAGGTTTTTCTATTTACCTTTCTTCCCTCCATTCCATTATTTTGTAACTATCTTCTACAGGACTGTGGATTGTAGCTTGATTATCATAGAATTAGGAGCTAATATCCACCTATAAGTGAATATATAACATTTATCTTTCAGGGTCTGGGATGCCACACTCAAGATTATTCAGGATGATGTTTATTGTTGTTGTTGTTTAATTTCCATTCATTTGCCTGAAAATTTCATGATGTAATTTTTTGTAATGGCTGAGTTTAACTTTCTTTTTCTATTCTTCTGTTGAGGGACATCTAGATTGTTTCCAATTTCTGGCTATTATAAATAGAGCAGCAATGGACATGTTTGAACAAATGTCTCTATTGGTAGCATGAAGGATCCATTGGGTATATTCCCAATACTTGTAGAGCTGGATCCTGAGATAGATCAATTTCTGTCCTCCTGAGAAACTGCCACACTGATTTCCACTGTGGTTGTACAGGTTTGCACTCCCACTTGAGATGGAAGAGTGTTACTCTTACTCCACATCCTCACCATCATGAGCTTCTACTTGTGTTATTGATCTTAGCCATTCTCACAGGTGTAAGAAGAAACCTCAAAGTAGTTTTGGTTTGCATTTCTCCTAAAACTAAGAAGACTGAACATGTATGTAAGTGCTTCTCAGCCGTCTAAGATTCCTCTATTGAGAATTTTGTTTAGATCTGTACCCCATTTTTAATTAGATAAACTGTTTTCTTGATATCTAGTCTTTTGAGTTCTTTAAATACTTTGGATATTAGCCCTCTATTTGATGTGCAGTGGGTAAAAACCTTTTTGCATTCTGCATGCTGCCACTTTGTACAAATGACCGTGTCCTTTGTCATGCAGAAGCTTCTTAGTTTCATGAAGAGTTCCCATGTATTAATTGTTGATCTTAGTGCCTGCACTAATGGTGTTCCTTTCAGAAACTGTTTTCCTGTGCCAATGAATGCAAGGTATTCCCCACTTTCTAGTCTATCAGGTTGCGTGTATCTGGTTTTATGTCAAAGTCATTGATTCATCTGGAGTTGATTTTTGTGCAGAGTGATAGTTATAAAACTATTTTTATTCTTCTACATACTACCATCTAATTTTACTGGCACTGTTTGTTGAAGACACTCTTTTTTGTGTGTATTTCTGTCATCCTTATAAAAAATTAGATGTCCAAACATGTATGATTTTATGTCTCATTCTTCTATTATACTCCACTGATCAAGGTGTGTATTTTTGTGCCAATACTATGATTTGTAGTACAACTTGAAATTGGGGATGGTGGTACATCAAGAACTTCTTTTATTATTTAGGTTTATTTTAGATATTCTTTTTATTTCTATGTGTTTCTATATGATGCTGAAAATTGTCATTTCAAGATCTGTGTGGAATCATGTTGGACTTTTGATGGTAATTGCCTTGAATCAGAAGATTGCTTTTGGTAGAATGACCAAAAAATTGGAGATTTTTCCATCTTCTGATATCTCCTTTAATTTCTCTCTGGTGATTTGAAGTTTTTGTTGTACAAGTCTTTCACTTACTTTTTTAAAGATACCCCAACATATTTTACATTATTTGGGGCTATTTTGAATGGTTATGTGTTCGTGATTTCTTTCTCAGGCCATATGTCAATTGTGTATAGGAAGGCTACTGATTTTTTTAGTTAATTTTGTATCCAACTACCTTGCTGAAACTGTTTATTAGCTGTAGGAAGTTCCAAGGGAATTTTCTTCTGGTGACTTATGTATACTATGTTAGCTAGAAATACAGAGACTTTGACTTCTTCCTTTCCAATTTGTATTGTTTCCCTCTGCCTCAGTGTGTTATTGCTCTAGCTAAATTTTTATGCACTGTATTGAATAGAAATGGAAACAGTGAACAGCCCTGTTCTGTCCTAATTTTAATGAAATTGTTTTGAGTTTTTCACTATTTCAGTTGATGTAGACTATGGGCTTGGTGCACACTCACTTTAATATGTTAAGGTATGCCCCTTGTATCTGCCCTCTCTCTAGGTGTTTTACCATGAAGGGATGTTAGATTTTGTCAAAGGCCTTTTCTGTATCTAGTGATATGAACATGTGGTTTTTATCTTTCAATTTGTTTGTATGGTAGATTATATTTTTCAATTTAAGCATGGAGAACCCTCCTTGCTTCTTTGGAATGAAATCTTCATGCTGGATAATCTTTTTGACATATTCTTGGATTTGGATGCAGATATTGCAGTATGCATTTTGCATCGATGTTCATAAGGGAAATTGTTCTGCAATTGTCTTTGTTGGTTGGTTCCTTATGCTGTCTGATTATTGGTGTATCTGTAGCATCTTAAAATAATTGTTTGCAATATTCCTTCTGTTTATATTATGTGTAAGAATTTGTGGATTATTGCCATTAACTCTTCTTTGAAACTCTGGAAAAATTCTGCATTAAAACAATCTAGCCATGAATATTTTTTGTTTGGGAAACTTTTCATGATTGCTTCTATTTCACTAAGAGTTATAGTTTTGTTTAAATTGATTATTTGTTCTTGATTTAACTTTGGTAAGCTACATATATAGAGAAATAATCCTTTTTTAAAAAAGATTTTTCAATTTGGTGGAGTACAGTTTTTTAAATATGTCCTTAAAAGTATTTGGATTTCCTTAGTGTGTGTTGTTCTGTCTCCTTTTTCATTTCTAATCTTGATAACTTGAATCTTCTCTCTATGTCTTTTACTTACTTGGATAAGGATTTGTCAATTTTATTGATTTTCTAAAAGAACTAACTCTTCTTTTCAATGATTCCTTGTATTGTGTTTTGTTGTTATTTTTATTTTATTGAGTTCATTGATTAGTTTGATTATTTCTTGCCATCTACTCATTTTGTGTGTGATTTCATCTTTTTGTTCTAGAGAGTTCAGTTGTGTTGTTGAATTGCTAGTATGGGATCTCTTAATTTTTTTTCTTATGTAGGTATTTAGTGCCATGAACTTGCTTCTTAGAACAACCTCCATAATGTCCCATAATTTTGAATATGTTGTATATTCATTTTTCATTCAGTTCTAAAAGGTCTTGATTTTTTTTTCTTAATCTTTGTCTTGTAACACTTTTCTTTCAGTAGAGAGTGTCTAGTTTACATGGGTTTGTGAGCTTTCTGTTGTTTCTCTTATTGAATTCATGTGGTCAGAATGCAGGGCTTTATTTCTTGAGACTTCCTTTGTTCCCAAGTGGTTAATTTTGGATAAGGTTCCATTAGGTGTTGTAAAGAAGGTATTTTATATTATGTTTGGGTGAAATGTTCTGTAAAAATTTTTAGGTCCATTTAGTTTATGACTTCATTTAGCTCTAGCACTTCTCTGTATTATGTGTCTATTAGCCAGAGTGTGTGTCAATATGCTATTTACTCTATAGAATTGGTTTTTTTTGTGTGTGTATGTATATGTGTGTGTGTATGTATATGTGTGAGTGTGTGTGTTGATAAACTTGGATGTCCACGTGTCTACATGTTTTGGTCATAGATGTTAAGAATTGACATGTCTTGGACTTCTTTTTTTTTGGTCAGGGCACTTTTAATGGCTCTTTCTATTTCCATAGGGGTAATAGGTCTATTTATATTGTTTATCTGATCTTGATTTAATTTTGATATGTGGTGCTGATCAGGAAAATTGTCCATTTCTTTTAGATTTTCCAATTTTATGAAATATAGGTTTATGACATATGACCTGATGGAGCTCTGTATTTTCTTGTTGTCTGTTGTTATGTCTCCCTTTTCATTTCTTATTTTGCTAATTTTTGGTGTTCTCTCTCTGCCCTTTGGTTAGTTTGTGTAAGGGCTTGTCTATCTTATTTATTTTTTCAAAGAACCAACTATAAGTTTCATTGGTTCTTTGTATTGTTCTCTTAGCTTCTATTTTATTTATTTCAGCTCTCAATTTGATTATTTTCTGGCATCTATTCCTCCTGAGTGAGTTTGCTTCTTGTTCTAGAGCTTTCAAGTGTGCTATTAAGTCTCTAGTGTGAGATTTCTCCATAACTGTCCATATAGAGGCTTTCTCCAATAACTAATGAAAGCAGATGCAGATACACAGCCAAGCACCAGGCAGAGCTCCAGGAGTCCAGTCAAAGAGAAAGAAGAGGGATTCTATGAGCATGATGGGGAAACCTATAGAGACAACCAAGCAAAACTAGTGGGAATACTGAAATTTAGACCAACATCTGTGGAGGCCCCATGGGACTGGAGTAGGCCCTCTGCATAAGTGAGACAGTTGTGTAGCTTGATCTGCTTAAGGGGCCCCCTAGCCAGTAGGATCAGGATACATCCCAGGTGCATGAGCTGGCTTGTTGGAACCCACTACCTATGGTGGGACACCTCACACAGCCTTGTGCAGGGGGAGGGACTTGGACCTGCCTCTACTGAATGTACCAGGCTTTGCTGGCTTCTTAAGGGAGGCCTTACCATCTTGTAGGAGGGAATGGGGGGGGGGGGATTGGGTTGGGAGAATGCTAGAGGGTCGGGAGGAGGGAATAGTAGGATCTGTGATTGGTATGTAAAATGAATAAAAAATTCTTAAAAAAAAAAGAATTGGCATGTCATCTTGGTGGATTTTTCCTTTGATGAGTATGTCATTTCTTTACTTATCTCTTTTGATTAGATTTGATTTGAAGTCTATGTTGTCAGATATTAAAAGGGCTATACCAACTTGTTTATTATATCCATTTGCTTGGAATACATTTTTCTAACACTTTATCTTGAGGTGATGTCTATTCTTGAAGCTAAGATGTGGTTTTCAAATGCAACAGAAGGATGGATCCTGTTTTCACATACGTTCTGTTAGTAGGTGTCTTTTTATTTGGGGATTGAGTTAGTTGATGTTGAAAGATAACAATTACCTATGATTATTGATTTCTATTATTTTGTTGTTGCTGCTGGTGTTGTTATTTTGTTGTTGTTAGTGGTGGTGGTCGTGGTTTGGATGTGTCTCTTCTTTTAACTGCTGATCTGTAATTATTTATCCCTTGTGCCTTTTGTAGTTTACTTATTAAAGTTAGAGTTTACATTCTTTTGCTTTCCATATGACTGGATTCATAGATAGATATTGCATAACCAGAATTTATCATGGAATGCCTTATTTATTTCCATCTATGCTAATTGTAGGTTTTGTGGGGAATACTAGTCTGGGCTGCCATGTGTGTTCTCTTAGAGCCTGCAACACATCTCTCCAGGCCACTCTGCCTTGTAGAATCTGTATTGGGAAGTAAAATGCAGTTCTATTAGGCCTCTCTTTATATGTTATTGGTCTTGTTCCCTTGTGCTTTTAATATTTTTGTTCAGCAAATTTTGTGTTTTGTCTATTATGTCTGAGGATAGTTTCATTTCTAGTCAAGTCTTTTTGGTGTTCTGTGTGCTTCTTAAACTTTGATGGGTATCTCCTTCTTTAGTAAATATTTCTTTTATGATTTATTGAATATATTTTCTGTGTCTTTGACCTGTGTTTCTTCTCTTTCTCTACTCCTGTTATTCTTAGAGTTGTTTTTTTCATAGTGTCCCAGAGTTCCTGGAAGTTTTATGCTATAAGTATTTTTACTTAACATTTTGTTCAATTGATGTATCTATTTCTTGTACTGTGTCTTGGATACCCAAGATTTTCTCTTGCACTTCTTGCATTCTGTTAGTGAAGTTTGACTCTGTGGTTCCTGTTTTAATTCTTAAATTTTTTGTTTCCAAATTTCTCTCAGTTTGGATTATTTTTATTGATTCTATTTCCACTTTCAGGTATTGAATGGTTTAATTTTTTTCTTTCACCGTTTGTATTTTCATAGAATTCTTTTAGGGATGTATAGGTTTCTTCTTCCTCCTCTTCCTCCTCCTCCTCCACTACTACGATTACTACTTCTTTCCTCTGACCTGTATTATATTCATTAAGGCATTTTAGTAGCTTTCTGTTTGTGCCTCAGCTACATTGGGATATTCAGGGACTGCCGTCACAGGGTTGTTGCGCTCTAGTGGAGAAACATTGTCCTGGCTATTTTGATGTGTGTGTGTGTGTGTGTGTGTGTGTGTGTGTGTGTGTGTGTGTGTGTGTGTGTTTTGTGTGTGTTTAGTTTTTTTGAGACAGAGTTTCTCTGTGGAGTTTTGGTGCCTGTTCTAGATCTTGCTCTGTAGACCAGACTGGCATCAAACTCACAGAGATCCGCCTGGCTCTGCCTCCTGAGTACTGGGATTGAAGGCGTGAGCCGCCACCACCACCTGGCTCTTGATTATGTGTTTTTGTTGCTGTCTAGCAATCTGGGGCTGACAAGACTGTAATTCTATGTTCTCAAATCTGGTCTTGTCTTTGTTGGATTAGTGTTTTGTGCCATGATTTTCATTCCTTTTCTGTTTTTAGGAAGACTCTGTTGGCTTTGTGTTGCCTGTAGGAAACGCTTATTGGGCCCTGATGAGTGCTGGAGCCCTGATGAGACTTAGGAAGAGAGGTGGGTTTTGGACAGTGGAGGGGCTTCAGACGAGGGAGGAAAGCAGAGCACTCTACTAGGATATGCTTAGTTCCCTGTGAATTGGGGTAGTGAAGAAGGACAGGCAACAGCAGAACATCTGCTACAGAGTTAGGGATAAACCTGGAGGGTTATCCTTGCAGGAATGAGGGAGAGGTGGAAGGTCTGCAATTAGAATACCTGCTTTTGTGGAAGG
Source organism: Peromyscus californicus insignis (assembly GCF_007827085.1). Taxonomy (NCBI): domain Eukaryota; kingdom Metazoa; phylum Chordata; class Mammalia; order Rodentia; family Cricetidae; genus Peromyscus; species Peromyscus californicus. Next base: position 24,669,248 of record NW_026294617.1, on the reverse strand, counting down.
AGCAGCCTATGGGTTTCCAGGGAGTATTTAACTAGATTTGGGGACTGGCATAAAGCAAGGAGTGGGTGGAGTGAAGAAAGGAGGCTAAGATCTGTGTTTTTCAGGGGCGGTGACAAGTGGAGGGGAGAATGAAGCCTCAGCTGATGGTCTGCTGCAGAGCTAGATATGAGACTGGGGCACTGAATTTCAAGAAGCTGAGGGAAAGGTGAAAAACTACAATTAACCTTCCTGTTTCCATGACCCGAATTCTTGTGGGTTCTCTGAGAGTCTCTGTGGGCGATGTGGGCTGGGATAAAGCCAGCATTGTGGTGGAGGGAGATGCGGAGGGGAAGATATCTGGAATTCTGTAGAGATGAGGCTGGGAGGTTGCTGCAGGTGTTCTGCAGTTCAGGGGATGAGACTGGGAGATTTAATTTATAGAAATGGAGGAGGAAGTGAGGATAAGCAGTGAGCCTACAAACTTCTCTAAACTCCTGTGAAAAACAGTTCTCATTCAATATTAGTCCTCGGCTTAATAAAAGATGTAACAGCAATCATTCAAAATAAATGTCTGTAACATAGAGACAAAATACCCAAAACCTTTTCAAATAATGTCATCAGCAGTACGATTTTCCAGTTTAGAATATATATATATATATATATATATATATATATATATATATATATATTGTTTTTTCATTTGCTAAGATATGACAGTGTAGGGGTGAGGTAACAGCCCTCAGCTCCTCCTCTTGGTACTCCAAAATATGCTTCCCAGGAGTGAGGGAAAGGTGAAAGATTTCTACAATAGCTTGACACACACTGGCCAATACTCTTGATCTTATGTGCTCTTTATTGTTGTTGTCTTTGTTTCTTCCATCTTTATTCTTCTCTACATCTTTATTCTTCTACATCTTTATTCTACTGTATATCTATTCTACTATCAATTACAAATTCCTAAGCTATATATATATATATATATATATATATATATATATATATATATACATTCACTTGCAAACTTGCTAGTAAAACCTACAAAATAAACTCTTAGGTACAAGTATTTTGATAAGAGTCACACTTGGCAAAGACTTGGTCAGCTTAATTGGTGATTGACAACAGCTGCAAGTTGTAAAAAGTTTTGGCTCATCTCTTTTTTTTTTTTTTTTTTTTTCGTTTTTCGAGACAGGGTTTCTCTGTGTAGCTTTGCGCCTTTCCTGGGACTCGCTTGGTAGCCCAGGCTGGCCTCGAACTCACAGAGATCCACCTGGCTCTGCCTCCCGAGTGCTGGGATTAAAGGCGTGCGCCACCACCGCCCGGCTGGCTCATCTCTTAAAGAGATAGTTACAAAGGTTACAAAGAAATAAATTAAACCAATGAGAGATTTAAGGAAAAGGCAAATATGTGTACTATTTTATATGATTAATAATATTGGGACATGACTAATCAGTTAACAGCCTTTTTCTGTTAATCACCTGAATCTCAGGACCTATACATAGTCTCCTGAGCATAGAATCTTGCATTAAAATTGGTGTAGAAATAGATATAAAGTGTTAATTGTTTTTTGAATCAGAGTGGGGAGGTGCCGGTAGAGGAAGCTTAGGGCAACATAGGTGTTATTGATCTCTAGAATGACTAACATATAGCAAGGCCAGACACCTGCACTATCAATTCTAGTTCCCTATTAATCTTCTGAAGGGTTTTGATTCAACAAGCCCAGGCAACTGCAATTCTGTTCTGTGAAAGTTCCATGAAGACCTCTGTCTGGCCAGTTTTGCCTGTCAGTGACTAAGGATAGAGAACAAGATCTTTAAGTGTCTACAGTCCACATGGAACAATAGACCTAGTCATGAAGCATATTTTAGTACATTTCTATTCATCAGAATTGTTCAGTTAAATAAGAATTCATCTTCTTGACTATGCACAATTATTTGTGCCCATAAGATTGAGATGTAATCATGAGATTACATGTACACATTACATGGAAATGCACGGTAAATGGGGAGATATCATAGCTGTTCTTAAATAAGAAATGAAATTCTTAGGGAAGAAATGAAGTGGCACATGAGAGAAATACAGACTAGGAGCAACTGGTCATTTACAGTCAGCACCCTCATGGCTTTGCCAGGTGGGGCTTCCCATGGAAGAGTCATTCATTTGGTAGTTTGACATATAAACACCAGTTATCACCTGCTGTATACTCTCATGGCCTTCAACATGACAGGGGGTTTTGTATTTGGTCTCCTTGATAATAGACATTTTTTCTCCTTTCTTCTGACCTTCCTGTCATTTTTTAGTTCACATTGCACCTTTTCCATTTGCCACATCTGTACTCAGTGTAAATTAGGTGCAAACAGCAAAGATGGACACAATTAATACACATTTTTATGATGAAACCTTCACTAAATTCCAAGTTTTAAAAAGATTCATTATCATCAATAATGAAGACTAAAATTTAAAGAGTCAAATTGCCAGGTAAGCCTGAAATAGACAAGACTCTAGAAATAAAATATTATTGAAATGAGTCTATAAGCAAGGATATAGAACACAATTGATATTATAAATGGAAATACACACACATATAATGTATATATTATATAGATATATACATTATATAGATATACTCACTTGATTCTTATTACTAAGTATCTATTAAAAAGATGAGAGTTGGACAGGTGGTGGTGGCGCATGCCTTTAATTCCAGCATTCAGGGGGCAGAGGCAGGCAGATCTCTAAGTTCAAGGCCATCCTGTTCTACATAGTGAGTTTCAGGACAGCCAGGGCTACACAGGAAAACCCTATCTCTAAAAACAAAAAAAAAATGCAAGAGTCATTATTACAGAATTATCAGTGGTTAATGATTATATTGAAACCTATATGTAATAGCTATGTATATTTATGTACTTTCCCAAATTGAGTAAAATTTCATTGATGATCATAAATGGAGGAAGAAAATTCAAAGTTTATTTTCATTCCTCTGAAATCATTGATGGCCGCTGTGCAAGAAAAAACAAACAAACAAACAAACAGTTTTATTCAAGGATTTGTTCCCTGGAAGGCTATCTATGCTCCAGATGATATTTGTATATCTACTGACATATTGGCAATGTAGAATGAACTCCCTGGGATAAAAATAAAGCAAAAAAATTTGGGAGGGAATAGCATTCATGAATATTTGGGAGAATTGGAGGGAAGGAATGAGGACTGGACCTAATCAATCTACATGGTACATATGTCCAAAATTCCCTCAAAATAAGACAAAAACTAATTCAAGACAAAAAAAGTAATATTAAAAGATAGACAAATGTTAGCTACAAAATATTCTTCACCAACATTAATATCCACAAAATAGAATCCAATAAAGCAATAATTTGAATAAGGCATGTTAATGAAAACTGATGTTTTCTTCTTAAGTGATGAAGGGTTATGAGGACGAGAGGCAATGGAAAATAAGCCTGCCCACATACAGTGTTTCCTACATGGATATCCAGGGTTCCCATGTAATACTGATGGATTACTCAGAGCTGGGAAAGGGTGGGAGTGTAATTGCTTACGTTTTAAACCTAGAAATAAAGGGTAATGATGGCATGTCTCATAATCCTGGTATCCTAATATTTCAGGCTTGTTCATACCATTTCTGGTTTCATTCCCACAGACATTTTAATCGTGGGTGATGGCATTATTCTCCCTTAGCCCTCCCCTTGGAGTCAGCCTTGCATTAGATTTATCCTTGAACACCATGGCCACTGTTGTCTCCCAACTGTAAGTATTATCCAGCACTTGTGGAGACAGTATTCTTAATTTTGCATCTGAATTTAGAATGTTTAAGTAGTTTTTTACATACCATAGAAAACATAGTTTCATTTAGCTATTGTCATGCATAAATATCATTATACTTTACTCCTAGTTGCCACCTAACACCTTTCCTTGTCCTATACTTTGTGGTCCTCTCCCTCCCCAAAATATATAAATACATATAACATAATTTTATATATGCATTATAGACACATGAACACACACATGTATTGCAGTAATGATATATGCATTTTATATCTAGGTTCTACGTACATATTCTGCATATCACCAACATGTGATATTTGATTTTATAATTATGGGTTATTTTAACTAAAATGATATAATTTCATTCATTTTCACACAAATGGCATGCTTTTATTTCTAATTATGGCTGAATAAAATACTTACATTTACTAATTCCTTTTGTTGTTGATCATCTAGAGTAGTCCTATGGTCTAGTTACTGTGAACAGTACAACAATAAACACAGATGTGCAAGAGTCTCTGTGCTATGCTGACTTAGAATGTTTTAGATATACAGCCAGGAGATATATGGGTGAATCATATGATAATTCCATTCCTAGCTTGTAGAGGATTTTCATACTTATTTTTGCAAAGTCTGCTCCAATAAGCATTTATTACTAAGGTTTAAGGGTGGCTTCTCATATCTAACACCATTCACTGCCATTGTTTTCTAATCTTTCCATTCTGAATGGATACCTGCTTGGCTTCCTGACACCCTTATATCCATACCTGCTCAACTGCCACCATTCCAGAAAGAATGTTTTTGTGATCTGCTGGACACTTCCTTCAACCTGAGTGTCACAACATCTGACCTTACTGACTCAAACTGAATTACCAGGACACCTGTGAAATATATATTTGTTTGATGATGTAAATAAATAAATACATAAAATTACTGAGGAAATGAATACTTAAAGATAATTTATTTTGATCGGTATATTAACATTTTAAAATTACAGCTCATATAATCAAGTACACAGAAAGGTTAAATAACTTGTACAGATTTTAGAGTGATTATTTAAGAGCTAAACTGATGTGAAAACTATTATCCTGTGCTTCGTGGTCATTGTCACTTGTTACATATTAAGAAAGCAAAATTATAATGCCTGGGTTTTGTCTAAATAAATGAATACTTTAACATTCATAAAAGTACTTAATCTTTTAGTATGTGATAGGATACGATGTATGTGTCACATAAGTATAAGAAATCAAGAATTTATCTTAATTTGTGATAGAAGCAGACATATTCTGGTAAAAGTGTCCCACTAAGAGAAGTGACCTTAAGGAGCTCCCAAGAAAGCACAGATTTCAGACACAGTCTGTGACCTGGTCCACAATAGTCACTCAACAAATGCATTGTGGTAGTTACTGTGCACTGTACTGTATTATAACGTCAAAGGAACCCTGGCCTCAGTTTGTTCCCATTAGCTCTGAATGTCCCCTAATACACAAAACGGACAGTAGATTTTCAGTGTTCATGCCAGAGGACTATCACCTCCGTTTGTTCTTTAAATCTTATGTGTAACCTCGGTGCTCTTGGTGAACTTTCTGTCACAGTTTAAGAAGTTTATTTTCCCCCATAGGTTAAGAGTGACCAAATTGTTGTAGTCAACATTATAACTGTACAGTTTATTCATGGCATTACTTTTATATGAATATTTATTGCAAATATATAGAGTGCTTAAACTGCTATTTGTCTGTGACTTATAAAAATGATTTGAGAATAAAATTAGAACAATCTGGTTTGCTTTCAGTACTCATAACCTATGCTGCTAACTAATTTATCAAAATCCATAAAATAGGAAATTAACTTAAAGGTCATAAGGCCCTCAGAAGAGTAAATGACCTTTGTGCCAGATATCACTAAAGGATATCTCCAGGCTTAGCATAATATATTATGCACAACTTCTCTCAATATATTTCCTCGAAAATTATAAAAACTTCCACAGAATGGATAGTTATAAAATATGCAAAATTTTCAAAACTTCTATAATTGGATAGATACTTAAAGTTCTATCTTGAGAATAGATGATAAAAAGACATTTATCTTAAAATGGTAGGTTTTATGCTTACCTAAAATACATATAGATAAGAATTCCAAAAAAAATGATAAAGTAAAATCAGAATAGAAAAATTATTTTACTGATCAAAGAAGAGATAAAACAGGATAAAAATCTTTTTAATAATGTACTTATCTTGGATTTTAAAAGAACATCATCATGTATAAAAGGCCAATTTCATGTCAAGAGCTATCCAAGCCTTGATCTGAGCAGCAATTTGGAGCTGGTATTTTTTAGAGATTTCTCCTGTAGTGATATGTTGTATTAAACTTTCTTCCAGGCTAGCAAGTGCAGAATTATGAGGTAAAGTGTGTATTCAGCATATCTCTTCCTACCATGCCTCCAAAGCCTTCCATCCTTATCTTCCAGAATAACTACCCTGTGGGAGCCACCAAATCCCTAACAACCAGGAATCAATTGCTGGTTTGGGGCTACATTCTGTATTTCAGATTGCTTTGCATACTAGTCTCATTTAGTGGATTTTATATTTATTTTAAATATTCAAAACACTAATTTAATGTTATTTATCTATAGAAGACTATGTACTCAGTAAAATACTAGTTCACAAATTATTCATATCACATATAAGGTTGCTTGTATTCTTGAGGAGACAGCAGGATACACAGAGACAAGCTTCTTGAACAGACTCAAGAATATTCTGCCAAGTGTTAAAATATACCTTGAGTAAAGTAAAGTGCGAAGGTGGAGATCTGTGTTTAGATGAATTGCTAAACGGTCTTATTAATAAAAATCTCAGAGCCAGGAATTGGGGTTAAAGCATGAGAGAGATCAGAGGAATATGAAAAGCCACAGCTAACCTTACCTCACCAACTCTGCAGCTTCCAAAGGTGAGCTATTTCCTGTCTATCCACACCTATATGCCTTTCTGTTCTGTACTCTCATTTCCTCTCTTAGTCCAGCTACATCACTTCCTCTTCCTGTCCAGCTCTATCACTTCCTGTCTGTCTGTACAGACCTCCAGATCTCCATGGTTAACTAGTGTTGGAATTTAAGAAGTGTACAACCATGCCTGGATCTGTTCCCAGTGTGGCCTTGAACTCACAGAGATCCAGACAGATTCAAGCCTGCCAAGTGATTAAAGGCATGTGCTACCATTGCTTGACTTTTATAAAGTCCTTGGCTTTTTCCTCTGATCTCCAGGCAAGTCTTATTTAATTGGGAGACATAGTATATTGGGGGACACAATACGTCACTACATCAGTGTAGAAAGGAGCTGAGGAGCAAGGATTTTTATTCTGTGTGACAGTGTCAGAGGAGGTTCCTAGAAAAGGTACAGCTGTGAAAGGAAAGTGAAAGAAATAGTGGGTATCTCTAAGTCTTATCTTAGTGGAGGACATTCTAATTGTATATTTCATGGTTTGGATACTGTCATATTAAAAATGCAAGAAGAAATGTGTAGCTAAAGATGGTGAATAGGGTGGAAGATTTCAAGACACAAACTCAAAGGAAAAAAAAAGAAGAGATGATAATTCAGTGATGGGAAAAAGGTGATAAAGAATGAGGAAGAGGCTCTGGAAAGAGGGAAGAAGAGAGCAAGGAGAAGAAAGAGAGGAAGAAGAGAAAGAAGAGGTGGAAAAATTGAAGGCAAAGAGGGGGATACAGAATCTAAAAAAAGAGAGGAGAATAAAGAAAAAAGGGAAGGGCAAGTAGAACAGGTGGGAGATGCATAGGAATGGGAAGAAATAAGAAAGGATAAAGGATGGGAGGAAGACCAAGAGGATAGAATTTAAGCCAAAGTAATAATGCAAAATGTCTGTGTGTTTTCATAAATACTACTTTAAATTGGCATGTATGTGTATAATTATAGAAGCAGTTAAAATTATCATTGAAATATTTCTATCAAGAATGACGACCAATTTGATGGTACAGTTCATCATAGAGGACAAATGGTGGCAGAAGGAGTGTGAGGTGGCAGATCATACTGATTGCATCATCAGAAGGCAGAAAGATGACTGCTGGTGTCCATCTGCCTCCTCCTCTTTATTTTGTATAGGACTCCAGCCTTTGGAATGCTTTCACCTATGGTTAAGCTTGAAATAGTCACTTCAGTAAAACTAATCTACATAATTCCCTTCACACACATCTAGAGGCTTGGCTCCTAGTAATTCTAGATCAGGTCAAGTTGGTTACCAATACTGACATCACACCTCCCCATTTTATTTAACATGGTATTGGAATAAAATTTAGAACTTTATGAATGCAAATGCTTTACCACTAAACCCATGCACTAGGTATTCCTTAGGTTTTTAATTAATGTTTTATTTATTTTGTTTTTATTTTATATATGTTTGAACTTCATACATAAGCATTATTATATTTGCATCATTCCTGCCCCTCCTTCCTCCATTTCAACTCCTCCCAAATGCATGATATATTCTTTAACTTTATATATATATTAGAGAGAGGAGAGAGAGAGAGAAGTCCCGTATCAGGTTTGTGTTCCATCCAGCAGCTATACAATATCCAACAAAGTGCCCATTGCTATGCATAGAAAACCTCCTGTTGAGTATATGTAAAGGGAATACAAGATTCTCTCGGAGCTTTTTATTTAAAATATCGCCTATTCCCAATGTCCTTGGTTTCATTCTAGAACTTAGGGGTAAGACTGCATTGTTGATGATATGAGATACTTTGGACAGAGAACTTATCAATCTGGCTGTGATCTAGAAATATCCTCCATGTACTGTAAGGCACTATGCAAGCTGCCAGTGAAGAAGATCAATTAACAGTTCTGCCTAGCTGCAATGGCTACACACCACAGCAGTGACTGGAAGGGAAAGATATCCACAAAGTTCAAGAGTGGGGCTTTTGTCATAGGAATAGCCAGTGACTGTCTGATTAGACACAAGGCCCAGTCAATAAAGAATTCATGTCTGTTAATGTAAGCTTAGACAACTACACATAGCTGGAGAGGCCATAGGCATAAGAGAAGAACCTAATCCTGACATTTCCCTAAATAAATATAATAAATATATAAATAAATAAAATAGCTATATTTTAAATACATGTCTTTATAGCCATAGATAATTTTAGCTCCCATCCTTCTTCAAAGTGTTGGGTTTGAGTTTTTGTTCGTTGGTTTTTGTTTTCCGCATTTTGTTTCTTTTCAACTCATAAAGACCATTAGGGAAATCTCCAGCTGGTCTAAATGTCAAGATCAAATGACAATAGTGTGGCAAATCCAAAGTAAATTGACTTCAACACAACCTTTACACCCAAGGCTCAAGGAGTATCAGAGAATAGGAAGGAGAAGGGTTGAAAGAGTCAGAGGCCATGATGTCCGTTACTAGTCAGATACCCTAGAGGTATTGGGAAACTCATTAATGAAATCTCAACTGCATGGTTGTCTGAACAAAACTGCCATTGATAACACCAGTTGACATACCACCATGGACAGGTGATATTCCACATGGTCCCAACCCTAGATGCAGAGTTACAGGGCAATGTCTACACAGAGAGAGAAAATATGATCTCCTCTTTTAGCATCTATTCAGTGACGTGAAGGCAATAAGACAGCAGGCTTCCTGTTTCTATTATAGTATTAACATGAAGCTAATTTAGACCAGTACTGAGACACATTTGAACAATATAAAATAAAGTAAAGAACATGTATGGCAGACCCAGAGGAAATTGTTCTATTTTTTTGTCCCAATTCTCTTTAGCTCTGCTTTGAGTATATTGTTTTACTTAAATAAAGATGTTGGTAAGTATACTCTTTTATTTTGAATACCATGAAGATTGATATAAACCACAGGTCACATTTTATTATATATCCTATCTGCAATTCTTCATATACCAGCTGTGTTTTATTATGGAGTATAGAATTGTATGTTAGAATTGTAAGATCAGTGTATAGATTAGGCACATGCTCATTTCCAATATGGACAAATCATGTACATACTCTGCATGTGCTCACACTGGTCAAAATGGTTAAAGATATTAAAATAATACTAAATTAAAAATGCAAACACCCTCTGTGTCAAGCAAAGGCTAGCTATGCTAATTACTTGGAGGTCTGGGTTTACCACTGCTTGCTGTAAATAAGAATTATGGGCCGGGCAGTGGTGGCGCACGCCTTTAATCCCAGCACTCGGGAGGCAGAGCCAGGCGGATCTCTGTGAGTTCGAGGCCAGCCTGGACTACCAAGTGAGTTCCAGGAAAGGCGCAAAGCTACACAGAGAAACCCTGTCTCGAAAAACCAAAAAAAAAAAAAAAAAAAAAAAAAAAAAAAGAATTATGACTGAAACTGGAGAGAAGTCTCAAAGATAAGAAGAGCATACTGTTCATGCTGAGAACCCGTTTGATGTCAACACCTACATCAGTGGCTCACAACCATCTCTAACTCTAGCTCCAGGGCATCTAATGCATTTTATGAGTTTCACTAATTCTTGTGTTTTTACTATTAATTCATTGGTTTGTTCTTTATTGTTGAATTTTATTTATTTATTTATTTATTTTTATTAAGAGATTTTCTATTCATTTTACATATCAACCACAGATTCTCCCATCCTCCCTCCTCCCACCTCCCCACCCTTCCCATCCAACCCACTCCCCATTCCCACCTCCTCCAAGGCAAGGTCTCCCATGGGGAGTCAGCAGAGCCTGGTACATTCCATTGAGGCAGGTCCAATCCCCTCCTCCCTGCATCAAGGCTGCACAAACTGAAGACAGCTTATGTGGGAGAGGATGTGGAGCAAGGGGGACACTCCTATTTATTATTTTTTTTATTGAGATGGGAATTTATGGTGTATAACAAACTGACCTTGAATTCAAATACCAAAATGTCACTGTCTCTGCTTCTGTCTCTGGAGTAAAGGATTAAAAGCCTGCACTCCATATCAGCCAATACTTTTAATTTGGTTAATATATACAAAAGCATTTATGCCTTAAAATACTGTACAACAACTTTCAATAACTCTAATAAAATCAATTTTCAGTTCTTCTGATTTGTCTATTTTGATATTTATTCGACAGTATGCCTAGACTAAAGATTTCTGTCCTCAAATATATGAAATTTCTATTTTCTGAGTCTTACATTTTCTCCATTTGAATGAATATTATAATTATTAACTCTGCTTCTAAACTAAGTATCTGATTTAAAACATATGAAGTTATGCATGATCATGTGACTGTTATTTAGCAAAGCAGTATAGTACAAATATTATGTCACTAGCAAGATGATTTATTATAGTGTGAAGAGCCTTTCAATAGTTTAGAGATAAGAAAAACATACTTTTTTATTTTTATTGAAAAAAATTCTTCTCTCATACAATATACCCCAACCATAGTTTCCTTCCCTCTGCTCCTCCCAGCTCCTCTACCTTCCCTCTTCCCCAGATCCACTCCCCTTCCATGTCCAATTGAGAAAGGAGCAGGCCTCCAACAGATGACAGCCGAACAGGACAAAACAATAAGAAAAATTTGTAAACCTAGCATGCTTGTAATTGCAAAATAACACTACTAAGAAATTTGAAAATTGCTTTGCTACTGCATATTAAGTTACTTGGTAAGAGCAGCATGATAAAAAATAATGACAGTTACTTTGGGGGTTAGAAAGAAAGAGACAATATGAGAAACATAATCAAGACTACAGATTTTCACAAAATTTTGTGTCTTCTACAAGTCATTATATGGCAAAAATCACAGTGATACGCAACTTTTCCTAAGGAAACGTGAATGTCTGCCCCCTTTGGGGCCCTAGTGATAAATAAATAATGTTACTTCAGCCATGACAAAGCAATGATCTGCTTACCTCTCCATAGCAAATTCAGTTCTTCAAGATAATTTAGGGAAAAATCAAGTAAGAAGTTATTGTCCAAATTGGGAGATAGGTACAACTCCATGTGCATTCTGGCTTCATACAGTGAATGTGTGCAACCAGTTTAATTTGTTAAAAAGCCAGTACTTAAGATGCAGATGCATAATTAATGAAAGAAAGTATTTAGAATAATCAAAATGAAGCTGCAGAATAACTGTGGATAATAATATTCCTCACTGCCACATCATTTCCTAGCATCTTCAGGTCCACAACTCCAATCTTCAATGTAGCAAGAGAATGAATTAAATGGCAACTTTCAGGTTAACAGAGATTTTACAGTTAATTAAGGAGATATTTGATTTATTCATAGTTGTATTAAGTTAAGCAACTATGAATATATGAGCTTATGAAAATGTTCTATACATTGACTGTGGTAGAAAATACAAAATTATACATGGTTATGTCCATAAATTCATATTTTTGAAAACCAATAATGGTGAATCATATATATGTATTTAAATGTATGTCAATAAATCTTATCACAATACAGTACAAGTATGTCTACTCATGCTGATTAATAGATGTCTACAGTATTTTATTATCAGTATAAATTTTATGGTTTAATTAAAAACAATATACTGATTGTCACACTTCAGTAGATATATTATCACAAATTTTAATATTTGATTAGAATAAATAAAATCCTGCTAATCTCAATTCAATTTATCATTTGCCTCAAGATGCTTTGAATAACAAGCTAATATGATTCAATTGTGTATGCCATTATATCATTGAGTTTTAATTTTCTTGAATCATTATGAAAAGCAATTTTCAATTTGAATATCAAGGACCTTATTTGCAGAGTATTGCTTGTCTGTAATATTTCAAAGTCATGATAAAAATCAACTCTAACTAGTGTTATGATGCCTACATTATTATATGCAAAGGAAATACTGGTAATCACAGGTCTGCAGAAAGCTGTTTAAGAAATAAGATATTCGCCGGGCGGTGGTGGCGCTCGCCTTTAATCCCAGCACTCGGGAGGCAGAGCCAGGCGGATCTCTGTGAGTTCGAGGCCAGCCTGGTCTACAGCGCGAGATCCAGGAAAGGCGCAAAGCTACACAGAGAAACCCTGTCTCGAAAAAACCAAAAAAAAAAAAAAAAAAAAAAAGAAATAAGATATTCAAAAGGCATCAGACTCAGGTGTTACAGTGCAGACACATTAGCCCATGCCCTGCCTGTGTGATACATAAGTGTTTGTTATTAAACCATAAAAAGGCAAGGAACTCTCTGAAATACAGTTGATGATATCAGCAATGGAGGTGCACGATGATAGGATCTTTCTCTTTAGGGCTTATCTTTCTTCTTTCTTTCTTACTTCCCACTCTAGGTATTCCTAACTTTTCATTTTTCCACAGTTAGGATAAGGACATTAAACTTGGTGAAGTAGTACTCTACCCTGAGCAACGTATCTAGCCTCAAGGTATTTATTGTGTGTTCAGCAACAGAAGAGAGGTCCTCACAACTATGGTTTCTTATTTTTTCAAAATGATTTCTTATGATTTTTGATACTATAAAATAATTATATCATTTTCTCCCACGTTTTCCTTCCTCAAAGCCTGCAATAAATACCTCTTACTCTCTTTGTAACTCATGGCTTCTTTTATTCATTTATTGTTAGAGACATACATGTATATACATATATATGTTTATAAACACATAAGTACAGTATACTCAGTGTATAATGACTGTTACATATATATAAGCTTTCAACAGATGCATCCACAATACAATCCCTGCACTATTGTTTCAGAGATCATTGAGAAGAAGAGCCAGAAAGATTCTAAGAAGCAAAGAATCATGGAATGTGCTATGCAATTATGTCTCCCATGAATGCCGGAAGTTATATTCAAATGTCTTACCAACTTAATTGTCTAAACATGAACAGAAAAAGGATAACAACAATTAACATGCTAAAGTAGACAGAGAAAGCACAAAAGAGCTTAACCCTACACAGAAAACAATAAGCACCTATGGAATCAGGGAGAAATAGTCCTCCTCAGGGGAGAGCAAAACTATGGATTCTTGATTCCCACCCTAGCAACAGAAATCAGCTCTTGGAGAAAAATGTTCCTTGTGAGACCAATAAGGATCCAAGAGACAAGGAGGATGCAAGCAAGTGGTAGTTAGGATTGCAAGTGAATAATGAAAGGACCGTCTTTGACCCAGTAGGCACGGGATTTTCTTTCTTGCTTAATGAAACTAAGACAGGCAGACAACAAAACCAAAAGCAGGTAGGTTATAAGGATGTTCACCCATGAATGACACCAAGACTCCTTCTCTGAGGAGGCTCCCTCTATACCAATCCTCCAAACTGAATCAGAGACTAGAAACCATGACTATTTTACAATAATTTACAGATAGAAGATGAAATGGGGAATAACCTTGAACTCATAAGCACAGGAGAAGACTTTCTGAACAGAATATTGTTAGAGCAGGAAGTAAGGTCAACTATTAATAAATGGGACCTCATGAAACTAAAAAGCTCATATAAGGCAAAAGACACTGTTATTCAGACAAAGCAGCAGCCTACAGAATGGGAAAAGATTGTACTAACTTAACATCTGTCTGATAGAGAACTTATAACTGGAGTATATACAGAGCTAAAGAAACTTGATATAAAAAAATCAAATAATCCAGCTAAATATGTGGTACAGATTTAAACAGACAGTTCTCAATAGAAGAAACTCACATGGCTGAGGAGCACTTAAATGTTCAACATCATTAGCTATCAGGGAAATGCAAATCAAAACTACATTGAGATTCTATCATATACCTGTCAGAATGGCTACAATCAATAACATGTGATAGCTTATGCTGGAGAGAATATAGAATATGGGGAACATACATCTACTGCTGATTGGAATGAAATCTTGTATAGCGGCTATAGAAATCAGTGTGGTGGTACTTCAAAAAGATGGGTATCAATCTACCTCAAGATCCAGCTGTACCATACTTGGGCATCTACCCAAAGGATGCTTCATCCTATCACAAAGGCATTTGCTTAAATAAGTTAACTGAAGCAATCGAGATGCCCTTCAACAGAAGAATGGATGAAGAAAATATGCTATATTTATGCAGTGGAATATTACTTAGATGTTAAAAAAATGAAATCATTAAATTTGCAGATAAATGGATGGAACTAGAAAAAATCATGTTGAGTGAGATAATACAGACACAGAAAGATAAGTATGGTATGTATTTGCTTATAAATAGATATTAGCAATTAAATAAATGATAACCACAGTATAATCCAAAGACCAAGAGAGTTTATGTATAGAGAAAGGGACTAATGGGGGAGGGCACATAAATCTCCTTGGGAGGAGATTCTTATGGGTGTGGTAGAGATTGAGGGCATGGGAACTGGGATATTCAGGAAGCTGGGTAGATGAGATTGAGGAATGGAATTTATGGAGAAACAGTTGTAATTAAGGAGTGGCAAGAAAACCTAGTGTAGTGGAAATTTCCTAAAATATATTGAAGTGATCCTTATGAAGTCTTCAAATAATAAGGGAGATAGAGTCCCAACTAGCCTCTCAGTTTACCAAACAAAGCTTCCAGTACCAGGCCTAGGTTATATCCAATTAAGTTGTTAGCCAAAGAGGTCCTACAGAAATCCCGACAAAACCCAAGCTGTTTGCAAGAGTATTGGTTGCATTCCACAAACTGAGAACAAGATGTCATTGCTGAAGACAATGCAAATACAACTGACTGGAAATGGAGAAGTCAAGCTGATGCCTAGATAGAACCTTCATCCCTACGTTCTAGTGTCTTTGGTATAGATACTCTGCAGGCTAAGAAAAGGTATGTAAACACCAACCCAGCCATAAAACCTTTACTCTAAAAATCTGTCCTGCCTGCAATATATGCTGGGGTAATAGTAGAAAAAAGCTTGTGGGAATAACCAACCAATATCTAATTTAATGTAAAACCCACTCCACTAATGGAATCTGTATCAGACACTGTTTGGCTGACCAAAACCAGAAATTAGATTGTCCAAAGACATACAGTATAACCAAATATTTCTGGCCTTAAAAATTAAATGTAACAACAAAATTACTCCTAATGATATTCTGCAATATGCATAAATCAGTGTCTTATTCAGACATCACCAGAGAGACTTCCTCCTGTGGCAGATGGGAACAAATAAAGAGACCCACATCTATATATTACATATAGGAAGAGAAACCTTGGAACACACAGCTCTAAATGGAATGTCTCCATCAAATCAGTCCCCTTAGAACTTAGGGAACTGTTGGGGAAGAGAAGACAGAAAGAGCATAAGAGCCAGAGGGGATGGAGGATACCAGGAGGACATGGCCTCCAAATCAACTGAGCAAAGGTCATATGATTTCACAGATACTGAAGCATCAAGTGCAAAGCCTGCTTGAGTCTGCGATAAGTCCTCTGCATATACACTAAAGTTTTTACTTGTGGGTCTCTGATACTTGTGCCTTCCCATGGTGTTCTTTTCTTTCTGTTGTTTGCCTTGTTTAACTTCCATGAGATGTCTTTTATTTTATCTTATATTTTGTTTTTATCTTAGAGCCCTAATCTTTTATCATCAGAGATAGAAAGGGGGTGGTTTGGATGGGAGGGGAGGTAGGGAGGTGCTTGGAAAGTCCAAGGAATCTACAAAGGTGACCCTAACTAAGACTACTAGCAATGGGGGATATGGAGCATGAACTCTTGTAACCAGGCAGGACTTCCACTGGAGGAACTGGGACAACAACCCAGCCATATAACCTTCAATTTACAATTTGTCCCGCCTATAAGTTGTGCTGGGGTATAGGCAGAGCAGAAATTGTGGGTGTGGCTAATCAATGGCTAGTCCAGCTTGAGACCTATGTAATGAGAGAGAGCCCACCCCTCCTGACATTGCCTGGAGGGCTAGGACCATAGAGACCAGGTAGCCCAGAGACCTAGGATAAGTGTAAAACAAAAATCAATGAAATGATTTCTAAAGATATTCTGTGATACTCATAGATTAGTGCCTAGCCCAATTGTCATTAGAGAGGCTTCATTCAGAAACTGATGGAAGATGCAGAAAACCACAGCCAAACATTAGGTAGATATCAGGGAATCCAGCACAAAAGGGGGAGGAAGGATTGTAGGAGCCAGATGGGTCAAGGATACCACAAAGAAACCTACAAAATCAACTAACCTGGGATCATAGGGGTTCACAGAGACTAGACTGAAAAACCAGGGAGCCTGCAAGAGACTGACCTAGGCCCTCTGCATATATGTCACAGTTGTATAGTTTGGTCTTCTTGTGGACTCCCAACATTAGGCACAGGGGCTTGTCTCTGATTCTTTTGCCGGTTTTGGGGACCCTTTTCAAAATACTGTGTTGCCTAATCCAGCCTTCTACTTTATATGCCCTATTTGGTTAATATCCATTGCAGACTTGCCCTCCTCTGAATAGAAATAGAGTAGTGGATGGTGGGTGCAGAGGGTAGGTGGGGGGAACCAGGTTGAGGGGAAGGTGGGAAACAGTGGTCATGTGGTAAAAAAATAGATTATATGTGTATAATATATATATATATATATATATATATATATATTATATGTGTATGTATACATAGTGATAGATGATTGATAGATAGATAGATAGATAGATAGATAGATAGATAGATAGATAGATGATAGGTAGATAGATAGATAGATAGGAGAACAGAAAAAATTATTTTGAAGAACATCAAGAACTTGATACTTGTATAAGTAGCTAATAGTTGTAAAGTAAAGGATTTGAATGTTACATTCCACAGACCCAGAGAGGCTAAGTACCAAGGAGGACCCACGTGGGAATGCATGGATATCCCTGGGAAGGAGAAATAGGATAGATTTTGTAAGTATACTGGGGATAGCTGGAGATGGGAATAGGATAGACTTGATGGGGGTGGCTTGAGGGAGAGAGTACTTGGAGAGACAACTAGAACTGGGGGACATTTCAGAGGCGAGGTAGAAACCTAGAGCAACGGAGACTCTCAGGAATCCATGAGGGTGATCTTAGCAAAGACTCCTAGTAATGAGGAGTATGGAACCTGAACCAGCCATCTTCTGTAACCAAAAAGGCTTCCAGTGGAGGGACTAGGACACCAACCCAGCCACAAAACCTTGACATTAGTTAGTCCTTCCTGCCAGATGTGCAAGAGTAAAAGTGGCTCGGAACTTGTGGGAGCGACTAAACAATGACTTGTCTAAAGTTTCCCATGCCAAACACTGCCTGGAGACCCAGGAAGTGGAGTTTGGAAAACCCACAAACCAAGGATAAATCCCCCTCCCCCGCAAAATCAATGAAATAATTCCTAATGATACCCTCTACATTTGTAGCCTGGAGCCTAATACAATCATCATCAAAGAGGCTTCATCCAATCACTGATGGGAACACATACATAAAGCCACAACTAAACATTACAGAGAGGTTGTGGAATCCTGTAGAAGAGAGAGGAAGGATTATAGGAGCCAGAGGGTTCAAGACATTATAAGAAAATGGCCCACAGAATCAACTAACCAGGGCTTGTAGGGGCTCACTGAGACCAAACTGATGATTAGGGAGCCTGTATGGGTCTCAGATACTCCTTCTGCATATATGTTATGATTGTGTAGCTTGGTGTTCTTGTAGGACTCCTAACAGTGGGGAAAGGGACTGACTATGACACTTTTGCCTGCTTTAGGGACCCGTTTTCTCCTACTGGGTTGCCTTGCCCAGCCTTAATATGAGGGGATGTGCCTAGCCTAATTATAACTTGACATGCCATGTTTGGTTGATATCCATGGGAGGCCTGTCCTTCTCCAAATGGAAAGGAGGAGGAGTGGATCTAGAAGAGGGGGGATGCGTTTTTGGGGTAACTGGGAGGACAGAAGGGAGGGGAAACCACAGTCTGTATTCCATATATAAAAGAATAATAAATTAAAAACAAAACAAAACAAACAAAAACAGGGTGACAACAGTTAATGCTGATGAGGAAACAGAGGACAGAATAACCCATGCTTGGTGAATGGAAGATAAGAGAATATATTCTAGAAAAATCTTTATGTATGGGTTTGCATCATATCAATTATTTATGTCTGGAAACCTCAATTAACCCCAGAGATTGCCTAATCTTAAATATATTCATACTGGACAGAATAGGGCACTAGCCCTCAATAAAAGAAAAACAATATTGACAATTACATTGAATTGAATGAGTTTCAACACAAATATGTGAGTAATAAGCTACACAAACAAACACACACACACATATGCATGTATGTATGTGCAGAAACAAGCACCTAAACTTTATTTTATTTATATGACTGTTTTGTGTGTGTGTGTGTGTGTGTGTGTGTGTGTGTGTGTGTGTGTGTGCATGCGCAAGTGTACTATATACTTTCCTGGAGTCCACAGAGTTCAGGAAAGGCATTTAATACCATAAAACTGAAATTACACATGGTCGTGTGTCACCACGTAGAGGCTGGAAATGAACACAGATCCTCTGCTAAAGCAGCAAATGTGTCCTGCTTTCCCGTGGGCTTAGTGGCTACACCAGAATCTAGTGATATTTTAACTATCATTTGAGGCCCCGAGGCCCCACATTCAGTGCCTGACCACTCAGGCTGAGGTCTGGCAGGATTTCCAGTCCCCCAGGCATTGACTCTGCCACTGCCACTAAAAGTAGTTTTAACTTGTCTCTATTCTATTTACCAGCAAAGACTTCAGAGTCAGTTGTTGGGGTGAAAACCTGCTAGCTCAGAGAGGGTGAGAAGCAACCAACTGACCTTTCTTTATGGCCCTCTGGGTGTTTCTCCAGCCATCCCAAATCAAAGGACCATGAAACTCCAAGTCCCTCTCTACTCCTTCCTCTGTGTCTTTCTATTCATCTTCCAGGGTCCTCTGTACTATCTATGGCTACTTCCTGTTAAACAGTTGCTGGGTCCGGCCCCTGATCCAAGGTTAATTTTATTAACACAGTCTCAGGATGTTCTCCTATGACATAACAATAAGAATTATCAAAATTTTGTGTATACATTAAAATAGTTGATCAAAATATCATATTTGCTTTTCAAAAATAGAACCAAAAATGCTGCAGTAAGATTAAGAAATTTAACTGAAGTCTGCTTTACTAGCTGGAAACAAAAATAAGGAGATCAATTACTTGGAAATGCACAGAAATCAAATACTCATTAGCCAGCCTCTCAATTACTAATTATATAGTTGTATATTTTATAAAGAAAATATTTCTAAACAAATAAAAATCAAAGTCACAACAATATTAGAATTGGAAAAAATTTGTCAAAACAAATACATATAGTACCACAAATTGGCACCATATTTTAAACTGCTTCTCCTAATAAATGTGTTCTTCTTCAGAAGAAAGTATATTTAAAAGACAGCAGTACAATGAAGAAAACCAGATAAATGATCCTGGGAAAAGGAAAAAAATATATAATATACTAACTTTACCAGGAGAGGCTAATCTATCTGCTAAGTATACACTTTATCTATTAATTTTGAGAGAAAATGAGAAGCTGATGCATCCTCTGAGGGCAAGATGGGGTTGGTAGAGGTCAGATAGGAAGGACCTCTCAGGATGTTGGTAAGGGGCAATGGGAAACAGCGTCAGAAGCATCAGGAGAAACCGGAGCCTTAGTTTTTTAAGGAAAGTAACAAGAGAAGTAATTTGAAGAGGTTGGTGTTTCTTCTTGAAACAAACTTAGAGGTGATGCGGAACTTTGTGATGAGCCTGGTGCCTGTTCCTGACTTTTCAGCAAGACTCATGACTTACTGTTGTGTAAATCTAATTACATTGTTATTTCCCAAGGCAATTTAAATCAAACAGACAATTTTAAACTTGAAATGGATAATAACTCTGGAAATATTCTGAAATTATCCTCATGAAATTGCAAATTTAAATATAAGGATTGTGTTTAATCAGTTACTGAGTCCACAGTTAGTGGCATCATTTGCTTGTATTGAACACACATGAAAGTGAACTGTCTTAGGATTTCAGCACAGTACTTAAACAGTTGATGCTTTATTTATTTTCTTGACATAACCTTCAAGTGCACGCTACTTCTAAAGCTGTCCTTGAAACAACTTACTGTCACTGAGGGTTCATCCAACTGACTTTCTGAAAGATTAAATAACTTTTCCTAGGAAAATGCCACAATTAGAAATACAACATTTAAATGGAAATATAATCTTTATTGCATTAATACTTTTTTTTAACTGCTGAATGACACCCTTTACATTTTACATATTACATAATAATTAATTTGGTGCCTAGTACATAGAGCACACTTCCTAATTCTGCTGCAATTTATTTTAAATCACTTATTGTTAGATTTTCTCAACTCTAATCATATGTTGATGTGCAGTTACTGGATTGTCTACATTTTGTTATATGATGGTTAATTACTACTGGGGCATTGTGAGTCTGGCCAACTACCCATTGCTACCAATACAGCTCTTACAATTCACATGTAAATTTTCTTAATACAGTGTCCAGTTATTTTCACACATATCAATTAAAATGTTTGAAAATTAGAAAGCAAAGAGAAATAAAATGTTTCCTCAACATACAATTGTAGAAAATATAGTGAAAAAATAATTTTCTAGTATTGTGATTAAGGAAAGACAAGATATTTTCTGGTTTTGAATTCTGTTACACATTTTAAGTGTCTGGGTGTTTTGCATGAATGATTGTATGAATAAGTACTACTTGCAAGCCTTGTACCTGTTGAGGCCAGACATGGGCATGGGACCACCTGAGACAGGAGTTACAGACATCTACAGTATGGATCCTGGGAATCTGAACTGGACCCTGCAGGAACCTGGGTATCCTGGAAGAGCAACCAGTGCTCCTAGCTGATGAGCCATCTTTCCAGCCCTAGAATGATAAAATCTCTATCAACCTAGCTAAATGAGTGGAGCTAGGACATTATTTCCTATTGTGGGGTTGTATTTAAAGCAATTCACCTCACTGAGCATGAGGGAAGAGGTTTCAAAGAGGAGTATAATGTAGAGATGTGGCTATCATGTTAGAATCCAAGTTAGGAAAGAATGGAAGGTACCATAGAGGTGAGTAGTGGTGCTCGTGGGAACCTAAGGAAATCAACTGGAATTTTGGTAAAGGCTTCAAAATTGAGAATGAGCAAAGTAGAGTCTTTGGTTGTGCTATAAAAATGTAGGGAAGTAAATAGAAACAAAGAAGATAGGTGAAGGACATATTGAAAGATACATTGAAAAGGTGGATACATAAAGTGATAACTCAAGTCTCTGTAGATCTTGGAGAAGAAAGTATTTAAATAAACTTTGTAAGAATAACCACACAGAAAATAAATGCCCAAACATTGTACATTGAGGCATATCTAAATATTTAAAATGAAATAAATAGTAGATAGCTTTGTGATAGGACAAACATTAAGAAGTTTATTTTTGGTTTAACAATGTGTACATTATCCACAAAGTACCACTTTTCATAACATAATGCAGTTATGAATTTTTTTTTACCTAAATGTAGTTCATTTTCTCTCATGCTCAAATCATGTCCATGTTTAATTGTATGGTTTTAAATGATGATCGTACTCATGTGAAAGAAAACTCATTTGCATCCTAAATAGATTAGGGTTAAATATGAGAATACTAATTCTAAATAGACAACTTCATATGATAAATGCAATTTCAAGTTAAGTAAACTTTGCAAGAATGTGTTTCAATAAAATAATAAATTTGTATTGATGTATCATTATGATTTGGTATATAATTATGTCTATGATATGGTATATATTAATGATAATCAAATTTAATAAAATAAATTATCCTTTGTTTTATATTTAAATAAATTAAGAGAATAACTTGGATTTCTCACTGGGAGTTATATGATTATCTGTATTATGAAATAACAAAATATGAGAGTTGATGCTAACCTAGTACTTCAGCTCAACCTTTAATAATTTGTGTCTCCTCAACCTTCAAAACTATAACACAAATACAATAACAATGATATTAAACAACAGAAAAGTGACTGTGTTATTGAAAGCAATCTTGAGTTGCTATACAAACTTGACCTCAGGATAATAAAATAATAGATTTCAATTTTCAAACAGAATCCTGGTTTTTAGTATGTTCACAGTCATAATAAAATTATTAGCTGGTTAAACAGGTTTAAGATAAATATAACTTTTGTGACAATTTATCTGTGTTCTATTGAAAAATTTTATACAGCAAAATATATTTATATTGATAACTTATGAATAATCCCATTTCCAAGTAAAAGAGAAGTGATGCCTTATTCCGCCAAACTCAAGAATGTTTCTGGTTGTTACAGTCAGAAAAACACTTAAAACTTCACTGTGCATGTTTGTGAATGTTGACGAACTAACATTAGAAAAGAGTTACTATATAGAAAAGAACATAAAAACATCTATACATAGCCTACACAAATCCATTGATTTTCATCTCATATAAACTAGAACTATAAAACTGTATGTGTTTTCTTGGCTTAACTACAATAAATAATAGATGTGGAAAACAATATAACTTGAAAATCTCAAAGAATGTTTTATTCATTGTCACTGTTTTAGTTGTGAATATGTTAGTCTGTGTTTTGAATAGCTGATGATATAGTATGGAACAGTAAGCAAAATACTAGTATATTTTCAATGACTGTTATCATTAGACGAGGATAAATAGAAAGAAAATAATCTTTGAACAAACATAAAATCTGAAAGTAAGAAAGTGTGTCCAAATTGCAATTCACTTTCTTTTCATCAGAGTCAATCATCTGAATTATGTATGATCTCAATAAAATATGTCATTCAAAAAGAATCCTAAAAGTAGCAGTGGCATGTTTTGATGAAATTTAAAAGTTTCTCTTTTTCAAGCTACACTAGACAGACCTTGCACAAAGATATATTATGGACTGTGTGATCATTCAGACTTAGAAAAGATGTGTGATAGCAAGTCACTGTTCTTCTGAGACAGAGATAAATAAAGGGTAAATAAATAATTGAAGGACTTTCAACAGCTGGGTGTCTGCAGCGATAGAGCAAAGAGTCTCACTGTGAAGCTTTGAAGACCTAAACTGTCTTGTTCCTCTGAGCTGACAGGGTAATAGAGAGGACTGGAGGAAATAATACATACATAATCGCAAGTGCTTGTCAGTAACACATGATTCACTCAGCTGGAATTTATTATTCATATTATTTATGTGGATTATTGGTAAGTGCCTTCTGATTCTATTATCAGCAATTCAGAAAAATTGAAGATAAGCCTAGAAGACAAACAGCAGTGCCACGGAGATCATTTTTTAAACTTTAACTGTTATTGAGTATTAAGCTTTCATATGTACTTTCTTTGTCCGTCCCCCAAAGAGAAAAAAAAGGAAGCAAGAATTTAAACCATTTTTCTTCAGTCAAATCACAACAGTGTAATTCTCATCCTGTAATAATCTTAATATGGTGTCATTGAGAGAGAATGCATTTGATTAGTCATGGTCTGTAACTACTGATTCTCATTTTCACAATGTGGTATGAAATTCACAAAATGGATGTCATAAAAGCATTTCTCATGCAGCTATAAAAGTCTGTTTTATTTATCCAAACTATGATATCATTCTGATACTTTAAATTATTAAGTACTGTTTATTTTACATCTAATAGTGAATAGGATACAGACAATTCCAAGATGTCAAAATCTGTTTCTATTAGTGTGAATGAGATAACTTGTCAAATACATCAAATCTCTATGCTCTTGTGCCAAAAGCATATTGTGTGACTGTGCCCTTGCATGTGGTGATGGTGAGTGCTCAGCATTTCATATGTTTTTCATGTATATTATTAGCACAGAAACACTGAATATAATTTGAAAATTTATTTCATGCACCAGACTAACTAAACACAAGAGCTTGAATAAGTAGCATACTGTAGTGTAGGCTGTTGGCCCTTACAGTAATGTGACTGTATGGGCGTTACAGCAACCGCTCTTGAAAGGAATATGATACCACATATGTCAAGACTTAGAAAGGTAAAAATGTGTGTTCAGAAGAATGAATCGTACCAAATGTGTGTTATTTTTGCCTAAGCATAAAATCATAAATCATTATATCAGAGGATATATATATATATATGTGTGTGTGTGTTATATATGTTATATTTGAGTACACTTAGTGCATATTATGAAAAATTATATATAAGCGGCATCAAAATTCCCCAAAAATATTAAATTATAACTCATATTAAATGCTAAGAAATTGTTTATTGAAAAGTGTAAAATGTACTAGGTATTGTTCTAGGCAAGGCTCTTTAGAGGTTTCTTTCTCCAAAGAACCATTCCCCCATAGTCTCATGTGTTTGAAGACTCTGTCTCCTATTGGTTGTGCTGCTTGGGGAGATTATGGAAACTTTAGGAGGTAGAGCCTTGCAAGGGGAAGTGGATTACTTTGCCATATCTTTGTCTGTTTATAGCTTAGGTCCATTGGCAGTACATTCTGTTTTCTGCTTGTGTTTGGAAATGTGATCAGAAATCTTCCTGCTCTAGGCATCTGCTGCTGTCTCCCCCACTGTTATGGACTCTCCATCTAGAACCTTAAGCACAAATAACCTCCTCTACAAGTTTCTTTTATCATAGTATGTTAATAATAACAGTAAAATGTAGCAAATATATATATTTTAGTGATATCTTTTTTTTTTACAAAATATCTTACATATTCTAAAACACTAGATCATTTTCTAGACCGCATAACCACATTAACAATACATTTTGTGGTCATTTAGATTTATGATTGATACTACCACAACAACAGACAACATAGAAACCATATGATATAGACAAGCAGAAAAACATGGAAAGAAGTAGAGAGTTCAAATTTGGGATCATTCTTCATCAAATTATTCCAAACAGAAATGCTGTATTTTCTTAACTAATTCATTTTGTTGCCTCTGAGGCTACCTTTATTGTATTTAACCAATTCAATAGATGATAGATAAATTGAAAGAAAGATAAATAGAAGACAAACAGATGATAAATGATAGGTGACTGATAATAGGTAGATGATAGATAGATAGATAGATAGATAGATAGATAGATAGATAGATAGATAGATAGATAGATGATAAATGATAGTTGACTGATGATAGATGATAGAAAGATGATAGATGAGAAATAGAGAGATAGATAGATAGATAGATAGATAGATAGATAGATAGATAGATAGATAGATGGTAGATAGTAAGAATATGATTTAGATTAGCTTATACAGGGTAGTCAAACTGTGACAGACCTCACTGTGCATGGAAAGATGATACAGAGATGATAGGAATGAGGACTGTGAACTGAAAAGTCCTTAGTCTATGATGCTGCATAACTCAGAAGTCTCAAACCAATGCTGAAGTCCTAGTGGATTCCTGGAGCTCAACTGCTCTTTTGTCCACATTGGAAGGCTGAGGAAGGTAGGTTCTAATGTCAGGGCAACAATAGCAGCAAAGTAAACAACAGCAATAGGGTAGATTACCTGAAGAACAGGATAGATGAACTTGACAGTGTAAAGTTTAGGCAAGCAAACGGAAAACAGAGGCTCTACCCTCACTCTGTGACCTCCTTTTTTAGCTTGGTGCCAGAATGTCAACAGGTATTTGGAATGTGTCTTCACAATTTAATTAATTCAATCAAGATAGTCCCATATAAATGTGGCCTGTAGCTTGAAACTTAGATGAATTTAGATCTAGTCATATTGCTTAACCATTACATACATAGTGTCTTAAGATATTTTAATCTGAAAAAGAAGTAATTAAAGTGTTCATGGTATAACAGAGATAAATGGCAAGTGAAAATTCTCTAAAGATTATTCAGCTATTTTGGTTGCTTAGAAATATTTGTGCTAAAATACTGTGAAAAATTATGTGTGATGGCAAATCTTGATTATTGACTTGACTACAACTTATGGTGATATTTTATTTGTATTAAAATATTATTTGTATGTTAATAAATAAAGTTGCCCGGGGGTCAGAGCTATTAGCAAGCCATAGGAAAGCAGGGCAGTGGTAGCGTACGCTTGTAATTCCAGCACTTAGTAGGCAGAGCTGGGTAAGTCTCTGTGTGTTCAGGGATACAGCCATTATTGGATACACATGCCTTTAATCTTAATACCAATCATGGAAAACCTGGAGGCCTATACAGACAGGCTGTGAGGAGGCGGTCATGTGGTTGGGTTTACAACCAATGAGAAGGCAGGACAGGAACTCTATATAAAGACTTTAACACAGGGGTAGCTCTGGTTCGGAGAGGTAGGACCACCGCAGGAGGAAGGGTAAGGTTTTGGCTCTTGGCTCTGACCTCTTGGCTTTCTTCTTTGCATTGGTTCTGTGTTTATTGTTTGATGGGAAGGTTGGATACATCTACATTTGGCGCCCAACGTGACAAGAATTCATTAAAAACCGATTGGCTTGGCTTGGCGGCAGGTCCGGTTTCCAGCCTGGGCGGCCCGGCTGCCTAGCTTGGGCCCAGGCCTGACTGACCCGCAGCTGGAACTGCTACAAACAACTCAGACCTGCCCCGCTGAACAGGGCCCCTGCCTGTAAAGCCAAGGCTTGACTCGGCTCAAGCGGCTACACTTTCTCTCTCTCTCTCTCTCTCTCTCTCTCTCTCTCTCTCTCTCTCTCTTGCTGGATTCACACCTCGAACACCAGGTGGCTGTGAAATTCCCTGGGATTCTACTGTTCTACCCAGACTTGGTAAGTCAATTAACATATCTATTTAAAAGAGAATTTTTTTTCTACATTAAAAAAAAAATGGGCTTTATGTGTACATTGGAAGAAAATTGGGCTTTGTTTGAAATTTTAGGCACTCTGACAATGGAACAACTATATGAAAAGATTAATATTGATCGAATTATTCAGTTTATTACTTTTCTTATCCTCATTTTACTATTTAAAAAGATCGTCAACTTAAGTGCCAGGATAACAGTCTTAGAAAAACTTGTTAAACTGGTAAAAATGAATTATAGAGAAATTCAAATTCAGACAGAAGAAATAAACAGTGAAGTTGTTTCAAAATTGGATCGTAAGGTTACAGAAAGAAAGCCAGTTTTCACACAATCACCCTTAATTTATCCAGTAGCCGTACAGCAGCTACCTGATGAAGAGAATGAACAAAATACTTGGGTTCCAGTTGAAATGTTAGACTTACGAAGATTTAAGGAGGCAATAGCATCTTATGGCATGCACTCCCCATATGTAAAGCAAATGTTAAACACCTGGTCAACTTGTAATAGGATTATACCAAAGGACTGGCGGGAATTGGCACAGGCTGTTCTTGAACCCGGACAAAATCTCCAGTGGAAAATGTGGTTCAGTAATGAGGCTAAAAATATAGAAAGACAATGGAGGGATAGCGGAATACAAGTCTGCCAGGATCAGCTTATTGGCGAAGGCCAATATGCTTCAGTACAAACACAATGTTCATATGATGTCCAAACCCTACTTCTATGTAAAACGGCAGCTTTGAATGCATGGGACAGAGTTGAAGAACCAGGAAAAAAAACTGAGTCATTTACAAAGGTTATACAGGGCCCCAAAGAATCTTTCACAGACTTCTTACAAAGATTGACTTCAGCAGTACAAAAAATGGTCCCGAATTCAGAGGCTAGTCAGATAATAATTGAATCTTTAGCCTTTGAGAATGCAAATGCAGCGTGCAAAAGAATAATTAGGCCGTTAAAGGCAAGATCTGCACCTTTGGAAGATTGGATTAGAGATACAGTTAATGTAGAGGCTTATGACCATGATGATATGTGGGTAGGAAAAGCAATTTCAAAAGGTTTGAGCAATGTTAGATGTTTTGGATGTGGAAAGCAAGGACATTTGAAAAGGGATTGTAAACAGGTCATTCCTAGAAATAATGTTTCTTCAAGGAACACTGGCAACAGAATGCCCCTTCCTTCTGGAGTATGCAGAAGGTGTGGTAAGGGAAAACACTGGACCAACGAATATAGATCAACAAGGGACAGACAGGGTAACCCTCTGCCTCGAGCTTCGGGAAACTCCCAGAGGGGCCTCAGGCAGGCCCCCACAGTAAATCCAGTTCAAACCTTTCCTGCAGTTGTAGAGGAAACCCCTACTCAAAGCAACTAAATAACCAAATGTCTATTGGAATAAATCATGTTAGTCAAGATGATGAAACAGAGAAAATAGGAAATACAGGAAAAAACATAAAGAAAATTTTTTGGCAAACTTCTATTAATGAACAAAGACCAAAACTAACAATAAAAATAAATGGTGTTTTGTTGTCTGGTCTGGTAGACACAGGTGCTGACATTACCATAATTGCACCAGAATTTTGGCATCCAACTTGGCCTCTTCAGGAGGTAAACATTCAACTCTTAGGAATTGGGACATTATCTAGAGTGAAACAAAGTGTAAGATGGCTTGAATGTATAGGTCCAGAAGGACAGAAAGGAAAATTAAAACCATATATGGCTAACATAGCTATGAACCTGTGGGGTTGAGACTTGTTACAACAATGGAATACTCAGATTAATATCCCTCCAATCTCAGAAACAAATCATAAATTAGTACATGTTTCTGAGAGAAATATTAAAAGATATTATTCTAATGAGTGCTCACCAGCCATCCATGTCATACAAGAACAGGGCACAACAACTGATAATCTTCCAAAAACATTAACAGCTCTACCTTTAAAATGGTCAACAGACAAGCCTGTATGGGTTCAGCAATGGCCTTTAACAACAGAGAAACTCCAGGCTTTACAAGAGCTGGTGGAAGAACAGTTAAATGCTCATCATATTGAAGAATCAACCAGCCCTTGGAATTCTCCTGTATTTGTTATAAAAAAAAAAATCTGGTAAATGGAGAATGGTAACAGACCTTAGAGCAATTAACAAAGTAATTCAGCCAATGGGCTCTTTACAATCTGGAATTCCTTTACCTACTCTGTTACCAAAAGGCTGGCCTCTCATAGTTATTGATTTAAAAGACTGTTTCTTTTCAATACCCTTACAAGAAAAAGACAGAGAAAGATTTGCTTTCACAGTGCCTACTTATAATAATTCTCAACCGGTTAAAAGATTTCAATGGAGGGTTCTCCCACAGGGAATGTTGAATAGCCCAACTTTGTGCCAATATTTTGTAAAACAGCCATTAGAAGTGGTACGTAAAAAATTTCCTAAATCTATAATTTATCATTATATGGATGACATTTTATTAGCTGATTCAAATGCAGATACTTTAGAAAGAATGTTTGAAAAAGTAAAGAAAATTTTGCCTTGCTGGGGTTTACAAATTGCTTTAGAAAAGGTACAAAGAGGAGATTCTATTAATTATTTAGGATATAAAATAGAACTTCAAAAAATTAGACCTCAAAAAGTGCAAATTAGGAGAGATCGACTACAGACTCTTAATGACTTTCAAAGATTATTTGGAGACATTTCTCATCTAAGAACTATTGTTGGGGTAAAAAATGATGAACTGAATAATTTGTTTAAAACCTTAGAAGGTGATAAGGACTTAAATAGTCCAAGAGAATTATCACCTGAAGCTGAGAAAGAATTGGCCTTGGTAGAAAAGAAAGTACATGAAGGGCACGTAGATCGTATTGATCCAAAGCTGGATTGCATTTTGGTTATTTTACCTTCTAGGCATTCCCCAACAGGAATATTAATGCAAAGGGAAGATATTATATTGGAATGGATATTTTTACCAAATAAACCAAATAAAAAATTAAAAACTTATGTGGAAAAAATCTCTGACTTGATTTGGAAAGGAAAATTGAGACTTCGTCAATTAGCAGGAATAGACCCAGCAGAAATTGTCGTACCTTTAACTAAGGAGGACATTGAAAAATTATGGATAGAAAATGAAGCTTGGCAAAAAGCTTGGAGTAATTTTTTGGGAGAAATTAACAGCAAATATCCCAAAAGCGATAGAATTGATCTTATAAAGAGAGCTGATTGGATCTTGCCTCGAATTGTGAGGAAAAAACCCATATCTGGAGTTCGTACATTTTATACAGATGCCAACAAACAAGGAAAGGCAGGTTACAAATCAGAAAATTTAAGTAAAGTGGTTCAAAGTCCTTATAATTCAGTTCAAAAATCAGAATTGTATGCTATTCTGTTGGTATTAATGGATTTTTCAGAACCTCTCAATATAGTAACTGACTCTCAGTATGCTGAAAGAGTAGTATTACATATTGAGACTGCAGAATTTATCCACGATGCTTCAGAATTAACTTCATTATTTATTCAATTACAAGATACAATCAGAAAAAGGAGTCATCCTTTATATATAACTCACATCCGATCCCATACTGGTCTGCCAGGCCCTCTAGCACAAGGCAATGATGAGATTGATAAATTATTGATAGGAAATGTGCTGGAGGCCTCAGAATTTCATAAAAAACATCATGTAAATAGTAAAGGTTTAAAAAAGGATTTTTCCATAACCTGGCAATAAGCCAAAGAAATAGTAAAGAAATGTCCTACTTGTTCCTTCTACAATCAAACACCATTACCAGCAGGATGTAACCCAAAGGGTACTCAGAGGAATGAAATCTGGCAGATGGATGTGTTTCACTTTGCAGAATTTGGAAAACTGAAATATGTACACCACACTATCGATACTTATTCAGGATTTCAATGGGCAACTGCTTTGAGTTCTGAAAAAGCTGATTCTGTAATCACTCATTTGCTAGAAGTTATGGCCATTATGGGTATACCTGCACAAATCAAAACTGATAATGCTCCATCATATGTCTCTGTTAAAATGAAACAGTTTTTTGCTTATTATAATATAAACCATGTTACAGATATACCACATAATCCTACAGGTCAAGCAGTTATAGAAAGATCAAACAGAACTCTAAAGGATATGCTAAATAAACAAAAAGGAGTAACAAAAACCCCCAGAAATAGACTACATAATGCTCTATTAACTTTGAATTTTCTCAATGCCAATGAGAAAGGAACAACAGCTGCAGAGAGACATTGGATAATAGAAAAAACTACAGAATTAAATCAACCTATATACTTTAAGGATGTGCTGACCTCAGAATGGAAACCAGGATATGTGTTACATTGGGGACAAGGTTTTGCTTTTATTTCTACAGGAGAAGATAAGCTGTGGGTACCATCAAAATTGATAAAGGTTCGATTTGAACAAGAGAGACCTCTTAATTAGAGGAGGTGATAGTTCATCAACTATCGTAAACATCCAATTTAAACTAACTTACACCAGTAACACATGCCTTTTCATTTAATCAGATAACTTGTCAAAAAGGAACATCCCCAAAAAACCTTGGGGAAAGGTTTTTGTTTTTGTCTTTTAGCAGAATGAAGGTTAAGGAATTTGAAGAACACTGGACAAATGAGACAACTGAAGAAAAGGAACAAATCATCTATCCTAAGAAACAGAGTGAAATGGCGTATGGGTATGTTATCTAAAAAAATTTTATGTCTTCCTAAATGTTTGTTTCTGCTTTTCTTTAAAGATTTAACACTATTTAACTTCTAATAGTCCCAGTTCAATTAAAATTTAAAGCTGACTTTGGAGTTGGAGAATGGCTCTCTCCTTCTTTAAACTCAAGCATGTTGTTAAAAGGAAAATGCAAACTCCCTGTATCATGCCAGAGGAAAAGAGCCATCTTCTGCTATGGGACAGGAGAAAAGCCAAATTAATTAAGGGACTATTCTATTACGAATCTCAACTCTTTGATTCTATTCTGATTCTTTAAACTTTTCTTAAAGTATGAATTTTATATCAAAATTTACAAGATCAATATATATAGATATATATACATTTTAAACTTTGTTAAGATATAAATGGTCATATAGAGTACTAACTAATTCTAAAAAGTCGCATATATAGTCTTTGTGTTCGAGTCTCTTATCAGTTTTTTGCAGGAAATCACGGTTAGGCCTAACATCAACTGAAGTCTCCAGGAAGAAGATGGGGCCCCACAACAACAACAATTCCACGTGGACAATAATAACATCACTAAGCTGACAAACATCATCTACAGATCAGCTTTGAACTACAAAGTGCTCAGAGCAATTTTGAGAAGAGCTAGCTGAGATGATCCAGTCTCAAAGACTACTTGAATAAGGATTTGAGATAAACCCTGAATTTTGGCATTATACACAGACTGGATAACGAAGGATATATTTACCTTTCCTAGAATTTGACAATTAACCTAAAATTTTTCTTTCAGGATAAAGATACCTTCGCCCATACCCAGCAGGAAGCAATTTCAAGAATACGACGCCCACCTTCCCAAAGAGGTGGTGTGGGGCGGTTGGTTTTTTTGGTCTTTTAATGGGTTTTGGGTCTGGGATAATTTTCATTGATTAGGGGCGTTGGTTACAAGTTGTTGTCAAGGGTTAGGAAAAAGGCTAAGCAAAGGAGATTAGATTTAAGGTTCTTATTAAAAAAAAAAAAAGAAAGAAAGAAAAGAAAAATGTAAATACTTTACATTGGATTGGATTGTTTTATATTGTATACAAATTATATATATTGAAATTGATATTGTTAGAAAATGTTATATATATTTTTCTAATTGTACCGTTCATCTAACAATGTAATGCAATTTTCTGATCCTTGAATGTTATTACCAACTATTAGGATATAAAGAAATGAAAGTTAGTAGTTAGATATTATAATAGAACTTGTAGTTATATTAGGTATGTTTTCAAGATTGAGTAGATATATTTTAGATAGACAGGTTATCTTCAAACCCTTCAGAGATCTACAGAATATGGCATTTAAAATGTTTTAATAACTTAGAAAATTTTTCTTTTTTGTTATGACTATGAGACATGTCGGCTCCTGGCAGTACCAATCTACTTCAGAGAAAATATGGGCACTGAAGAAACTACATATGGAGTTAATTTTCATTGTGGCAAAAGTTAGCCACTGGACAACAAAGTATCCTCGAATCAACAGGACAAAATGGACAGACAGGACATAAAACAAAGGATTACTGATTCTTGCCAAAACAAGTGTGGTTATGGCTTTATCAAAAGGCATCTTCAGAGGCCAGGACAATATGGCACCATCCCTGAAGTGGCCTTCGCAATTCGAAAAAGGTACAGTGCCCTTTTCTTCGAAGGCAGCTGAACAGGCAGTGGGCCGATGGCCTCTGATGTGCAATGGAACAGCAGCTGAAACAGTTATTCTTGAAGAGTAACTAAGCTCACGCCTCTCAATAGTAGACTGGCATTTGATAGAGGGATATGGAGAAGAATCTGATGCTGAGATGAAGCCATATATACACAGCCAAGAAGAATGGACAGCTGAATTAAAAAACCATCAACAATTTCCAGAATTTAAAATCCTGAATCATGACATGACACTAGTGGAATTCAGGTTTTTCTGGTACATGGACTACTCTCACTCAATGTGAGGTTGAACTGTTGACCTTGTGTACATCCTACTTCACAAATGAGTCTGTCAGATATGCTAAGCCTATAGGCTGAAGATGATGCCCCAGCACTTCGGAGAAACCTCAGGTGACTGTCCAGACAGCTGTCTGTTTCTGTCAACTCACAAATTTTTTGGAAGTTGCTTATGTGCACTTCCTGTTTTTATTTTTGTTAGCTAATATTATTTCCTTCTTGGGTCTCTGAGGGAGTTGAAGATTAGTTAGTTATAGTTGAAGTTTAGTTAGTTATAGTTGAAGATTAATTAGGATACATTTTGGACTTACCAAAATAGGATAGATAATGAAATTATTTTCTCTGAATTTGTCAAATACAAATGGACTAGACATTGTTTAGGTATTTATTACTTGTATATATTGTATATAGTTATTGTACTTTTGTATATAGTTTTTCTTATATTAGTTATAAGCTTTTTCTTTTTTTTCCTTTTTATTAAAATAGAAAAGGGGAAATATGGTGATATTTTATTTGTATTAAAATATTATTTGTATGTTAATAAATAAAGTTGTCCGGGGGTCAGAGCTATTAGCAAGCCATAGGAAAGCAGGGCAGTGGTAGCGTATGCTTGTAATTCCAGCACTTAGTAGGCAGAGCTGGGTAAGTCTCTGTGTGTTCAGGGATACAGCCATTATTGGATACACATGCCTTTAATCTTAATACCAATCATGGAAAACCTGGAGGCCTATACAGACAGGCTGTGAGGAGGCGGTCATGTGGTTGGGTTTACAACCAATGAGAAGGCAGGACAGGAACTCTATATAAAGACTTTAACACAGGGGTAGCTCTGGTTCGGAGAGGTAGGACCACCGCAGGAGGAAGGGTAAGGTTTTGGCTCTTGGCTCTGACCTCTTGGCTTTCTTCTTTGCATTGGTTCTGTGTTTATTGTTTGATGGGAAGGTTGGATACATCTACAACAACTGGAATCAAATAAAATCCAAGAAGCTGGGCACACTTGTGAAGGATTTTCTTGATTGACTTATTTGAGATGGGAAGGCCTATCCTAAATATGGGTCACACATCCAGGTGGCAGCCAACATAAAAGGACATGGAAGAAGAAAGCTATAACTTTTTACCAGCTTGTTCTCACTCTCACTGCTAAAGTTCATCTACCATGCTCCTGAGGCATTCATTGTCTGGTGTTAGGACCTACTTGTGGCTTCCAACTTAGACCGAAGACAAATAGCCCATTGGGAATCTTCTAACTTTGGGACTCCAGAACCAGATTGGGAATGCTGAAACAACCAATCCTGTTAGCTATAAAATATCAGATGTTGGCATCCCTATTGGAATACATTGTCGGACTATTCAGATCACAGCCAGTGAGCCACTTGAATATGTCTACTTCTACCTATAGTTAGATTTAGACCAAGATCTGGGTATAGCCTATCAGCTATTTTTCTTATAATGAATCCTCAGTAATACAATATGTAATAGAAATGTCAAACTGAATATGTTTTAACAAGGCAAAATTTCAGTAACGAAATAAGCTCCCGTCAATATGTAAAACATTACCAGAATGAAAGAAAAAGCTCTTTCTTAACATTTCCTGTCACCAACTTCCTACATGTCAACTTCTTAATGACAAAATTAACTTTTCCCATTTCTTGAATTTACATAATCAACCACATATGTTTTACTTTTTGGACCTTGAATCTTTATCCCCATATTTTAACAGTGAGTTATATACACATTCTAACAGTTTATTGTGGTCTTTCATATTCCAGAACATATTTAGTCCCCTAAAAATGTTTAGCTGATGTACAGCTTCTCTCTGTAAAGTAAAGCTTAGTCAGAAACATTATCCACAATTGTGTGTGCACATAGAAATATGAACGTGCATTAATCCTGGATATTATGATAAATGTTAAGCTATAACAACATAGATCCTTAAAAAAATGCTGTTTTTTTCCCCTCAGAATCTGCTCAGGGATAAAGGACCACTCTGCTTCTGTGACTCCAGAAGGACATCTGTGTGTAAAGGACCATATTATATATATTTTTATAAGAAGTTGTTGTCTAAGGCATCTCCCTTTGGAGAATACTGCATTGCTAAGCAGGCTTGTTTTATAGCTTGGCACCTGACATACTGGCAAATCTACCTTCTAGTATTGATTATCATAAAACTTCTTGCAAACACAAACCAATACATAATTGTTCCTTAAGACCCATCTGCTTGTTGAGTTTTAAAAAATGCCTAATACAACAAAAATGCTTGCATGCTTGCAACTGTAGAATTTGATGGTCACAATTATATCAAGATTCAAATTTATTAAACATTAGCAACCTTTCAAGGTATACGTTCAAGTTTAAATACTATGACACAAAAATAAAGTATCATATTACTCTATTCCTCCTTTTACCTAGGCTATCATTTTGTCCTTAGATAAATCATTCATTTTAACTGCCTGTTAATTTTAACTTGTTTGGGAGGGTTATTTTTTAATATTTTGCATTTAAATTTATTATGATTTATATTTTAAATTAGTATTTTGTAGTTTTTCCTCAACCATAGAATATTATCTATTGTTATTTATTTCACCCATTTCACTATTTCTAAATGAATCTTTCTAATTATCTTTTTTTCCTTTTTGATTTTAAAAAGTTCTGCCTACTAATAGTTTTTCTTTTGTGTGTGTGGATTTTCCTGTTATGTGAAGGCCTCCAGTCCCTCTGTGTTTCTGCTGGCAGGAAGGGCTCATATAGACAATCAGCTGAAAAGGTTCACTGATGAAAATCAGAATCCTGATACTTAGATTCTGCAATGCCACATTCACATTCATTATTAGTCAGATGATCATGTCCATCTGGTTTCTCTTGGGGCTCTATTTCATTAGTCTATATAACTATTGGAAAATCCAAACATGGAGTCATTATTTATGGGACTGGAGAAATTACATTCACTTAAGCAAAACATTCAGATATTATATAAAATAATATAAAATCCATAAAATTATCTAATGTCACACTAATACTACAGAATATAAGTTCATTTATGTTAGCTGAATGGAAGGTCTGGAACTTCCTTAATCTATAATAACTATTTTCTTCATTTTTAAGATTACATCATTAATTCTGAACCAATTTTATTTTGTGAATATTTCATAATAATTTGTTTTTATTCTTTTCATAACCAGTGGACCTGACAGATATTCCAACCATTTAGATATATTTACTTACACCAACATTTTCTTTCATAACCAGTTTCATCAAGTTGATCTAGTTTCCCGTCATATCAATTTTAGTCTTGAAAGTTTTAAATAATATTCCATTTAAATCCGTCAACAAAGTCATATTTTATAAATTAAAGTTTTTGCCTTCTAAATTGCCCCTTGCTGTTACTATTCCATCATATTTATCTTGCCTGTTTCAAATTTTGTTTCTGTTACCTTTAGCACTATTGTAATGAGAACTTTCAGAACACCATCCACTCTGTTAACAACATTTCATGGAAAGAATACAATGGTTCCGGCTTTCATGCAGAGCTGTACAGATGATCTCTGATGGACCCACAGAGATACAGCAGAAGTGACGAGAGTTGAAGGGTTACCCTGGAAGCCACAGCATATCTGCAAGCTCAGCTCAGAGGAAACTGAGATGTTCTCCATCCTAGATGGGGCTTCTGGTAGTAAGTAGTTGTGTCTGCTTCACTGTTGTATCTACTTGCCTGTGTATTATCAGTAAAATTGTATCTCACTACATATTGCCATTACACCAGAAGAAATAAGCTACTCTTCATAAGGGATAAAAACTGACAAGAACTCCATCTTTGAGAAACCACTCAAGGCACATTTCTCACTTTTTAATCTTTTTGTGAAAAGTATTATATAACCTGCATGTAATCCCTCTTTCGCATATACATTTAGTGGACATTATCTTGTTTGCCCATAGTCTGGCATGTTTATTTCTTTAGTGGCATTTAATAGTATTTTTTGTAAGTAAAAGATTTTAATAGGAATAAACTACAGATCTTCAGATTTATATTATAATTATTTTGAGGTTGGATGATTTAGGTTATCTCATGACTCTTCACATACAAGAATCCTTAACAATGTTAATAGACTACTTGGTACTCAGGACGATTAAAGTAAAAAATCATGCATGATGATTGGAGACCTAACTCACATGTTTGGTTTGTGTGGCAGTGTGGCAGTTGTTGCACTATGGTTAATGTGGATTGGCATCTGCTTGATGTGTTGGTCAAGCTTTTCTTTTTGCTCCAATGTCTGAAACAGAGTTAAATGAAAAGTGTTCCTTAGAGAAAATAAATTGGTGATTACCAGAAAATTGAGTAAGGGCTAAAATAATTTTGAACTTATAAGAGAATTAAAAACTTCCACTGCCTATTTTATCCTTAAAACTTCTTTATACCTTTATAAATTTACAAATAAAAGAAATTATTTCTACTATTATATCTGCCATATGAAGCAATATTTGTTGAATTCCAATCTTTAAAATAACATATAAGTTATTACAGTTTTACTAGCAAGTTCAACCATGTAATTAATACACATGCTTACTACTTCTAGAAATAAAAAAATTGTGAATAAAAATTAAGCTTTAAAAAATGAAATAAAATTATAAACGTCATTAGCAAGATTTAACCTCTTATAACTTTGTTCTTAAGTTTTTACTTTCAATATGGAAGTTGACAATTTTATCCCCTTTACACACTAAGCCACTGTTCTTGTTCTAAAATTCAAGGATAAGAAGCAGTCATTGTGAGTGACACATCATATAGGCACAGATGCCTGTCTAGTAAGTGACTTTAGAACTCTAAATTCCTTTCCCAAAGATCACTAGGGCTAGAATTAACTCCAGGTGTTGATCATATTATTGCTCAAGAGGTTTTTTCCTTCTGACAAAGAATACATGATTTCCTTCCATTGGACATGGGAAAACAGCTACTTCATTAATGTTAAACTGTAGAAGATATTGAGACAAAAAGAGTAAGAAGACAAAACAAGAGATTAAAAAAGAAAAGAAAGAAAACAACATAAGAAAATAATCTTGAACAAATGATAGTCCTTTTCTTTTATTTTTGAATAATTGATGTATTAAAACTTTGTATGAGTAGAAAATGATTAATAAACTTATCCTTGCATGTGGAGGTAGAATTAAAGATTTGAGAAATTATCCAGAACAGTAACCTAAATATATAAGTACCTAAGTATATTTTATATAATTAAAACACTAGATCTAAATGAAAAATTAATGAAATAAGATTGGTTTTTAATAACCTTTTATCTTTTTGAAAATATATTTTTGTTTTATGTGCATTAATTTTTTTTCCTGAATGAGTGTCCCTAGCATCCCTTGCACACCTTGTACCCAAAGGGGCCAGAAGAGAGCATCAGATTTCTTGGAACTGGAATACAGACAGTTATGAGCCACCATTTGGATTCTGGGAATCAAATCTAGGAGCCCTGAAAGAACAGTCAGTGCCCTTAACCACTGAGTCATCTCCACAGACCCCTCTAACAACATTTATAAATGTTTATCAAAATGCAATACAAGCTTAAGTGTAACATTGAAACCATAAAACTCTTAGAAAAAAAGCAGAACTAATGCACTTTCACATCAGTTAGAGATGAGTGTTGATTTTAGTGATTTTTTTCTTTAATAAGACACCAAATTCAGGTGACAGAAACAAAATTAAAGAAGTGAGAATTCCTAAGCTAAAATTTATCAGCATACTAAAGCCCAGCCAAAATACAAGATAAATAAAAGGAAATACAAATGTCCAGAGATTTTTAAAAATTATTCAAAATCATTAGTTATCAAGATAATGCAAATTAAAACTACTGTGATACTTCATCTCAACCACAGTCATAATAGTTGTTTTTTTTTAATATATTAAATTCTGGTGTAAATACAGAGTAAGTGGGAATTGTTCAAGGGTGGTAGAAGAACAAACTGGTACAATCACTATAGAAATCAGTGTGAAGGAATACAAGAAGCTAGAAGTAGATCTTTCATATGCTACCACTCCACTACACAAGGGCAAATTCCAAAAGCAATCCAATTCTTACCACAGAGACATTTTCCCCTCTGTGTTCATTTATGCCTTATTCACAATAGCCAAGGAACAGGAGCACCCCAGATGTCCATTAACTTATGAAAATGTGGTACATATACACAATTGAATATTATTAAGCTCTTAAAAATGAAAATTTGAAACTTTCAGGTAAAGGGATGAAACTGGAAAGAATCATTTTAATTGTGGTAACCCAGACCCAACAGAGATAAAGCCACCTGTTCTCTTAGAATATAGATATTATTTTTGAATACTTAGATATATATGTACAAAAGGAGTACCCGTAGAAGGAAGAAAACTAGTAATGGACCATTTCCTGGGAGAAATTCCAAAAGAATCATAGAACAGAAAAGATAAATTGCATGGAACTTGGGAGTAAAAGGCAGAGGATATTACCATGTCATGTTTTCAGTCTTGTCTGAGCTCCTAAAGGCTCCTGCTTAGTAGAAAGAAATGCCTGATCAATCTCCTCTCAGCAAAATTGATTTAATACTTCAATTATTAATAGTGTTTCTGCTTTTCTATAGGTAATTGTTATCAAAATTCTTTTAATATTTTTTAAATGTCCCTGATTCTGAGAAAAATTACATTCATATTTAGGTACACAGATTATCGTTTGTGCCACAGAATTAGTAAGTCATCACAGAGAGTAGCGGAAACATTTTTGGAAGCCAATCAAACTAAAATATCAAATATGAGTATCTCAATAAAAACAGATGTGACTGAGGACCCACTCAAACATCCTCCCTCAGTTGGAACCATGTTAGTCACGATCAGGTTTGGTTGGAACAGTAAGTTACTCACAGTCAGGTTTGGTGGGTTGTCTTTTTGCTTTGTTTTGTTTTCATTTTTCCCAAAAGTCATTCAGAAAATGAAGAAGTAAGAAAGAAAGAAGAAAAGCATCTAGTTCTCATCAATTTTGGACAAGTAAGTTAGATTTATTCGGTAATGATGCAGAGACAATGGAGAAACAAGGAAACGCATCAAATGCCCATCTTGGTTAAAACAGGAACACATAAAGTTTGAGTCTCACTTCTCCTTCCATACATTGAAAGCTATGTGGATGATGAAGTATAAACAGAAAGGCACGAGGGATGCTAACCTTCTGTGATTCAGAAGACATCCAGAACTGGAGGTGTTTGTCAGGAAAGTTCAGGGAAGAAATTCAAGAAAATCGTGGTTGATTTTGTAAATCTCATTAAGTGTAAAGATATGGTACTAATGGTAAAACTTATTTTTTTCTGAGGAACGTCCTCGATGTAGTCAGTAGTACAATGAGAAGTGGGATATGGAGACAGTTTAGGAGTTATTTGAAATCCGTGTTCATCACAGAATCATAGGCATTGGAGGCTGCAGTGGCTTCTAATTGGTCCCATTATCTATCCCATCATGAACCCAATTTCTCCATATTTTAGTTTCCATGCCATTTTAAATTATTCTCATGTTATTTCTCGGTTTAGAGTTCTGATAATCAAAGTGCCATCATCCTCATAGGAAGAACCAAAATATGTTTACAGGATACAGTGAAGTGAATCATTATTCCACTGTCTCTCTAGCTTCTAGTGAAGACCGTCAAGCACACGATGATATCTCATCTGGGGTCCTGACTGCCTCCTCTGAAATATAACCCATGGAATTTCTCACTCACCCTGTGCTGCCTGTGTCTCAAGGATGAGCTGATTTATTTAAGGCATTTATTTATTCTAGTTTTTGAACTTCCTATAATTCTCTGTGAGAAATTTTGTCTCTTTCCCTTTAGTACCACTATTACGTGCCTCACTACGTATTCTCTTCTCTCCTTCATAAAGTGTTTTAGACTGGATGCAAAACAGAGCTTATACTTTGGTATTACTATTTATAAGAATAATGCTGTGAGTCATGCCTAGTATAAAGGATAATATATTTAATTCATAAATAGCATTTTAATTTTGTTATTAACTCACATTTACTTCAAAACCAAAATATTATCAGTTGCATTTCAATTTATAAAATATTTGAAATAATAAGCTTTTTACAAGAGGATTTAAAATATTATTTTTCATATCAGGCATGTCTTAAAATTTAATGTTGAGTGATACTGATAATGGTTTTTCATTTTCCATGATCTTGTGGATGAGATAAAGGAACAAGATGCATTTTTAAATGACAACTATTACATACACAATAACACATAATCTTCTATTTGTCCTGATTAGAGAGATGGGCACATTACATAGTTTATAGCACCATTCAATCATGAAGATGTTTGCTGTTATGTTATTAAACTAATGAAACAATTAACATTTGTACAACACTAAGAATAGAAAGGATTACATTATATCTGAGCATTAAGATGTATGGCACAATAACAAGCTGACAACATGACTGCTCTCCATTTTAATCAGAGTGTATACTCTGACTTTTAAATTGTACTGAATCCTTCAGAGAAGAGTTCTTTTGAAGAGGTTCATCTGTTCAGTGAAGTGCCTTTTCCATCAAATATAGCCAATTTATTTCAGAAAGTATTTCTGCGGAATAATGTTTTCTTTAGAAATACATACATACATATATACATATATATATATAAATTTACTATAATTTTCCAATACAAATAAGAGACTGTATTAATTCTAGCTAAGTAAAATAGAAAAATAAAAATATTTTAAAACATTTTCTAACCTAGCAAATTATTAATATGTGTGTATATGTGTGTTGCTGAGGATCAAACACAGTGCTTCAAGCATTCTAGCCCAATAGTCTAAAAACGAACAGCATTCCAAACCCTTCTTTTGTATATTAATAGAATAAATTTAAAAATGAAAAATGTGTATACTCAATTATAACTAGAAAACAGAAATATGGTTTATTAAATTGTTCATAAATTTCTTCATCACTAAATATTATTACTATTTCAATTTATATAAAACAAAAGAATACATAAGAAGGATTATTGAAATGTGTAAATTATTTATATTTAATGTAGAAACATTGAAGTATATTAGGAAAATTTAATTATAATAATTTTAAAATATGGCAATTCAAATACAAACTATAATTGTAGGGACTTTAAAAGTAAAACTGTATTAAAGTTCTGTGTTAAATGCTTTTTTAGGCTTGATTAAAATTCTTATTATGCTTGATTTATTAATATAATTTCTTGAAGAGAATATTTTAAGTATAATTCATAAGGTCTAAATAAATTTATTAAACCCCTTTAATAATCTCTCTCACTCTTTGTCACACACACACACACACACACACACACACACACACACACTCACATAACCTGCTTCTAATTTGCTATTTAAACAAGTTAGAATATAATAATTTATTGTGTGAATCTTGTCTTCATCAATCTAATACTTTTCAATGAGTCAAATAATGGAGCAAATTACTACTATAGATTGCCATGGTGCCAATTGTTTATAGTTCAAACTGCAAAAATTCTACCAACTTTATTACCAAAGTTCCTCATTAACTAGCTCTCTAGCCACTGAAAAATCATGTAAATAATTTTCTTGTATTTTACCTCAGGGATCTCAGCTTTTTCCTCATAGTAGGAGAAACCTCTTCATCTATTGCTGTCAGTAATTTTCTGGCTCTCTCTCCTTAATATGAATGCTTCAAGGCCAAAGCTAAGTATATTTCATTTCTGGGGGTATAAATGACAATTTCTGGTCAAAATTTTACCAATTCATAGTCTTGCACTTGGGCTCAAAATGACTATGACTGTGTATGAATTTGCGTCAGCAGTTCACAAATCTTTCATGCAGTTTTAGAATTGCTGGACCAAACCTAT
This sequence comes from Peromyscus californicus insignis, assembly GCF_007827085.1. Lineage (NCBI taxonomy): Eukaryota > Metazoa > Chordata > Mammalia > Rodentia > Cricetidae > Peromyscus > Peromyscus californicus. The sequence continues at coordinate 24,625,307 of NW_026294617.1, read as the reverse complement.
AATAGATAGCAAGAGAAACTTTAAGAATGTCAACTATTTATTGAGGTTAGTGGATGATTCATGATCAACTAACTCATTATATCATAATAAAGTTTTGCTAAAGACAAAGCAATACTAGATGGAACAATTAACAGAGAAATTTAGACTTGAAGATATTTATTGTAATAATTGGTTTGATTTTGAGATATTACATTAGTGGTTTTAATTGTGTGCATACATGCATGTACATGGTGGGTGCACATGGATGTGTGTTTGTATGTGCACATTGGTGTGGGCCAAATGACAGTGTCTGTTGATGTTCCTCAGATGTCATTCTCCTTGAGTTTAGAGACACAATCTCTCATTAGTTCACAGAATATCACATAGGCTAGGCTAGCTGAGCAACAAGCCTTGGTATCTACATGTCTCTACCTCCAAGAACTGGTAATATGACAGAAAACCATAAGATAGAGCATTTTCACATGGGTTCTGGGCATGAGATGTAATTTGCATTCTTGTAAAGTCAACACTTCACCAACAGAGCTGTCTCCTCAGCCTGATTCATTACTTAATTCTTTGCATTGCTCAGATAAAACACTGTATTTTGATGTTCAATTTAGAAGAATTTAAATGTGAATTCTCAAGAAATATATTTAATGTTGTTAAAGTGCATGTTCAAAGATTTAAAGTTATAGTTGATATTGTTTGTTCATGGACATTTTATTTTTTATTTTAATTTGGATTTTTATTGAGTCTTTGGTCTTTCCTAGTGGATTTGAACTATGTAGCAGAAATAACTTATGTTATAATTTCCTGCATGTTTTCATAATCAAGTTTTTCCTTGATATTGAATATCCACTTTATTTCTCTGTGAGGCTGTTTTTTAAAAAATGAATAACTGAACAAAATTTTAGTGCCTGGGCCATGCTGTCATGGATGTTACACCATATGATCAATGTTATTCTAATGGTGAAAATGGGCCTAGAAAAATGGCTCAGCAGTTGATGTCTTTTGCTATTCTTGCAAAGTGTTAGGTCTCAAACCAAGGACAAAATGCAGCAAGGTGCTTCAAACTGGACACTGACCTCCACTCCCTCAGCACCACAAGTACCTGGTGTACCCGACCTCTCCAGCCAGATACTGGGCTGAGCTTCTCTCCTCCCAGCTCCTCTGTCCCCTGTATAACTCAGCCATTTTTGCTACACCAGTCTCTTCGCCTCCTGCTCTTTTGGCCCAATCTGCCTCTCTTGGTTGGTGGTTCATCTCTTTTTCTCCTTCCCCCTTCTCTCCTCACTATCCATGGGTATTTTAAGTCACTGTTATAATTAAGCCAGTGTGATGTGAAAAGAGAGGGAGGATTTTAAGATCATTCAAGCAAACCAGGACTTTTAGAATACTTATTGATTCTTCCACCTTACAATACACATTCATAAATCATGGTTATTGTGTCTCATTCCAATGTGCCCTGGATTCCACCAAACATAACCTGATCTTTGATGTGAATCCCTGATAAAAACATTATTTCCTCACCATTTCTTCTCTCTTCTTTATTTTACTATCTTCACTCTTTTATTATTTACTTGGAATAAAGTCAGCTGTACACAAGACACTGACATCTCAAGGTCAGGACAATGAGCAGATGAATAATAATACCTATGTCTCAGTAGGACTAATGAGATCATGGGAATAAGATTAGTAAACTAAGAAGAAATAAGCTCCAGGCACATCAGTGTTTGTCAGTTCAAAATGTGACATCTGAAAACTGTGACACCATTTCTTATGGCTGCAACACTTAACATTCATTCACTAAATTCACATAGGTCACAGTAATACTACTCTATCAATTCTTTGAGAATTCTATAATTTACAATGCATTTTGATATTATTTCCTCTATCTCCTTCCAGCTCCCTCTGGGACCAATCAAGCCTTCTCCCTTAACACTCGATGTGTGTGTGATAACTTGAATAGGGATGGCCTCAATAAATCCATGTGTTTGAATGTTTGGTCCATAGGGAGTAACACTATTAGGATGTGTGGCTTTGTTGGAGTAGGTGAGACCTTATTTGAGGAAGTGTGTCACTGTGGGGGCAGGCTTTGACATCTTGTATGTTCAAGCTACTATCGGTGTGGCACACAGTCTCCTTCAGGTATCTGTGCATCAAGATGTAGAAGTCTCAGCTTCTTCTCTAGCACCATTTCTACCTCCATGCTGCCATGCTGATATTGGCTGGACTGAACCTCTGAAATTGTAGCCCAGCCCAGTTAAATATTTTCTTTCATAAGAGTTATAGTGGCCATGGTGTCTCTTTATAGCAATAGAAACCCTAACTGAGACAATGTTCTGATTTTTATTATTTTCATTATTAATAAATAGTCCCTTAGTCCAGTTAGTACTCACAGTGTGAATATGAGTGTGAAGCTATCTATTCACTGGTGTTAAGCAACCCACAGAAAGTCAAATGCCTTAAGAAAAATGGCTCTCCCTCCTTCATTTTTGCCAAGGATTGTCTATTTTTCTGTATGTTAGAACAAGAAGTATGATCTGACATTTGTATTCAGGGTAAAGTATATTGATAAATTCTGTGAAGTTTCCACTTTGTGTAAAATCAAAGCAATATCATTCTGGTATCAATCAGGCAATGATTAGCTGGGTCTCTTTTATATTTATTATGCCTTTCTATTTTGATAATTCCCACATATTCTGATTATTCATTACTACTGCTCATACAATTGATTGGCTGTAATGAATACAGTGAACTCTCCTCTACTGAAATAGCTTTTCTCTGGGGATTCTTATTGGAAATGTAATAAAAACATGTCAGATAAATATTCTGAATTAAAGAGTGAAAAAACATGAATTGGGGCAGGGTAGTTGAAATGAAGACAATGAAAAATTATGAAGGACTAGCAGAAGAGGAAAGCATATAAAAACATCATGTTAGAAGAAAGAGATTCTATTGATCATTAGCGTCTTGTATAGCATTATTTTAGTATGTTCTTTTTGTGAAAAAATGATCTAATGAGCCTCTAAAATCAAAACCTGTTTAATAAAATACAGCTTCACTGACAGACAGCAGCTTGACACACTTCCTTCCGGAGAGTTGAATTATGTAATAGAAATATCATGACATTAGCCAAAGGTGGTCACTAACAAAGCTGAATGAAGCTCACACAAACTAAATGTAAGGTACCCTTAGGAATTAGAATGTGGAATAATAATGGCCTAATTTATTCAGACTATAAAGAGCAGCTTAAGTTCAGCAAAGCAATTATACTTTCTGTCTAGCAGAAATATTTTATTTTAATCAGTATGGGCATGTTATTTTCTGATAATAATTACCTGCCATCGACAATATAAAACCACCAGTCTGTCTATCAGTCTACCATTTATATGGCTATTGTCTATATATCATATTTATATTGATTATATATCTATCATCTATGACATATGTATACATCTCTTATCTGTTTTTCATGTACATCTATGTATGTATCCATCATCTATCTATCTAAATCTATTTATCACCGATGTATCATTTATCTATCATCTCTACCTCTGTATCTAGTATTGATCTAACTGCCATCTGTAAATATATACATATCTATCTTCAATATCTATCTATAATTCATATTGCCATTCATAAATTTGAGAGCAGCTCTTACTTGGTGAAGAGTAAAATAAATGTAGATTGCTGACAACTGTGAATTATCTCCTAAAATTATATGAAATTATTAAGCTTATTTCAAATAAAAGATATATTAAAACTCTGTTTTAAAATAAATAAATACAGGGTGAGAGAGAGAGAGATGCAATTAAAAATGATAACAGAAAAAATAGTTCTACTTATCTGATTTTTGTTTGAAACACTGAGATAATTTTATTCTATATTTTAATTTGTCTGTTCAATTATTTGAGATGCGTTATTGAAACTTTATCTATCCCTGGCTAGTGAGACATAGAAATCCTCCTAAGAATATTAATATTCTCAAGAATGTGCATTTCAAATAACACATATTTTGTTTGTAGATTTTCATAACACTGTAATATTTCAGTTATGTATGTATATTTTTGTTTATAGTCTTGCCCTTGAATATAAATTTTATGTAGTCCTATACCAATTAGGCATTTTCTTTTGCTACTGAATATTAGTGCATGGATATACCATGATATAATTTACTGTCAATATAAATTTTGAAATCCTTACTAATTGAGTGGTTGGGGCAAGTGAAAAGGTCATGGAATATATTTAAATGGAAGGGTAGTGGATCCAGGGAAAAAGGAAATGAGGAGGAGCTGGGAGAAGTGGAGAGAGAAGAAACTGTGAGGGGAATGTATTGTATGAGAGAAGAATCTATTTTCAATAAATATGTATTTTCAATAAAAATATAAAAAATAAAGCTGCCCTCATTATTCACATACAAATATGATAGTTAATTTTGCCTTACTACCTTGAGGATGAATATTGTTCTATTGCTGATAGTTTGAAATTTTTCAGTAACAATTTGAAAGATAGTTCATGTTGTTTCCTTAGTTTTGTGTTCATATGTCTATTGGGTCTCTAACTCATAGTTAGCATTGAGATTTAAGTGTACTTTACTTTGGAGATCTTTGCTTTCACACTGCAATCTTTGTCTTTTGTTTTCTTTGGATGTGTTTTATAATTTATGGCCACTATCATGAGATCTCTATTGAGCATCTTATTTATAAATCTCAACCCACATCCCAGGAAGTACCATGTAACCAGTCTCATATTCTCTCTCTCTCTCTCTCTCTCTCTCTCTCTCTCTCTCTCATCTCTCTCTCTCTCTCTCTCTCTCTCCCTCCCTCCCTCCCTGCCTCCCTCCCTCCCTCCCTTCTGTTGAATGGGCTTTCTTAGAAATTGTACAAGTCAGCCGGGCAGTGGTGGCGCACGCCTTTAATCCCAGCACTCGGGAGGCAGAGCCAGGCAGATCTCTGTGAGTTCGAGGCCAGCCTGGACTACCAAGTGAGTTCCAGGAAAGGCGCAAAGCTACACAGAGAAACCCTGTCTCGAAAAACCAAAAAAAAAAAAAAAAGAGAAATTGTACAAGTGGATTTTTAATGTTAATGTGTGAGTAGTATAGATTTTCATATTAGTCTACTGATTAGAATACAGTCATCAATGTCAAAAAAATCTTCCTGAAGGCAATATGTTCTATATGACTGTGTATATTGTTTTTAAATGATATTAGTTTTATTTTTTGAAATAAAGAGAATTCATCATTAAAGAATTAAGAATTTAAAGTTTTCTACTAAGGAAATTCCCTTTATTTTGTTGTTTATACATATAGGTAGTTTGAATTACACACACACACACACACACACACACACACACACACACACACACATGAACACTTTCAAATTTTCTGTCATATATAAAAGGGATGATTCCAGTGCAGTGCTTTGTGAAAAGATGACTTTTTAAGCCTTGCAATAATTTTGAGTTTAAGCCAGTTATTCACTATGAATAAGAATGAGATTTACAATGCAATTTCTTTTAAATTTATTTTTATTCAATGCATACAAACATAAAATCAGAGCACATTGTTGGCTTACCATACAGTATTCTGATACAGACATACACTACATAAGGTAAAAAACACAAAGGAAATTTCTCTCATCCAGCACATGCATTTCCTTACACATCTGGGCTTTGTTCAGTGAGATATAAGTTAGCTACATCTCAGTAAACACACAGGATTGAAAGCGTTGTTATAGGTTGAAACACTTCAAGCACCTCTGCATGTGGAGATGGACAGCTTTTGATCTACATCACAGAACACCTGCTTTTCTGTCTGTTATCAAATATTCTCTCTCCACCTCCAGCAAAGGAAAGCTGGCAGAGCAAATGGAAAATAATAACTTCAAGACGTGGTGAACTTTATAACCCCAAATCCTGCTGCTTCAACCCCATTTTGTCAATGTATTTCACTTTAATATTTTGAAAACACTACTTCTTATGGCTAGTTTTATTTTTTTCTGCAGCTGCATAAGCAGGTGCAGGTTTGAAGCTGTATAAGGAATGAAAAAGAGTTTATCATGCAAATAATAGGATTGTTTGCCTCATTTCTACCCAGTAATTGACCTGATGGATCATTATGTGAAGATTTTCTCTGAAGTCACTGAGTAAATACACAGTAAACACTGTTCAGATTGGCAGAGTGGCTCAACAGGAGTCTACTCCTTTAAAAAAAAAAAACACAGTATTTTCCTCACAGAACCAACTGGGGCTTTCATCCTTTAGTGCATCTAGAGAGAAATACCATATCACCCTGTCTCCTGAAACACATTTGAGTTAGTCGGTAATGCTTTCAAATGAGATGCAGAACGCATCATCCAGATATGTGATGTTCACAGACACAGTTTAAGTAAAATCAGGACATTTTAAATATTCAATATTATGTTATCTCCATTAAAGTATATATATACAATCCACACTTTGGAGAATGGCTCATGCCTAGCAGTGGTAGGCCAACACAAAACATAATTAATAATCTATTTCTGAATTTTTGCTTCATTTTTATTTGTTTGGGCTTTTTTTTTGTCTTATTGGCCATTTGCTTGTGTTTGACTTTTGATTCTATGTTTTTGTAGTGTTTTGTTGTTTGTTTTTGTTTCTTGGTTTTTAGTTTCTTTTTTTTTAAGGAGAGGGAGAGAAAAAATAACAAGGTTGCATGCGCAACTAGGTGAAGACGATATAGGAGGAGATGGGCAGGGACAACATGATGACAATATATCTTGTAAAAATATTTTAAATAAAAAATGTCAAACTCATTATTAGTAAGGGATTTATTAATTTTCATTTGGTGTGTATGTGTGTGTGCCTGCATGTATGTAGGCATTACAGGTATGATGTATCTGCAAAGGCCAGAAGAGAGCATTGGATCTACTGGCACTAGACTTACAGATGGTTAGCAGTCACTAGGTTCTTGCCTGTAGGCAAACCTGGGCACTCTCTTAGAATACCAAGTGCTACTAACCCCTGAGCCATCTCTTTTGCCCAAGATCTTTCCTTTTGATTCGAATTTCTATTGGATTTTGTAATAAACCAGTGCAGAAAAGAGCCCTTTAGTGTAACGATACTTCTCTCTGAATATTAGGTGAGTGGTTTTAGACATGTTTTGAAAGCTCCAGTATATTTGCTAACAGTTATCAGTTGTTACTTAATTTCCACCTCTCTTTTCTATAAAATCCATCTTTTGTCTATCTTTAACAGTAAAACATAGAAGCAACAAAACAGAGTTAAGACACTGGTTATATGTTTTTGTTCTTGATGCAAATAAAAGGTGAGTAATGGTAGGAAGCTATGTGGAATCTCATGTAAAAGTTTACATAATGCAATATAATGTTAAATGTTTAACAAAAAAAAAAAAATCCCTAGATGGCAAGGCATCCCTGAAACTCAGAAGTAAGAAACACAAAATGTGAAAAGAGTTAGATAGTCTATGACGATGTTAGTTCCAGGTTTAGAAACTACTTGGTAATAAAATGTAAAACAATAGTTTATTACTTTACATAATTCAAAATGCAGCTACAATCAAGACTTCCCTTTCAACGTACATAGCATACTATTATCCAAACATGAAGCCTCATTATCTAATTCAGTCCTGAAAGACTTTCAACCAAAGTTTTTAGTATATTTAGACAGGAAGCACAGGGCTGTGGAACCAAATTTGAGAGATTGTGAACCTTTCACAGAGGTCATTCCTCTTCATAAGACTGGCTATGTGTAATGTTCTTAAAATCTTCTTTCTGTGTGTCTCTGTGCCTCTGTCTCTCTCTCTCTCTCTCTCTCTCTCTCTCTCTCTCTCTCTCTCTCTCTCTCTCTCTCTTTCCATTTGATAAACAGGACTTACCACATTTAAATATGGGGAAAACTCACTTTTCTTATGGTGATGAAGACAAATGCTACATAAAATGCTACATCTGTTTCTTACAGTGCTATTTAAGGCATGGAGCCTCTCTTAAATTTTCTTATGCAAAAACAAAACAAAAAAATCCTCAAACAAAATTGTATCCATAGACTGAAGTAACATGTATTTTTTCCATTTAATGCCCATTTTCATGACTCCTCAGACATAATTCCACATCAGATACCATCGTTCTACGAATGAAAGATGTATAGGTTCTCATTACCAGGTATTTTTCTAACTCATCATCAAATATTTAAGCAAGTTGGGATTTAAATCCAGCCACTCAACAAGATGAAACTCACAAATGGCACCATATTCATGGCTAAGTACATGTGCAAGCACAGATCTTAAGCCATAGATGCTAACCTTTTTTTTTTTTTTTGTGGAGTTAGTATTAAACTGACTCCTAATGATTTAGCACTGAACCCATATATCAGTTCCTCTATCAACTCTCTTAAGAGACGCCTCTTCTCAAAATTGATGACAATTAACAAGGAGACTACATGTGATCAAGAGAGAGAGTAGAGAATATTGACTGCTCTTCCATAAACAAGATATCTATATCACACTCTCTTCCTCCCAAAAATCATTGTGGAATGTGTAGCAGAGAGACTATGAGAGTCAGGAGCTCAGAGGTGGTGGATGACTACAAGAAAAACATGTTTTCTGGACACAGCAAGGGAGTAGCTGATAGGAACTCACAGTGATTGTGACCACACTCATAAGACCTGCATGATTTCAAAAAGACAAAATCTCAACATGAAGAAGAGAGATCGGCATTAAGTCTCAGCTTTCATCATAGAGTTACTGGCAATTATTAGCTGATGGGACAGGGGGGATAAGCATCCAAGAGATTATGGCTTGGTTGGTTTAAGAACTGGACTTGATTGGTTTAAGAAAAAAGTGAAGATACGAAGTCAGGTGGACAGGGAGTGGGGATTGGATGTGGGAGGAGTTGGAGGAAAGAGATAAGTGCAATCATAATATACTGTATGAAATCTCATAAAATTAATACCAAGTACATAATTAAATTAACCCTGTTTGTGATCTATCTAAAAGGCCCCTGTTTCTTTCATTACTCTTTTATTTACATTTTCCCTTCTACTTCGTGTTGTTCTCAAATTGAATTTGTTTGATGCACTCTGCCCTAGCACCCACATTTATAGAATGCCTTAAAACAAATTAGTGTGTCAAATGAATAAATACTGTTGGGTATCTAAGAGAGAGAGATGAAAATTAATGTGAGTTTAATTCTGCTATGTTTTCTTTCATTTTTCAAGCAATGTTCTTATAAATATTAGCAGCCTATAAAAATGTGAAACCATGACTTGAGGGCTACTCAATAGGTAAAGCACATGCTAAGCTAATATGAGAACCATTGCTCAGACCCAACACACATGTGAAAGCATGATGGCAATATGATTCTGTCTCATAACACTGGAGGAAGTTACAGGGAGTAGACTTTGGAGACAGAGGCATGCACATATCCAAAGACCCTTGGTCCGCTGGCCTAGCCATTCAGATACTGTTCTTCAGAAAAAGAACACTATGTGAATAGTAATCTAGGAAGATGCTTGATATTGATTTCTGATCTTGTGTGTCTGTATGTATCTGTGTATATATATATATATATATATATATATATATTCATATATATTTATGCATAAAAATATATACTCATATATATGTATGTGTGTACACAAATATGTATATGCAGAATGTATATATAATTAAAAATAATAAAGATGTTAAGGCAGTAAAATGAGAAGAATTTATGAATTATTCTTATGAAATAGTTGGCATAAATATAAGGTGAGTAAATGAACCATATAAACAATATTTTTTAAAAAGTTCTGTATAACTTTGTAAGAAGTTAGAAAAATCCTTGTAATTGTTTACTTCACTTTTCGAGAAGTGTATGATATATACACCAAAGATTATAGTTTTTCCTATCCAGAAGTTTATCACATAAAAAAGAGAAAAGAGTGGCAGAGAATAAGAACAAAGGAAGAAAACGAATAAGGGAACACAAGGAAAATTGATCCTCAGTCCCTATTTCCACAGATAACTAATTGATAACAGTGTCAGCACTGGTTGAAAAGGAACAAGTACTAAATGTCTGGAGGCAGAGTCCACAACTATGCTAACATGAAGAGTTCTTCTTTTTTTTTTAAATTCAGAAGGTGAACACTATATAAAATTAAAATTTGTTCAAAATAGATCTTTCTAATCATTTCAAGCAAAAGATTTTCTTGCTGTATGTGATTTGGAGATTATATATGTACTTTTAAATTATATATCAAAATGTGATTCTTAAGGCTGGGAGGTGAATGAGCATTTAAAAACTTACTCCTTGTGAAGAGTACCTAGATCCTCTTTCTAGCACTTACTGGTGGCTGAAAATATCAGGAAGTTCAATTCCTGGGGTGCTGAAACCATCTTCTGATCTCTGTGAATGATGAGCAAACATGTGGTATATAAGTACACATGAAAGCAAATATTCACATACTGCTGTGGATGTCTTTCTGTACGCTGTGAATATGTGTTGTTGTGATTGGTTGATAAATAAAGCTGCATTGGCCTATGGCAGGGCAGGATGAAGCCAGGTGGGAAAATCCAAGGGAGACAGTGAAAGGAGAAAGGAGAGGCAGGAGAGACACCATCCCTCCATTCAGGGAGCAGCATGTAATAGCACACAGGTAAAGCCACGGAACACGTGGCAACATATAGATTAATAGAAATTGGCTGAATTTAGTCATAAGAGTTAGTTGGCAAGAATATTGAGCCATAGTCCATGGTCATACAATTCATAATTGATATAAGCCTCTGTGTGTTTACTTGGGTCTGTGTGGCTGCAGGACCAGGTGGGGCACAGACTAGATATTGTAACTGTAATTCCTGCTTGATTACTGTTCTCTTATATGTAATTTTACTATGTTTAAGTTAAAACCTTCCTTTTTGATTAGACACAAAGGGGAAAGGGCTATGGGATGTCTGTCTGTATGCTGTGAATATGTGTTGCTCTGACAGGTTGATAAATAAAGCTGCATTGGCCTGTGTCAGGTCAGGATGGAGCCAGCCAGGAAAATCCAAGAGTGATAGTGGGAGGAGAAAGGAGAGGAAAGAGACTCTATGAGCCACCAGCAGGAGAAGCAAGATGTGAAAATACTGGTAAGCCATGGCCACGTGGCAACTTACAAATTAATAGAAATGGGTTAATTTAAGATGTAAGAACTAGCTAGCAAGAATCCTGAGTCACTAGGTCATGTAATTCATAATTAATATAAGCCTCTGAGCAATTATTTTATAAGCGGCTGTGGTACCATGGACTAGGCAGGATTTATAACCTCTCCCCTGGAATTTTAAACCAAAGTTATGGATCCAGCTTGCTGACTTCTTTTACCTACATTGTTCGAACATGCCAGAGGCTGTTCACTTTGGAGACCTGCTGAAGATATGGGTATGGCCTGGCTCGCTCAGTAGGTAGAACATAGGATTCTTAATCTCAGTGTTGTGGGATCGAGCCCCACATTGGGCACCAAATATAGTCAGAAGGTTTCCTGTGTCCCACCCACCCTGCAGCCACTCAGACAAGTAAACACACAGAGGGGCTTATATTACTTACAAAATGAGTGGCCTAATGATTCAGGCTTCTTGCTAGCTAGTTCTTATGTCTCAAATTAACCCATTTCTCTTAATCAATAAGTTACCAATCAATAAGTGGCAGTGGCTTACTGGTATTTTCACATCTTTCTTCTCCTGCTGGCGGCTCACGGAGTCTCCATCCTCTTCTTTCTCCTCCCACTATCTCTATTAGATTTTCCTGCCTGGCTCCATCCTGACCTGTCACAGGCCAATGCAACTTTATTTATCAACCAATCAGAGCAACACATATTCACAGCATACAGAAAGACATTCCACAGTACTTCTCCTTTTCTGTCTATCAAAAAGGAAGGTTTTAACTTTACCATAGTAAAATTACATATAAGAGAACAGTTATCAAGTAGGAATTACAGTTACAATTACTAGTCTATTTGCATTTGACAAAATTGAAGAAAATATTCTATCATCTATCCTATGTTTGTGACTCTAAACTTTCATATCTAATTTATCTTTTATCGTGACTAAGGAAAACGATAATTACTCTGAAACTAGCTGCAGCATCTACAGTTAGTTCTAGTGAGACCTAACTATCTGAGCTTTTTTACAGGACCCCACAGAGATACCATAACCCCACAAACAGAAGGAAGCAATTATAAGGAAACGACACCCTTTCTCCCAAAGGTTTCATGTTTCTCAGGGTTATGGATAATGTTTATAGGGCTGGGGGTGGAAGAAAATATTGGACTCAGTAATCCTTTTTAGAAATTAAAAAGCAGAATGAATAGGTTTAGGATACTAAGGTAGATTATTGTATTTACTATTAAACTAATTCAGTAAATATCAGCCTTAGATAATTTGCATTGATAATGGATTCTTCTATACTGATACAAATGTAAAATGTTCTTATATTCCTATTTAAGATAATTTGTATATTGATAAAAATACAAAATGATATTTGTTGTATTGTACACATATTCCTACTCCTGTTTGAAATATTTTGTATATTGATACAAATGTAATATTATACTTGTCATACTGCATGTATGTTCTACCTCGCTTTAGGATATTTTGTATAGTGATACTTATTTAGGATTACTGTCATACTGCATATTGTGCTATGCATTCCTACTCTGTTTAAGCTATTGTGTGTAGTGTCACAATCTGAGGTCATTAGTCTATGGCACATCTGCTTACAGACTGTTTATCTTGTTCATGTGAAGCCTTAGTCCTTAAGTTATTTTAGAAGAGAAGACTTATTGAACTATAGTCACTTATGCTTGTCATTTCTATAGTTACTTTAGTTAGGTTCTCCAGACTTACAGAAACATATGTCAGATGGGTAGGTAATCCTCAAACACTTCAAAGATTTACAGAATATGGTATTTAAAATGTTTTAAAAACTTAGACTTTTTGGACATTGAGACATGTCTGTTCCTGGCAGCACCAATTTACATCAAAGAGGAAGATGGGTGTTGAAGACACTCTATATAGAGTTTATCTTCTCCTTGGCAAAAATAGCCATTGGGCAAGAGACTACTCTTGATTGGACTGCTAATAATATGTTATATAAAGTGGATATGCAGGACTCATAGGGAAGTTACCACTGAACTTTGCAAGACGAGATATTCTTCAGGTTCCTGCTTCACAAAAGAGGCTGCCAAATATTCTACAGTACATAGGACAAAGCGATTAAAATACTCTAGACCTATTGAATGAAGATAGATGCCACAATGTTACAGAGGACATTTTGATGACTGTCCAGGCAGGCAGCTGTCTCTGTCATTTTTAGAGTTTTGGAAGTTACTTACAATGTATTTCTTATTTACTTAGGTAATATTTTATCCTTCTGGGGTCTTTGATGTAGTTGACGACTAAATAGTTATAATTATAGTTTTCCTTAATTATGATAAAAGATAAATTAGATATGAAAGTTTAGACTCACAAATATAGGATAGATGATAGAATATTTTCTTCAATTTTGCCAAATACAAATAGACTAGATATTACAACTGTAATTTCTGCTTGATAACTGTTCTATTATATGTAATTTTACTATTGATTAGATAGAAAAGGGGAGGTGCTGTGGGATGTCTTTCTGTATGCTGTGAATATGTGTTGCTCTGATTGGTTGATAAATAAAGCTCTATTGGCCTATGACAAGGCAGCTTAGAGGCAGGTGAAAATCCAAGCAGATAGAGTGGAAGAGAAAAGAGAGACAGAGAGAGACACCAGCTGCTGCCAAAGGAACAACACGCCAGCAGACTGGTAAGCCACGGAACACATGGCAAAACATAGATTAATAGAAATGGGTTAATTTAAGTTATAAGAGCTAGCTAGCAAGAACCAGAACCATAGACTATACAGTTTATAAATAAAATAAGGCTCAGAGTGTTTATTTTATAAGTGGCTGTGTAACTGCGAGGCTGAGGGGCCGGACAAGACTGGAGAAACTTCCAGTTACAACACATTTAAAATAAAATAACTATATCTTTTTAAAAAGATGTGATTCTGCAAGTCTCTTCCAAATCTTTACCCAGTGATAGTCCATGGAGAGGTAAGTATAATTAGCCATGCTGTGTGTACAGAGCAGTGACATTCATAACACATTATGAATAATAAGGATGATGAGGATATAGAAGAAAGACAATACTGTTAGAGTCTACAAAGAAGGTACTCTTTAAGAAATTTCAATGATTTTTATCCTACTTGTATTGTTCTGTGATGATTTGTTGACTACACAAAATATATGGTGGCAAGGCCTGAAAGTCAAGGTTTCAAGAAGATAAGAAGGCAAGGGAATCCAAAGAGACTGTTACCAAAAAAAAAAAAACCCACCAAAACCCACAACAACCTATAATTAATACTAAAACCTACAATGAAGTACTTGCATTATGGTTTAGTCTATGATAAATATATAATGTGAACAAATAGAATATATATGTTTGTATATGAAACAGTTGATACGGAACCTGATGTAAATGTATATATGTAAATATGTGTACAAATCAAAGATTTCACATATATACATATATATATGAATTTAATTGAAATTGAATATCAGCCTGTCATCTTCATAGGTTCTGTATTTACAGAATCATTCAAACCAAAAATTCAAAAATACTTTGAAGATTATTCCATCTTCACTAAACAGTTAAAGCCTATTTATTCTTGGAACTATTGCTAAAAGAGTGAAGGATAGCAAAAACTTACACAGGGCTTATGTTCTCTTTGGTATTATATTTAACTGTGGACTTCAAGTATGCAAGTTCTATGTGAATGCCATTTTATGAAAAAGTGTAAGAATCCACAGATTCTTCTTTCTGGTGCCTGCAGAAAGAAGTGTCATGAACTAAATCCCTACAGTTATGCAGGCATGACTATTTATGTATGTATATTATTAATATGCATATTAAGACTACCACAAAAGCCAAGATTAGGTATGATTCCCTTAAATGGAATGACTGCAATTGGCCAAGTTATAGAGAACAGAAATAAATGAGTGATTGATTGACCCTGAAGAAGTAAAAATGACAAGTATCCTAGGGGTGTGGGAACTCATTTGGAGTGATAAAATTGTAGCGGAAGAAATCTAAGGTAAAGGTGTATATGTATGTATATAAGTATGAGTATATAGTAGAATCATTAACTGTATATTTTTGAAAGTTAAACTGTATTGTGTTGTATTATAAATCAATTAAATGACAACACAATGTGATGAACAAATAATGAAAACAGGATAGGATGCCCTAAAAACAGATGAAGAATATTTGATATTTTTATCATGGAGGGTATATACTATACATTGCTTCTCTTTATTAAAAGAAGAAACTTCATAAATGGAAAAATGAAATAACATGTTTACATTTTTGGCACTATAATTCAGCGGTTTCTTTTTTTTATTAAGAAGATATTTTCATTCATTTTACACACCAATCAGAGATCCCCCTCTTCCCTCCTCCAGCTCCTCCAGTCTCCCCCTCCCAACCCCCCCCCAGAAGAAGGCAAGATCTCCCATGGGGAAGCACATTCCAGTAGAGGCAAGTCCAAGTCTTTCCCCCTGCCTCAAGGCTGCACGAGGTGTCCCGTCACAGGTATTGGGCTCCAAAAAGCCCACTCATGCACCAGGGATAGATTTTGATCCTACCTCTAGGAAGCCGCCCAAACAGATCAAGCTAGGCAAAGGGCCCAGTCTATACCCATGCAGGCTCCATAGCCATTGATCTAACTTTCATGAGTTCCCACTAGTATGGTTTGATCATCTCTGCAGATTTCCCCATCATGATGCTGATGCACTTGCTGATAGAATCCCTCTTCTCTCTCTTTGACTGGACTCCTGGAGCTCTGTCTGGTGTTTGGCTGTGGATCTCTGCATCTGCTTCCATCAGTCATTTGAGGGAAGGTCTGTGACGACAGTTAGGGTATTCACCCATCTGATCACTGGGGTGTAAGCCAGTTCAGTTCAGGCACCCTCTCCACTACTAGTAGTCCAAGCTGGGGTCATTCTTGGGGATTCCTAGCAACTTCCCTAGCATCGGGTTTCTCTCTATCCCCATGATATCTCCCTATCATGATATCTCTTTCATTGATTTCCCCCTCCAACCCTGTTCCAGCTCAACCATCCAACTCCCTTATGATCTCATCCCCTATCTCCTACCGTCCATTGACCAACACTCATCCCCAGTTTACTCATGGAGATAACATTTATTTCCCCTTCCCAGGGTGATCCATGTGTCCCTCTTTGTGTCTTCCTTGTTAGCTACCTTCTTTGGAGTTGTGGGTTGTTGTCTGATTATCCTTTGATTTACATCTAGTATCCACTAATGAGTGGGTACACACCATGTTTGTCCTTCTGACTCTGGGTTACCTCACTCAGGATGATATTTTCTAGTTCCATCCATTTGCCTGCAAATTTAATGATGTCATTGTTTTTCTCTGCTGAGTGTATATGTACCACATTTTATAATCCATTCTTCAATTGAGGGGCATCTAGGTTATTCTGAGGTTCTGGCTATTATGAATAATGCTGCTATGAACATTGTTGAGCATGTGTCCTTGTTGTATGATTGAGCATTCCTTGGGTATATGCCTAAGAGTGGTATAGCTGAGTCTCATGGTAGATTGATTCCCAATTTTCTGAGAAACCGCCATACTGATTCCCACAGTGGTTGTACAAGTTTGCATTCCCAAGAACAGTGGAGGAGTGTTCCCCTTGCCCCACATACTCTCCAACATAAGGTGTCTGCTGTGCTTTTGATCTTAGCCATTCTGACAAGTGTAAGATGGTATCTCAGAGTCGTATTGATTTGCATCTCTCTGATGACCAAAGATGCTAAGCAGTTCCTTAAATGTCTTTCCACCATTTGAAATTCTTCCTTTGAGAATTCTCTGTTTAGCTTTATACCCCATTTTATAATTGGATTGTTCATTATTTTGATGACTAGTTTCTTGAGTTCTTTATATATTTCTGAAAAAAGAAATTGAAGAAGATATCAGAAAATGGAAAGATCTCCCATCTCCTGGATAGGTAGGATTAACATAATAATAATAATAATAATAATAATAATAATAATAATAATAATAATAATAATTCACATAATAAAAATGGCAATCTTACCAAAAGTAATCTTCAGTTTCAATTCAATCCCCATCAAAATCCCAACACAGACCTGGAAACAGCAATACTCAACTTCATTTGGAAAAACAGAAAACCCAGGATAGCTAAAAGATTCCTGTACAACAAAGTCACCTCTGGAGGCATCACCATCCCTGACATCACGCTCTACTATAGAGCTATAGTAATAAAACATCTTGGTATTGGCATAAAAACTGACATGTAAACCAATGGAATCGAATTGAACACTTGACATTAACCCACACACCTAAGAACACCTGTTTTTTGACAAGGAAATCAAAACTGTACAATGGAAAAAAGAAAGCATCTTCAACAAATGGTGCTGGCATAACTGGACGTCAACCTGGAGAAGATTGTAAATAGATCCATATCTATTGCCATGCCCAAAACTCAAGTCCACATGGATCAAAGACCACAATATAAAACCAGTTACACTGAACCTGATAGAAGATAAAGTAGAAAATAGTCTTGAACACATTGGCACAGGAGACCACTTTCTAAATATAACACCAGTATCAGAGACACTGAGAACAACAATTAATAAATGGGAACTGAAACTGAGAAGCTTCTGTAAGGCAAAGAACACAGTAAATAATACAAAATGACAGCCTACAGAATGAGAAAAGATTTTCACCAACCCCACATCTGACAGAGGGCTGATCTCCAAAATTTAGCTGTTTCTAACAAGTAAAAGGTATATGGAAATAGAGACAGGTGGTAGATAGGTGGTTTTCAGTTGGGTATACTTATATGAGACTACAAATGTGTACTGATACAGCAGTTGGGTGTCATAAGGAATACTACATTACTAAATATGTATGCAGAAATACCTATGTGCAGTGTTATTAGCAATATGGGAAGTCAAAACAGACTCATACTAATGCCTACGTGAAAATGCAAAGTTAGAGAAATATGGAAAAGAGAAATCAGGGAAGTAAATTTAAGACTATAAAGAAGATATTAGTTTAAAATAAAAACATACATTCACTTTAGAGATCCACCCTCATTCATTGAAAGAACACAAATTGTCAGATTGATTTAAGCAAGTCTTAATTAAATGTTGGTGACAAAATTTTCACTTGAAATGTTGACCTAGATAGATCAAAAGTACAGTGATAGAGAATGGAATGGCATGTCAACACTGACCAGAAATGTTAATTAATAGGGAAATTAGGTAATGATGGAGGGCCAAGTACACAGACTGCTATCTCAGTTGTATTCACTTGACATCAGAAATGAACAATAATGAAGGAAAGATTGGCACATTAGAATAGTATGAGAGAAAGCATGTATAAAAAGGGAGTGCAGAAGTCAGTTCTCATTACTGCCTAGCATAGCAGACAGCATGGTCAAAATGATAGTGACAGAGCAGGTAATACAACACTAAGCACATATTCTTCTCACATGCACAAAATCAATAATATGATATACCATACATTGTACAAAGTATCTTCTAATGATATTATATAAAAACTATAAGTCACCGGGCAGTGGTGGCGCACGCCTTTAATCCCAGCACTCGGGAGGCAGAGCCAGGCGGATCTCTGTGAGTTCGAGGCCAGCCTGGGCTACCAAGTGAGTTCCAGGAAAGGCGCAAAGCTACATGGAGAAACACTGTCTCGAAAAACCAAAAAAGAAAAAAACAAAACAAACAAACAAAAAAACTATAAGTCATTAACTTGAATCATAAAAATATCAAAAACTAGAATGTTATCTCAGAACCCTTACAAATGATTGAGGAAACATGGTTCTATAATTTATTTTTTGTTAAAGAAGTAACAGCAAAACATCAGTGTTCTTTGAACATTCAGTCTCCAAAGTTGTGAGTCAAGTTAATACGAAGCTTAGAGAAAATTAAATCATTAAGACTGCTATAAAGTCAGTTCCTACCTGAAATTACAAAATGAAGAAGCCCACCATGAAAACATTGAAACAAGTGTGGATTATGCAAAGAAAATTCTACCCCAGTGCTAATCAATTAATGTAGAAACCATACTAATGAATCAAACCCAAAGTGGCTTTTTAAAAGATCAATAGTGTTGATACACAACTACACATTTTGCTTAAGAAAAACAGTAAAATTTTTAAAACCAACCTAAGGAACAGTGTGAAAAAGCCCATAATTTCAGATCATCAAATCATTATATTAAAATATTGACTAATTAGATAAAATAGACAAAAAATAAAACAAAATGAAAGCAACAAAATAAAACCACAACAACAACAAAAAATATGCCTGGCAGTGGTTGTGCACATCTTTAATCCCAGCACTTGGAGGCAGAGGCAGGTCGATGCCTATGAATTCAAGGCCAGTCTAGTCTACAGAGCTAGTTCCAGGACAGTAAGGGCTATAAAGTGAAACTTTGACTCAAAAATTAATTAATTAATTAATTAATTAATTAATTAATTAATTAGACACATTCATTGGAAGAATCACATCACCAAACCCAGTCAATCAGAAAGAATTTTATTAATATTACAATATGGAAGAGTGTAGTTGGAGTTTTCTTCGGGTTGCCACCCAGCTACAAAATGAAGACACACAGACTTATTATTAATAATCAACACTCAACCTTATCTTAGGCTTGTCCAACAAGCTCTTTTATTTAATTCATCCTGTTTCAATTCATCTACATTTTGCACTGGGGCTTTTACCTTTCTTTTATTTTGTATGTCCTAATTTCCTGCTTCTTCCATGTCTGCTTGCTAGCCCCTGTTGTCTCCTGTCATCTTCTTTTCTTTTTACCTCCAGCTTAAATTCCTACTACTACTTTCTCTTCTTGAACAGAAGTTCCACCTATTCCTCCTCCCTCACTATTGGCCGTTTAGGTTTTTATTAGACCTATCAGGTACCTTAGGCAGGCAAGGCAAAATAGCAACACATCTTTATATAGTTAAACAAATGCAATGTATCTTTACATATTTAAACAAATGTAACATGTCATTACAAAGTTTACCAAAAGCAACACATCTTTGCATAATTAAACAAATATTCCACAACAAAAGAGATGAAAATTCATGTGAACAATTACAGTAGAAAAAAGAAAAGAAAATTTAATGTTGAATGTTAAATTACAGGCTAATATTTTCTTTGAAACACACACACACACACACACACACACACACAAACACACACACACACACACACACACACACACACACACACACACACACGCACACATCCATAATCATGTATCTACAACAGAGTAACAGTTAAAAAGGATTGGTTCTGAATAAATAGATAGCTGATAGCAATAGATAATGAATAATATAATGTCATTGAAAAACATGACGTAAATTATCTGAGTAAATAACTTTGTCAAAAAATGTTTTGGAAAAAAAATACCAGGACTGTTTCATTGCCTTAAGCACTGAATGGCTTTGAAGAGGTTAAAGAAAGACTAACAATCTATAACAAATGTTAGCTCTATTGAACTCTTAATACCATGGTTCACCATGACAGGAAGGTTTTCAGCATATATTCTATTTTAACTGAAAGAAAAAAAAAAGATAATAATCAATGAATAGAAACATGTTTCTCTTATACCAAAAATTAAAATATCCAAATATAATTCCTGAGAGATGATGACACATAAAATGAATTAACAAAATTTAAATACAGTTATATTACCTGTCTGCATGTTGTAGAACTATGGATAACCTCTTTAGTCATTGTGTATAGATTTAATCATAAGTTTTGTGACCATTACTGATTGCTTTCAGATCTGAAATTTATCTCCACCACCTATTAGTAACCACAATGCATTTATGTGTGTATTTGAACTTGGCGTGACAATCATTTTTGCAAAAGGAAATTGCTAATGCTTCAGTGATGAATAAATGCCACATTCAGTGGGAAATTCAAAAGCCATAAAGACATTGTGTCCTTGGTTCTCATAATCTGAAATTAGGCAGAGTACTGAAGACCTGCCGTAAATACACAGGCTGTACCTCACATACTTTTATTATTATCTTACATAAAATTATATTTTATTATCTTTCATATTTTTAAATGTGCAATAAAGAGAAACTCAATATTCCTTTTACCACTTGGTCTACTTTTATGTTAGTTTAATTTTATTGAGATACCCATCTATAACAGTTTTAACACACCAGTAACTCACATTCATAAGAAAAAGGTTATAAGGAGATCAACAATAAGGAGAATTTGCATTTCAGGTTGTTTTAGAATCATCACACTGAAACCTCGTGCATCAAAGAACAACAACAACAACAAAGTTAGTTATTAAACATCTATCATTTTTTTCAAGTACAATAGGTTTTATCTCATGGGGAAATGACAAGATTCATTTTTTAAAAATTATTTTATGTAACCATATGTGTTTGCATACAAATGTGGAAACTCGAAGTCAATGTCCGATGTCCTCTTAATCCTACTGGACTATGTTTTGATTTGGATTCTTCTGCTTAACTTGGAGCATGCCAATTACTACAAGAATTTATTTGTATGTTCCCAGAGATTCATATACCTCTGTCTGCTCCAAAACTCACCCCCAATCTGGGATTATGGGTATATGCCTAGATCTGGCCTTTTTCACTAGGTGCTAGAATTGAATTCAGGTCTTAATGCTTGCCTGTCAAATCTTACTCACTGAGACATCTTTCCAGGCAAATATTGTATTTTGAGAGTGGTCTCTGTAGGTCAAGAAATACATTTATATTACTGCCTTTTATTTCAAATTCTTAAGTATTTCATCATTTAACATGATGTTAACGTTATATTTTTTTGTGGCTCAGAGGGTAGAGGAACTTGAAACATAAGCCTTATGAAGTGACATATATACCTTGAACCATCACAAAGGTGGAAGGAGAGAGATAACCACACAAAAATGTGCTCTGACCTTCAGAATTACACCATGATATGTGTACATACCTCCACCAACATCACATACACACACACACACACACACACACACACACACACACACACACACACACACACAATGCTTATCTTATCACATAAGCTTGTCATTGTAACAGAGACTTTTGCAGAAAACCACTAGTCAAAATGCAGAGAACAATGGACTATGGGGCACACATCCCTGATTGATATATCTATTTTTCTACTTAAGGCTCATGAAAGATTGCAAAGGAAAATCCAGAAATATTATAAGAACCATAGAACCAGGAAATATTCTATGAGACTGTGTCTCTTTGAAATGGCAGGTAACTTTCACTCATGATTCCCCAACAGTATGACTGCCTAAATAAGCCATAAACAACAACAATACCAATAGACATATTGATGTGAAGGGGGGAGTATCATGGAGGACTATGCCTAGACAAAGAACTACAGGCAACTAATGACAGTTAAGAAAAGAAGTATTAGTCCTTAAGTGGGATGTGCCTCATAATTCATTATCTAATCACAGTTGGTCAACACTGAAATCATATGCATACAAGGAACAAGAAGTAGAGTCAACACATTGTATATGTTCATTTATGCCTTTGTGCATATATGAAATAAGAGCAATTAAAGAAAAAGTAACCAGGAATGTGAAGGGAAGGAGGGGGCATGGTGGGAGTTTGAGTGAGGAAAAGGAGGGGAGAAATGATGTAATTATGTTTTAAATCAGAAGAGTTCAAAACATTAAAGAGTACATGCTCAATGAAAAAAATTAAAATAGATAAAATATGAACGGAAAATATAATTTTAAATTTTATTCTGTGCATTTAATGTGGGACATAACTTTATGAGACTTTTTAATGCTAAGAACAAAAATGGTTCATATTTGATGGGGATAATGCTTATAAAGAAACCACTGTAAAATTATAGTCTTTTGTGGGAAATTTATACTGATTTTGAGTTTTGAAAATATGTGTTGGCATATAATTATAATCAGAGTTTAACGATGTAATATTTTATAGTGCATATATTATTTTTACCCTCACAGCTGATACTCCAGTGGAAGCCACAATAATCATTCCAGTATAACAAAATGATTCTGGTTAAGTTTTTTTTTCTTCTTACAACTTCATTATCACTTAAGCTACAGGTCACTAAGAAATTAAGTATTTGTGCCACAGAGGTTTTAAAAATAATACTGGAATCTGCCCAGTAAAGTCTGTATATCTTAACACTAATTGTCAACTTGACACAGTAAAGTGTGATCTGAGTGTGAAAGCCAAGACTGAGGAATTGCTTAGAATAGACTGGCCTTTAGGCGTGTTTCAGGGACTGTCTTCATTATGTGTTGATACAGCAGGGGACAGCCACCGTGGCAGCAGCACCTCTCTCCAGATTGTCATTGCAATATAAGAAAGAAAGCAGAGAGAGAGCAAGCCAACAACAGTGTTTCTCCAAGTCTTCGACTTCAAGTTCCTGTATGAGTCCCTGACCTGACTTCCCTTAATGATGGTCTGTGATCTGGAAGTATAAATAAAATTAGTCCTTTCCCCACTAGGTTCCTTTTGATCAGATTATCTTATCATGGCAACAGAATGCAACTGGAACACTCTCCAAATACCTTCATATCCTAAATGCTATACCTGTTTTTATACTGCCTTGCGTGGCAAACAGAATCTTGTAGATGTGAGTAAATTGAGAATCCAGGCTCATGAAAAACATTCTGGATATGTGGTCCTATACTACGAAGACAGGAAATAAGAATACAGTGTAACATCAGAAGTAGAGCATTATGAGGTCAGGAATCAAGGCATTCCATTGACCCCTGAAGCTGGAAGACTCTATATAGTCTCAATTCCGTCAGAAGCTGTTGCACAGCCCCTTGAAACTCATTTTGAAATCCTGACCTCCATAACTCTAATCAAATTTGGGTTGTTGTAAATGACTTTGTGGTGTAATTTTTTACAGCATCAACCTAAAAATAATACAGTAATAGATCTTGTTTCATATCATTGTGAATTTGAAGCTGGAGCATATTTAAATTGTGATCTGTTGCAAACTCTGGCAACACACCGATGAAGCAGCACCTTTATAGGATTAAGAATAACCATGCTGAGAGGCTGGCCCCCAGCTCCCATCTTGCTCCGGACTTCCCTTTTGGAAAACTGGTGAGTGCCCTTCCTTGCCCTGGACCCCATCCCTGGGCACCAGCCACTCCAGGGAAGACCTGCCCAACTTGGCCCCAGGTTCTGGCCACCGGGCAGGTTCCCTGCTAGCCCCACCGGGAAGGATCCCCTTCTCCAAGACCCCTGGCAGACCCTGCAGTCTCCACGCCCTGCCCCCACGCCCATCCGCCTGAGCCCCAAGCCTCTTCCTGAGACTTAGAGGCCGGCCCCCAGCTCCCATCTTGCTCCGGACTTCCCTTTTGGAAAACTGGTGAGTACCCTTCCTTGCCCCAGACCCCGTCCCTGGGCACCAGCCACTCCAGGGAAGACCTGCCCAACTTGGCCCCAGGTTCTGGCCACCGGGCAGGTTCCCTGCTAGCCCCACCGGGAAGGATCCCCTTCTCCAAGACCCCTGGCAGACCCTGCAGTCTCCACGCCCTGCCCCCACTCCCATCCCCCTGAGCCCCAAGCCTCTTCCTGAGACTTAGAGGCTGGCCCCCAGCTCCCATCTTGCTCCGGACTTCCCTTTTGGAAAACTGGTGAGTGCCCTTCCTTGCCCTGGACCCCATCCCTGGGCACCAGCCACTCCAGGGAAGACCTGCCCAACTTGGCCCCAGGTTCTGGC
Organism: Peromyscus californicus insignis; assembly: GCF_007827085.1. Classification (NCBI taxonomy): domain Eukaryota; kingdom Metazoa; phylum Chordata; class Mammalia; order Rodentia; family Cricetidae; genus Peromyscus; species Peromyscus californicus. The sequence continues at coordinate 24,600,503 of NW_026294617.1, read as the reverse complement.
CACCGGGCAGGTTCCCTGCTAGCCCCACCGGGAAGGATCCCCTTCTCCAAGACCCCTGGCAGACCCTGCAGTCTCCACGCCCTGCCCCCACGCCCATCCGCCTGAGCCCCAAGCCTCTTCCTGAGACTTAGAGGCCGGCCCCCAGCTCCCATCTTGCTCCGGACTTCCCTTTTGGAAAACTGGTGAGTACCCTTCCTTGCCCCAGACCCCGTCCCTGGGCACCAGCCACTCCAGGGAAGACCTGCCCAACTTGGCCCCAGGTTCTGGCCACCGGGCAGGTTCCCTGCTAGCCCCACCGGGAAGGATCCCCTTCTCCAAGACCCCTGGCAGACCCTGCAGTCTCCACGCCCTGCCCCCACGCCCATCCGCCTGAGCCCCAAGCCTCTTCCTGAGACTTAGAGGCTGGCCCCCAGCTCCCATCTTGCTCCGGACTTCTCTTTTGGAAAACTGGTTCTGGCCACCGGGCAGGTTCCCTGCTAGCCCCACCGGGAAGGATCCCCTTCTCCAAGACCCCTGGCAGGCCCTGCAGTCTCCACGCCCTGCCCCCACGCCCATCCGCCTGAGCCCCAAGCCTCTTCCTGAGACTTAGAGGCCGGCCCTCAGCTCCCATCTTGCTCCGGACTTCCCTTTTGGAATACTGGTCTGGCTGAACCAAGTGTGCTGATAAGGCCAGTAACGAAGCACAAGGAGATGGGCAGACGTCAAGGCAGAAACATATACAACAAAATGAATAGCAATACAGCATCACCAGGCCCTAGCCCTCCTCCAACACCTAGACCTGAACATCAGAAATTGGAAGAAGCAGAAGAAAACAGCCTTATGAATGACATCATGAAGAAGCTAGAGGCTTGTGTAGAGGAAAAGACAAAAAAATGTGAAGAACGCTGTAAACAACTAGAGGAAAGGGCAAACAAATTAGAAGAAATCAATAAAGTCCTGGAAGAAAACAATAAAATACTGAGAGAAAATCAAGAAAAATCAATGAAACAAATGAAGGAAACAGTCCAAGACCTGAAAAGCGAAATAGAAAAAATGAAGAAGACACAAACAGAGGGAATGCTGGAAATAGAAAATCTGAGAAAACGATTGGGAACTTCAGATGCAAGTATAATCAACAGAATGCAAGAGATGGAAGAGAGGATCTCTAGCGTTGAAGATACAGTAGAAGAAATACATTCATCAATCAAAGAAAACACTAAAGCCAACAAAGTCATGAACCAAAATGTCCAAGAAATTTGGGACACCATGAAAAGACCAAACCTAAGAATAATAGGGGTCGAAGAAGGAGAAGAATACCAACTCAAGGGCACAGAAAATATATTCAACAAGATCATAGAAGAAAACTTTCCCAACTTAAAGAAGGAAATGCCTATGAAGATACAAGAAGCCTATAGAACACCAAACAGACTAGACCCCCAAAAAAAGTCCCCTCGCCACATAATAGTTAAACAACTAAACGTACAGAATAAAGAAAGAATATTAAGAGCAGCAAAGGAAAAAGGCCAAGTGACATATAAAGGCAAACCCATCAGAATAACACCCGATTTCTCAATGGAGACTTTGAAAGCCAGAAGAACCTGGACAGATGTAATGCAGACACTAAGAGACCATGGATGTCAGCCTAGACTAATATACCCAGCAAAACTTTCAATCACCATAGATGGAGTGAACAAAACATTCCATGACAAAGCCAGATTTAAACAATACTTATCCACAAACCCAGCCCTACAGAAAGCACTAGAAGGAAAATTCCAACCTAAGGAAGTCAGATACACCCTCGAAAACACAGGCAACAGATAAAGCCACAGCAGTAAACCCCAACGTATAGAAGTACCCACACATCACCACCAAAAAATAACAGGAATGAACAATCACTGGTCATTAATTTCCCTCAATATCAATGGACTTAATTCACCTATAAAAAGACATAGGCTTACAGAATGGATACGAAAGCAGGACCCATCTTTCTGCTGCATACAAGAAACACATCTCAAATTCGAAGATAGACACTACCTAAAAATAAAAGGCTGGGAAAAGACTTTCCAATCAAACGGTCTTAAGAAACAAGCGGGTGTAGCCATCCTGATATCCAGCAAAATAGACTTCAAACTAAAATCAATCAAAAGAGATCAAGAAGGGCATTACATACTCATCACAGGAAAGATCCACCAAGATGAAGTCTCAATTCTGAATATTTATGCCCCAAACACAAGGGCACCCACATATGTAAAAGAAACATTACTAAAGCTTAAATCACATATAAAACCCCACACATTAATAGTGGGAGACCTCAACACCCCACTTTCACCACTGGACAGATCTCCCAAATTGAAACTTAACAGAGAAATAAAGGACTTAACTGATGTCATGACTCAAATGGACTTAATCGATATCTACAGAACATTCCATCCTAACAAAAAAGAATATACCTTCTTCTCAGCACCCCATGGAACCTTCTCTAAAATTGACCACATACTTGGCCACAAAACAAATCTAAACAGATACAAAAGAATTGGAATAACCTCCTGTGTTCTATCAGACCACCATGGTCTAAAGTTGGATTTCAACAACAACAAAAACTACAGAAAACCTGCAATCTCATGGAAACTGAATAATACCCAGCTGAATCACCAATGGGTTAAGGAAGAAATAAAGAAAGAAATTAAAGACTTCCTAGAGATCAATGAAAATGAAGACACCACATATCCAAATTTATGGGACACTATGAAAGCAGTACTAAGAGGGAAATTCATAGCACTAAATGCCCACATAAATAAGTTGGAGAAATCTCACACTAGAGACTTAACAGCATACCTGAAAGCTCTAGAACAAGAAGAAGCACAGTCTCCCAGGAAAAATAGACGCCAGGAAATTATCAAAGTGAGAGCTGAAATCAATAAAATAGAAACAAAGAGAACAATACAAAAAATTAATGAAACAAAGAGTTGGTTCTTTGAGAAAATCAACAAGATAGACAAGCCCTTATCCAAACTAACCAAAAGACAGAGAGAGAGCATCCAAATCAACAAAATCAGAAATGAAAAGGGGGACATAACAACAGACATTGAGGAAATCCAGAGAATCATCAGGTCATACTTCAAAAACCTCTATTCGACAAAACTGGAAAACCTAAAAGAAATGGATAACTTTCTGGATAGGTACCACATACCTAAGTTAAATCAAGACCAGATAAACTATTTAAATAGTCCAATAACCCCTAACGAAATAGAAACAGTCATTAAAAGTCTCCCAACCAAGAAAAGCCCAGGACCAGATGGTTTCAGCGCAGAATTCTACCAGATCTTCAAAGAAGAGTTAATACCAATACTCTCTAAATTGTTCCACACAATAGAAACAGAAGGAACATTACCAAACTCCTTCTACGAGGCTACAATTACCCTAATTCCTAAACCAAACAAGGATACAACAAAGAAAGAGAACTACAGACCGATCTCCCTCATGAACATTGATGCAAAAATACTCAATAAAATACTGGCAAACAGACTCCAAGAACACATCAAAACAATTATCCACCATGATCAAGTAGGATTCATTCCAGGGATGCAAGGGTGGTTCAACATACGAAAGTCCGTCAATATAATACACCATATAAACAAACTCAAAGAAAAAAACCATATGATCATCTCACTGGATGCAGAAAAGGCATTTGACAAAATCCAACACCCCTTCATGATAAAGGTATTAGAGCGATCAGGAATACAGGGAACATACCTAAACATAATAAAGGCAATTTACAGCAAGCCAACAGCCAACATCAAATTAAATGGAGAGAAACTCAAAGCAATTCCACTAAAATCAGGAACGAGGCAAGGCTGTCCACTCTCCCCATACTTATTCAATATAGTACTTGAAGTTCTAGCCAGAGCAATAAGACAACATAAGGAGATTAAAGGGATACAAATTGGAAAGGAAGAAGTCAAGCTTTCCCTATTTGCAGATGACATGATAGTATACTTGAGCGACCCCAAAGATTCCACCAAGGAACTGATACAGCTTATAAACACCTTCAGCAACATAGCAGGATACAAGATCAACTCAAAAAAATCAGTAGCCCTCCTATATACAATGGACAAAGAAGTGGAGAAGGAAATCAGAGATACATCTCCCTTTACTATAGCCACAAATGGCATAAAATACCTTGGGGTAACACTAACCAAGCAAGTGAAGGACCTATATGACAAGAACTTTAAGTCCCTGAAAAAAGAAATTGAAGAAGATGTCAGAAAATGGAAAGATCTCCCATGCTCATGGATAGGCAGGACTAACATAGTAAAAATGGCAATCTTACCAAAAGCAATCTACAGATTCAATGCAATCCCCATCAAAATACCAACACAATTCTTCACAGACCTGGAAAGAATAATACTCAACTTCATATGGAAAAACAAAAAACCCAGGATAGCCAAAGGAATCCTGTACAATAACACAACTTCTGGAGGCATCACGATCCCTGACTTCAAGCTCTACTATAGAGCTACAGTAATAAAAACAGCTTGGTACTGGCATAGAAACCGACATGTGGACCAATGGAATCGAATTGAAGACCCTGACATTAATCCGCACACCTATGAACATATAATTTTTGACAAAGAAGCCAAAAGTGCACAATGGAAAAAAGAAAGCATCTTCAACAAATGGTGCTGGCAAAACTGGATATCAACATGTAGAAGGCTGCAAATAGATCCATATCTATCACCGTGCACAAAACTTAAGTCCAAGTGGATCAAGGACCTCAACATAAATCCAGCTACTCTGAACCTGCTAGAAGAGAAAGTAGGAAGTAGTCTTGAACGAATTGGCATTGGAGACTACTTCCTAAATAGAACACCAGTAGCACAGACTCTGAGAGAAACAATCAATCAATGGGACCTTTTGAAACTGAGAAGCTTTTGTAGAGCAAAGGATACGGTCAACAAGGCAAAGCGACAGCCTACAGAATGGGAAAAGATCTTCACCAACCCCACATCTGACAGAGGACTGATATCCAGAATATATAAGGAACTCAAGAAATTAGACATCAAAATGCCCAACAGTCCAATTAAGAAATGGGCTATAGAACTAAACAGAGAATTCTCAACAGAGGAAACTCAAATGGCCGAAAGACATTTAAGGAATTGCTCAACATCCCTAATCATCAGGGAAATGCAAATCAAAACAACTCTGAGATACCACCTTACGCCTGTCAGAATGGCTAAGATCAAAAACACTGAAGACACCTTATGCTGGAGAGGATGTGGAGCTAGGGGAACTCTCCTCCACTGCTGGTGGGAATGCAAGCTTGTACAACCACTTTGGAAATCAATATGGCGCTTTCTTAGAAAATTGGGAATCAATCTCCCCCAAGATCCAGCTATACCACTCTTGGGCATATACCCAAGAAATGCTCAACCACACCATAAGAGCACTTGTTCAGCTATGTTCATATCAGCATTGTTTGTAATAGCCAGAACATGGAAACAACCCAGATGCCCTTCAACTGAAGAATGGATAAACAAAATGTGGTACATATACACAATGGAATACTACTCAGCAGAAAAAAACAATGGCATCATGAGGTTTGCAGACAAATGGATGGATCTAGAAAAAATCATCCTGAGTGAGGTAACCCAGACTCAGAAAGACAAACATGGTATGTACTCACTCATAGCAGGATACTAGACATGAAACAAGGATGAATTGTCTGCTACTCACATCACCAGGGAGGCTACCCGGAAAACAGGACCCCAAGAAAGACACAGGGATCGCCCAATGACAGAGAAATGGAATGAGATCTACATGAACAGCCTGGACATGAGTGGGGATAATGAAGGGTGAGGGTCGAGGGAAAGAGAGCTTGGGGGAGCGGGAGATCCCAGCTGGATCAACAACAGAGAGGGAGAACAAGGAATAGGAGACCATGGTAAATGAAGACCACATGAGAACAGGAAGAAGCAAAGTGCTAGAGAGGCCCACAGAAATCCACAAAGATACCCACACAACAGACTGCTGGCAATGGTCGAGAGACAGCCCGAACTGACCTACTCTGGTGATGGGATGGCCAAACACCCTAATTGTTGTGCTAGAAACCTCATCCAACTACTGAGGGATCTGGATGCAGAGATCCATGACTAGGCCCTGGGTGGATCTCTGGGAGTCCAATTAACGAGAATGAGGAGGGTTTATATGAGCGAGAATTGTTGAGACCAAGGTTGGATAAAGCACAGGGACAAATAGCCAAATGAATGGAAACACATGAACTATGAACCAATGGCTGAGGGGTCCACACTGGATCAGGCCCTCCGAATGGGTGAGACAGTTGATTGGCTTGATCTGTTTGGGAGGCATCCAGGCAGTGGGACCAGATCTTGTGCTCATTGCATGAGTTGGCTGTTTGAAACCTGGGGCCTATGCAGGATTGTTTGGCTCGGCCTGGGAGGAGGGGACTAGACCTACCTGGACTGAGTCTACCAGGTTGACCTCAGTCTGTGGGGAAGGCTTTGCCCTGGAGGAGATGGGAATGGGGGGGGGGCGTTGGGGGGAAGGTGAGGGGGACGGGAGGGGGGAGAACAAGGGAATCCGTGACTGATATGTAGAACTGAATTGTATTGCAAAATAAATTAAAAAAAAATATAAAAAAAAAAAAAAAAAAAAAAAAAAAAAAAAAAAAGAATAACCATGCTATTAAAATCAATATTATATTCTGAAACAACAAGGAATTGTTTAACAATTCTGCTGTGTACCTAACTCCAGGGTCACCATTTTATTCTCTGAAAGCCATGGTCCTAAAGTGGGAAAATGCTCTGTCCTTGGAGAAAGCATATTTTTTTATTTTTCCATTCAATAAAAGAAAAGTCTTATGATCCTTGATCTTTCTTATCATTTTTTATCCATTGTAATATATATATATATACCACAAATAAATAAATAATATATATGAGATATATACATGTATCTTATATGTAGTTATATATATGTACATATACACATTTGTACATACATTTATCAGCAGTTATATATTTGTGTATATAAAAATATATGATTTATGTGTTTTATGTTTCCACATCTGTACATATATTGAAATTAATCATTTTACTATTTATAGATATTTATTTTGTAATATGTCAAAAAATAAAGATTAAAATGATGTTATAATTATGATAAAGATGAAAGCATTTATGTAGCTTTTAAATTTAATGTTGTTTTTGGTTGTTTCATTGTGAATCTAATAACACAGTGAAGCAACATTTCTCAAGTATTTCAGAAGAATTCCTATCTCCTATGACATGGGAACAATTCCAATTTCAATGTAAGCAAAATATATGAAAATTACTATGAATTTTCATGGCATTGTAGAAGAAGAAATAACTAATTCTATTATCTGACAAGTAAAAACTGACTTTGATGTAGTTATCTCCTCACTCATATAAGATCTTTGTGCCTTTTAGGAACTGATATTGCTCTTAACTCTGAGTATTAACACCCAGCAGGTAAGAAGAAAAAGCTGATGGTGAAGGAATTACAGTGGAAATTTAAAATCTGCTATCAATGAGAGAAGCTATTTGAAAATGATTTTTTAAAAAATCAGATCCTAAGTATTGGCAAGGAAAATTGAATTCTGTTGACTGTCAAGTTAATTTCATATGTGAAAGAAGACAAGGAGCGAGAATTGTTATACATACGTTTAGACAGCAGCATCTTCCTAAAAACATACTAACATTGTTGTCAGGATTACTGTGCTAATTTAAAACTGATTTGGTGCCTGGTGATCAGTTTAAATAAAGTCACTATCTTGGTGTGTTTGTTAGAATTTTCCTCACTGAACTTCTTAATAAGATGACATACAGACTAGAATTCCTGGCATAATTCTTCCTAACTGTGAAGTGCTTATGAATTTGGTTTGGGTTAGAGTTTACTAGCTCTAATATCAATAGAACTTATGGATAATTATTTTTTGCCAGACGAATGCAAATTACATTGTCTTAGTTAGGGTTACTACTGCTGTGATGAGAAACCATGACCAAAGCAAGCTGTGGAAGAAGTTTATGTGGTTTTTGCTGCCGCATCACTGTAAATATCTAAGGAGGTCAGGACAAGAACTCAACAGCGCAGGAACCTGGAGACAAAAGATGGAGCAGAGGCCACAGAGGAGTGTTACTACTGGCTTGCTCCTCATCACTGGCCTGTGGGCTTTCTTACAGAACCCAGGACCATCAGCCCAGGTATGACACCATCCACAGGGTTCTGGCCCTTCAACATTAACAACTCATCATGAAAATGCCCTACAAGCTTGCCTCCAGCCAGATTTTATGGAGACATTTTCTCAGTTGAAGCTCCCTCCTGTCAGATGTCTTTGGATTGTGTCAAATTGACATAAAACTAGTCATTGTATATATCATTTGCCAAAAGCTACTAAAACCTAATATTTGACTGTGAGTCTCTGTATCTGTTCCCCTCAGTTCCCTGATGAAGCTTCTCTGATGATGACTGGGGTAGGCCTCAGTCTATAGGTATAGCAGAAAATTGACACAAATCATTTCATTGATTTTTTTATTTTTTGGTGGTGCAGTCATGTCTCTTTCTAGCCTAGGTCTCCGGGCTTTCCAGCCTCTGGTTCCCGGCCATCCAGACAGTGGCATTGGCCTCAAGTTGAACCAGGAATTGATTGGCCATTCCCACAAGTTCTGTGCCAATGTTACCCCAGCACATCTTGTATGCAGGAAAAATTTTAGGTTGTAGGTTTTATGGTTGGTTGATTTCCAAGTCCTACCATTAGAAGCCTTGTCTGATTACAGAATAAGACTGGTTCAGGGTTTGTGTCTTTCCTTACTAGGAGTCTTCACTAGAGTCATTGTTGATTTCAAGGAGTTTCCATTACACTAGGTTTCCACATCTCTCCTTCAATGGCCCCAATTATAGTCATCTTTCCCAGTACTCTCTTCCTTCATCCCCTCACCACCTGATCCCTCTTGTTCCATTCTCCATCCACCCCAAGTCCACCAGCAAAATTTATTCTGTTTCTTTTTAAAAACAAAATGTAGCTGTTAAAATTATTTTGAAATTGTTCTTTACATCTAATTTTTATTGTTTTATAGTCACACATAAAACATGACTTTCAGGGGGTAAAAATAATCATCACACAATCTCAGTGGCCTGAAATTTGATTCCTAAAAATTGAGAATTGACTACAGAATGATATTCCCTGACTGAAAGTTTTCCTCTGGCTTCAACACATGTTCCATGGCATTCATGGCTTCACACAAACATATATACACACAAATATTAATAATATAAAGAAAAAACAGGAGGCAAATAGCTTCTAGAATCACCTATAAGACTATGAACAGAAGCAGAAGTAGTTGATGAGCAGCCAGAAAGGTAGATAATGGTTTGAAGTAGATAATGTTCTAAGAAAGGTTGGACACATTCCGTATAGTGAGAAGTACCTAATCCCAAACATACAAATCTAAAATCTGATTTGAAGTTGTTGTCTATGACTTAGAAACCTCACAGTCCATGGAGGAACATGATTTCAGCTAGTCTCATCATACAAGGGAGAATTTACATGTGTATACATGTATTGTCAGTTCATGACACCAACATGAACCACCTCTTCCGTCATATTCCAAAAACAATACCTAAATCTGAATAGCTCAAGTCCAAATTATGCATGCTGAGCTGATTAACCATGGCTTCTTCCAGTTATTAATACTTAATAGTGCTGCTGATAGCCACATGGGACTCTACTGTGCCTCAGCCTCACTCAATACTTACCATTCACTTCACCTTAAGGGGAGATATATATCCAAGGAATTTAAAAGATTCAAAAGCTCCAACTATGCATTACCTAGTGAAATAGGATATTAGTTTACCTCAGTCAGCCCTAAAATGTCATGAAACCATCCTTCCCATGAACACATGATAAAGATGAAGGGATTCTGGAAATAGTCTGGCTACAGTCTTCCTTGTGTCACACCAAATCAATTAGCAAAATTTCTCGAGGGCTTCATATCTTTCTAGTCATTGATTTTACTGATGTGATCTCAAAAATAAACATTAGGTCAGACAAATTAGGCTTCTCTTAGTTAAGCTTTAAATGTGTCAAGAGCTTCATAGTAGCTTTTTTATAAAAGAGTATATATTAATTGCAGATAACTTTAAATTCACATGTCTTTAAGTACTCCATGACTTTGTATGGCATTTTTTGCATAGCCCTCTCTCTGGAAAAGTCACCATTACTTTTGGAGATTGTTTATCACAATACCTACACATCCAATGAACTGACAGAAACTCATGTTAAATATTAAGGAACTTGTAAACTCAAGGGAAAGAACATTTTGCCCCCTCAATTCACTCCTCTACACCCAATATCCCTATTACAAGACTAGCCCCTTTCCACAGAGATAGAAAGTGCATGACAGACATATATCAATTTCTAAAATGCATTCATTCTATGATAGTGTCATAAATCTCTTGTTCCATCATCATGCATTTCAAGGTTTTTGTTTAAAACCTCAGAGATTATTTCTCTCTCTGACACAGGCTACAAAAGATCAACATTCAAAAGAGAAAATGTAGAGGGAAATTACAGGGCCAGGATTGATCACTCTCAGGTGCCTTTGATTCTGCCCTCTTACCTGTTGCCTGCTGGTATCCGTTGTCTAGCACCCAGCTGTGCCAGTCTCCAGTGACATTTTCTTGGAAGCACAATCTTAAATTCATTCTCATGGTCCATGACACACTCCTGAACTTTTCTGCACACAGTTGTGCAGGGTGATGTCTTGGATACTTGTTTCAATCCATAACATACACTTCTGTGTTCCTTTCAATCCAGAAATTTCAGCATATTGGTATGCTGAAAGTATGGGCCTTTGGTCTTCCCTGGGGCAGGGATATATTTTCCTGCCATATTTTCTTTGTTTTCTTTTTAAGAAATCTATGTAAGTATGTATGTAATCTTTTTAGGAAAACTAGGTATATTTATAGTTTCCATCAAAATTATTAAGGTTTTAGATCTATGTTTGGTAATATGGCTTACATTAGGAGAGGAGAAGAAAGAAATGTGAGGGCAGAAAATCTGTCTTCAGTTCTGAAAATTAATTTGCTCTTAGAGAAAGGGGGTGAAGTATGAATTAAGCTCCTTTGTTTAAAAGTTGTCTTCTTGGAGTTGGCCGTCGATTACTTTCTTAAGTATTCCTTAACAGTTAACAAACTGGAGGAAAGAACGCATGTTCACTGACCATATAATGTTGTAATACATCCAGCACTTCTTTGCAGAGTGGCCCACAATACTCTCCTTTTTTTAACTTTTTAAATTTTTTTGATACTATAATAAGATGACAACATTTCTTCCTTCCCTTTTCTACCTCTAAACCCTTTCTTGAATCTCTTTCCACTTTCATTTAATTTCATGGCCCCATTTTTCTTTATTATTATATACATTTATGTATTTATACACACATACATTACTAAAAATAACCTGCCATATTTTCTTTGTTTTCTTTTTAAGAAATCTATGTAAGTACATATGTAATCTTTTTAGGAAAACTAGGTATATTTATAGTTTCCATCAAAATTATTAAGGTTTTAGATCTATGTTTATTTATTCTTAGAGGGACCATGATGTTTCTAGAAGGGAGAACACATCAATTTCTTAATAACAGATTATCTTAGTGCCTGCTCTCTCATCTTGATTCCCCATTGGGAAGTGCCAGAGGATTTGGTGTCAATGCCCTTGTGGAGAGATTTTCACTCCAGGAGAGAAAGTCTGTGCTTATGCTTGTATAATGTCACAGATGAGGTATTTGTTAGAATTTAAAGGGGATACTTTCTCATTTCTCTCTGGAAGAGGAGTGATAAGGGGATAGGAAAATGCTGTGTGAGCAAACCTCAGTTTGAAATCATTTCAGTGGATGCTACAGTGATGTCACTTGGGTTCCTTCTTCCTCTCCATGACTTACTCAATTTCTATAACTTTTAAGGCAATAGATTCCCAACCACAGTGGCTCTTAGCAGACCACAGTCCTCTAACCTGGCAATCCATGTCTGAGAGGAAAGTCCAAGTCCCTTTATGGCCAAGATTTAGCTGAAAAACGAATATTTAATTGATTTAATATTTAATACTAATTTCATAATGTAGGTTACTGGGATTGTCTTGTTTTGTTTTTCAGACTTTGCATTTAAGGTAAATTGACTAAGATTTAAATGAAAGATGTGTATTGAGTCAGTTTATGAAGACCTCTCTTTCTTCTACATATAGCTAATAAAATGGAGAATGAAGTAACAATTATTATAAGAATTGCAAAAGGACCATTTTAGGCAAACAATATTTTTTATCAGAAGGCATGTTGGAAGGAAAGAAGCAGAAAGTTATTACATGATCCTGAAATCTTACTTCTTCGTGTGATTCAGAGATATGCCTGTTAGTATTTTGGATAGTACACACTTTCCTCCTTCATTGCTATCCTATTTACATGCTGTCACATATTAACATAAAAATGGCTACCCAAAAGTTGGCATATATATATATATATATATAAATTTATTTGTGGTATATATAAGAGTTATACCTTATATATACACCACAAATAAGTATGCATACAGATAGATAGATAGATAGATAGGTAGATAGATAGATAGATAGATAGATAGATAGATAGATAGATAGATAAACATAATAATTTCTTCACGTGAACACAAAAATTTCTACTATATCTTGGCATTTAGGACTTGCCACTATTTGCTTTAAACTTCCAAAAGAGTGTTCAATACAGTCAATTGGATTTTACCACCAGCACTTAGTCATGTGAGACAGGGAATTTACTATACATAAAACATATGCCAATTGCATTTTAAAGATCACACAGGTTGATCTTGGTTACTTTATAATCATCTAACTGTTGTAACTGGAAATAGATGAACACTTAAGTATACTTCTCGACACAGTTACTGCTCATTACATCACGACATTTATTTACACACTTCATCAGCTCTTGATCCACCTGAACCAGAACAGATACTTTTTGTTCAATGCCATAATGTTTACTGTGGTGGTATTGTGTTCCCTAAAATATTGTGCACCCTAATAAACTTACCTGGGGTCAGAGAACAGAACAGCCACTATATACAGAGGCTAGAAAATGGTGACACTCACACCTTTAATCCTAGCATTCCAGAGGCAGAAATCCCTCTGGATCTCTGTGAGTTCAAAGCCACATTTGAAACAGCCAGGCATGGTGACACACGCCTTTAATCCCAAGAAGTGAGCCTTTAATCCCAGGGAGAGATGGTAGATAGCAGAAAGGTATATAAGGTGTGAAGGCCAGGAACTAGAAGCTTTTAGCTGGTTAAGCTTCAGGCTTTTGAGCAGCACAGTTCAGCTGGGAGCCATTGGGATGAGGACACAGAAGCTTCCAGTCTGAGGAAACAGGATCAGCTGAGGAACTGTCGAGGTGAGGAAGCTGTGGCTTGTTCTGCTTCTCTGATCTTCCAGCATTCACACCAATAACTGGCCTCAGGTTTGATTTTAGTAATAAGACCTGTTAAGATTCCTGCTACAGTTTACCATTACATTCAGATAGAGAAAACAGTACACTTAAGTAGCCACAAATTCAGTGCAGTCCTTGTGCTGTGATATTCTGCCTGGCAGACTTTGCTTCCAGAGATTTAAAATCTTAAATTAATATGAAGTAACGAATGTAATATTGTGCATCAATTCATGCCATGACAACCTATACATACACACACACACACACACACACACATATATATATATATATATATATATATATATATATATATATATATATATATATATATATGCCTAAAAGGACAAGAACTGGTCTCTGACTGCTCGAGAGGTAGTGAGATCTGGGAGAGAATGGAGCCAATAAATGAGATGGACTACAGTCTCATACAATAACCACCTTTATTCAGAGCATCAGACAATTTGTACTCTGAGGATTAAAAGATATTTCATGAGCAAAGTGTTCATGAGTTCAAGCTACATACAATACAATGGCAATACACACGGCCAAAACATGTTTTCCATTGAGGCAAATGAATATCAACAGCTAAAGTAAACTTACTCCTATCTCCTACATCTGGGAGAAAATACACATTCTAAGAAGAATTCCATGTTCTGAATAAACTTAGGTGACAAGACCCTTTGTCTTGTTTTCTTGGAGTGTTTTGGCAGACACTTAGAAATCGCCTCACAGGACTCTGGTTTGTTGTTGTTGTTGTTGTTTTGTTTTGTTTTAGTCTTTTGACTCTTTACTCTTTTGCTCTTTTGGTGGCATGCCACCCAGATCCCAGATAAATACACACGGAGGCTTATTCTTCCTTTGAACAAGTGGCCTTAGCTTGGCAACTCCTACCACCTTCCATCATTGATCTCACTAAGCTGCTGCTTCTTCTCTCTGAAGCTGAGCTCCAATAATCATTGACCTGGCACATATGAGTTAGAGATACTGAAAATGAAGAATGAGGAATTCTGAAAGTTTGTACCCTTGATAGGCAATGAAAAAAAAAATTAAACAGTCTGAGTCCACTTTCTCAAAACTCTTAAGATCAAGCATATCCTGGTAAATATCTGAAGAAGCTTTACAAGAAATTTAGCAAAATTTCACCCAGACCATGAAATTTGAAGCTTTTTTTTTTTTTTTTTTTTTTTACCATTTTCTATTGAAATCCCTTCTCTTGCTTATTGCTTTAGTTTAAAAAATCAAAGCCCTGGAAAGGACAGCTGATTGAAAGGACATCAAGGACCCGTTCTCAGAGAATCTTGGCTATATATCTAGTCTGGGTGTTGCTGGAAACATACCTCTTGTAAAGAGGAAATTATTTGCCTGGAATCAGAATTCACTCTAACACATCCCACAAACAGATGACTGAAGGATGAGTACACTAGACCATTTATTCGTGTGTTGAAGCCATCACTGAATTATAAATCTTAGAGAAAACAGTTTAAAGCTATGATTATGTTTTCACCTTAAAGTATGTAACCATGACATCAGTAGTATCCATTGTCCCTTGTCTGCCGCATCTATTGCCTTAGGCTTCCAATGGTGATCTTCCAGTGGTTTTAATCTCACTGTTCCAAGATTTCAGAATAAAATCTATATGATGCCAATGTTTCCCATTTAAAATTTGCTTTGACAAGAATAATGTACATTTGGCAGGATAATTAGCACACGTAATATTGAAAGTAAGTTAAATTATTTCTTCTGCTACATATACCTTTACATATATATTAGAATGATTTTACTATTTTGCTTCCATTAACTTTTCCAAAAAATTACAATTAGTTTGTCTTTCCAGATGTATGATTCTATAGACAGTCTAACCATATGAGAAATTACCAATGCTTCAAAAACACCTTCCCTGAATATTTGTCAAAGCCACAATATAAGATTCAAAGAATTTTTACTATCACATCTAAGTAAAATCAAAATTGATATAACTTTAATTTGTTTTATAAATTAAAAAGTAATGATAATGTTTTATTTTCCCTTAGTAATCTATTTTTTAGTTCAGTTTATTTTAGTATTTAGACATAGATTCAAGTACAACATTAGCTTACTTCAAAATTATCAACATTGAGAACAGACTCATTAACGGGAGTTCTAGAGATTACACAATGATATCATAAAATATCAGTTCAGCCTACTCTGAATGATTTTTCTTTTCATTTAAATTTATGTGTAAAATAGTACCAGATTTACAGGCCTAGGAAATTATTTACTTACTTATTTGGCCCTCACAACTTCTATAAATATTATTGTTTAAATCAAGTCACAGCCTTAGCTTTAATAGGAATCTGTAATTTTCCAAGTTTTATTTGTGTACTATTCACTTGATTTTGTACACAGTGGTTTTTCAATTGAATTATGTGTGATTTTAAAGCATGGTGAATTCACAAATATATTTGAGGTATATTCATATGCATAGCAAAATAAATGATAATTTCAAAAGTGGTTACAAGTGATGTAAGTTCAACAACAAAAAAGTGAAGATACTTTAAAGTCACAGAGTTTAAAAATTACAATCCCTGTACCTATAATTACCTTTTATTTCGTGTAAATTTTGATAATATCAAAAGTGCATACAATATACCTTGATCATATCTATCCCCTTTCCCCCTCTTCTAATTTCCCTAGTCCCTCAGCTCCCATTTTTAATATATCTATGTAGGCGGAAGTTTCTGTCCCACCAGCAGCTTCTAAATAACTGATACAGAGTCATAATATTAATTATAAATGCTCAGCTACTAGCCAACTCTAACATTTTCAATTAACCCATATTTCTTATTTACGCTTTGCCATGTGGCTTGGTACCTTTTCTCAGCACAGCATACCTGTCTTACTTTTCTGTGTCTGCTTGTGACCCCTGACTTAATTCTTCTTCCTCTCAGCAGTCTCTGTTTGCCTCTCCCTCCTAAACTTAGCCCGTTCAGCTACTGGTCAGTCAGCGTGTTTATTTAACCAATCAGAGTGACAACACATTCACAAAATGTAAAGGAATATTTCACATTTCCCCATTTTGTCTAATTAAAAATGAAAATTTTGCCGGGCGGTGGTGGCGCACGCCTTTAATCCCAGCACTCGGGAGGCAGAGGCAGGCGGATCTCTGTGAGTTCGAGGCCAGCCTGGTCTCCAAAGCGAGTACCAGGAAAGGCGCAAAAGCTACACAGAGAAACCCTGTCTCGAAAAACCAAAAAAAAAAAAAAAAAAAAAAAAAAAAAAAAAAAAATGAAAATTTTAACTTTACCATAGTAAGATTATATACAACAAAAACAGTTATCAAGTAAGAACTACGGTTGCAATATTAGTTCTTTTGTATTTAGCAAAATTAGAGAAAATAATCTATAATCTATTCTATCTTTGTGACTCTAAAGTTTTATACCTAATCTATCTTTTATCATAACAACAGAAAACTTTAACTATGAGTACCTCGTCTTCAACTCCATCAAAGGTCCAAGAAGAGTGAAATGTTAACTAATTACACGGACATCCGGCTACCTGGATAGTCACCCTGAGTTCCTCCATAATGTTGGGGAATCTATCTTCACCCTACAGGCCTAGAACATCTAACAAACTTTTTGTGAAGCAGGAATTTGTGAAGGCCTGCCCTAGCCTGTGTTGGCAAAGTTCAGAAATCACTTTTGTTTGTGTCCTGCTTGCCAGTTTGGACAGCATACTGTCAGCAGTTGCAGCAAGGGAAGTTTCTTGCTGAAATGGCTAGATCTGTCATAAACAAAGCAAATTCCACATGGAGTTTCTTTGATGGCCATCAGACTTTTTTGAAATAGAACGGTGCTGCCAGAAGCAGATACGTCTCATGTCAAGAAAAGCCAGAGTTATGAAAACATTTTAAATGCCTTATTTTGTTGGTCTTTGACCTGTTTGAAGATTACCTACCTATGTGAAATATATCTCTGGATGACCTTGAAAACCTAACTAGCATGACTATAAGTTTGATAGTTATAGGTGATCATTAGCCTGTATTTCTTATTATCCTAAATTTCTTCTGAATTTAATACCTTTTTTTGTTTTAATACCCACTAAGTTCAGATAGTGCTTGCTATCTATACACATTTGTCTAGAGCATTACTCACTTGGGCATTGTCAACCTACAAATAAATAGACAGCCTTACACTAACAAATGAAAACTGACTATCCATCCTGCAGCAGCCATCAATTGCCAGTAGCTTCTCAGCTTTTTGTTGTTGTTTATCTATGATTTTTGCTTTTACATCCCAAGCACCCCCCCACACACACTTCCCAATTGCCTGGCCCCACCTCATCTCTCCCTGACTCCATCCATTCCTTCTCCAAGGTTTCCCTTCATATGTAGGCAGACCATCCATGGATATCAGCTAACCAAGGTATATCAAGTTGCAGTAAGACTAAGCTCCTCCTCTTCCATTAAAGTTGAATGAGGCAACCCAGTAGAAGGAACAAGTCCCAAAAGCAGACGTTAGAGTCAGAGATAGTCTTTGCTCTCACTCTTAAAAGTTCTACAAGAAGATAATGCTATATAACTATAATATCTATGCAGGTATATGCTTAGGTCAGACCCATGAAGACTTGCTGGTTGTGGGTTAAGTTTCTGTGAGCCCCTATGAGCCCAGGTTAGGTGATTCTGTGGTTTTCCTTGTGTTATCCTTGACCCCTCTGGCTTCTACAATCCTTTCTCCTCCTCTTCCACTAGATTCCCTGAAATCTGCCTGAAGTTTGGCTGTGGGTCTCTGCTTCTGTTCTCATTAGTTACTGGATGAAGTCTCTTTGATGTTGGGGGGGTGGGTGGAAGGAGAGAGTACTGGGAGAGCCAACTAGAATTGGGGGACATCTCATGGATGAGGTAGAAATATAGTACAGTGGAAACTCCCAGGAATCTACAAGAGTGACCCTAGCTAATACTCCTACCAATGAGGAACAAGGAGCCTGAACAAGCCATCTCCTGTAACCAGGCAACTCCTAGGGGAGGTATTGGGACATCAATCCAGCCACATAACCTTTGACCTACAATCTGTCCTGATTACAAGATGTGCTGGAGTAAAGGAGGAGCAGAAATGGTGGGAGTGGCCAACCACTGGTCCAGCTTGAGACCCATGCAATAAATACTGCATTTAAAAACTTTGTAAAACAATTTAAGCTTTTATGTCTCTCAACCTTATACACTTTATACTTCTTTTGTGAGTTTCTTTTCTCAAATTAGAAACAAGAAAAACTTTAACTGTGACTATCTAGTCTTCAATTCTTTCAGAGACTGAGGTTATAATATTGCCTGAATAAACAGGAAGTACAGAGCAAACAACTTCCAAAACTACAGAAATAAAAAAGACAGTTCATTGCTTGAATGATCACTCAAGGTTCCAATGTTGGGGCATCAATCTTCAGCCTACAGGCCTAAATATCTTCTAGTGGATAGTTAAATGCTTTAAGGTCTAAAAAAGATAGTTTTAGGATAGTAATAAAAGTTATGACAGAAAATGGTTTAGGTGTAGCTAGAGTGTTCCTGCCTGGCCCACAGTCTGGACAAATCTCTCACCCGCCAGTCCCAAGCCGCTCAAACCCGATCAAGTAAACACAGAGACTTATATTGGTTACAAACTGTATGGCCGTGGCAGGCTTTTTGTTAACTGTTCTTACAGCTTAAATTAATCCATTTCTATTAATCTATACCTTGCCACGTGGCTTGTGGCTTACCGGTACTTTACATCTTCCTTATCCTGATGGCGGCTGGCAGTGTCTCCTTGACTCAGCCTTCCACTTCCCAGCTCTATTCTCCTCCTTGTCCCGCCTATACTTCCTGCCTGGCCACTGCCAATCAGTGATTTATTCATTGACCAATCAGCAACACATTTGACATACAGACCATCCCACATCACTTCCCCTTTTCTTTTCTTAAAAAGGAAGGTTTTAACCTTTACACATCTCCAAAGTCAGCTTGGTATATTTGGGAATTTGGGCGTAGCTTCTCTTACTACTTCCTGCTGGAGGGGGGCGCTGTATCTTCTGGGGAAACAAAGAAAATTTTAGGATCATGGAGTAGTCCGTGAGGCTGTATCATCTGAGCCAGTTGTCTTGAAACGGTTCTGGATGTTGGATCATCTGGACCATGGTGTCATCGGAGACCTTTCAGGGGGTCTTGGCTGGTCAAACCTGATGTATCTTACTCTGGAACAAATCCATAGCCTCTTGCTTTCTGTGGAAACAAAAGAGACTCTTTTCCAAAGCAACATATCCTTACATCCAAATTTTGAAGTCAAAGTATCTTTAAAATATACATACTGGTTTAACTCAGCTTCCTTTACAATCAAATATCTCTCTGTAGTTAAGAATCCCAAAGACAACACAATCCAGACTCTCTGTGTAATAGTCATCTCTACGTGGCTTATTTTTTATATTAATTTTACTGTCTCTTTAAAGATTTTATTTTTTTTTTTAAAACCATGTATTTGTTTCTATACTGTATATATCACCTTTTTTTTGTCTCTTTTAAGCCTACGTATATTTTACACATATTTTAAACTATTACATCTGAATCTGTCTTATTATGAATCTGTTGCTTTAAGCTGTAGCAGCTGTGGCTGCTGGCTCCGCCCACCTCAGCTTCCCAACATGGCGGCAGTATGCTTACCGCCAGCTCTGGGAGCTATCGTGGGTCTATGCTTTTATCCAAGCAGCATGTAGCCCAGAAACCTCTTTTTTTGTTTTGTACTAGCAAAGGCTAAATCCACAATGCAGCTTAATGTGCCATTTGCAGAGACTTCATTCCCGCCATACTGCAGGTCGAGTGCGCACGCCAGCAACCCACCAGTAGCTCAAACCGGCAGCTTTGAGAGACAATTAGGAAGCTGTTTTTAGCTCCGTTTTAGAATCTTTTTTTTCAGGTTTTAGGTGGAAACTCTTGCCACCACGTTGGACGCCATTTGTAGCTAGAGTGTTCCTGCCTGGCCCACAGTCTGGACAAATCTCTCACCCGCCAGTCCCAAGCCGCTCAAACCCGATCAAGTAAACACAGAGACTTATATTGGTTACAAACTGTATGGCCGTGGCAGGCTTTTTGTTAACTGTTCTTACAGCTTAAATTAATCCATTTCTATTAATCTATACCTTGCCACGTGGCTTGTGGCTTACCGGTACTTTACATCTTCCTTATCCTGATGGCGGCTGGCAGTGTCTCCTTGACTCAGCCTTCCACTTCCCAGCTCTATTCTCCTCCTTGTCCCGCCTATACTTCCTGCCTGGCCACTGCCAATCAGTGATTTATTCATTGACCAATCAGCAACACATTTGACATACAGACCATCCCACATCATTTAGGTATAAAACTTTACATTTGTCAAGATAGACAATAGAGTATTTCCTCTAAACATGCCAAATACAAATGGACTGGACACTGTAATTGTAATTCTTACTTGATAATTGTTTTTCTTGTGCATAGTTTTACTCTGATAGATTTCAAAACATTTCCTTTTTAGTTAGACAAAAATGGGAAAATGTTGTGGGATATTTGTACACTGTATGGAGATGTATTGCTGTGATTATTGTAATAAAAAGCTGAATGGCGGAAAAAAAAGAGGAAAAAAAAACAAAAAAACAAAACGAAAAAAAACTTTGTAAAATGATATTTTTAATATCTATCCTCCTGATGGGCTAATGGACTTGGCTCAAAAGGTATTTATAAAATCCAGAACAAGTTTCTCAATTTCTCACACGTGTCAGTAACTACCACCTCAATTACATGGATTTGTTTTCAAAAAACAGACTCCTGGCCGGGCAGTGTTGGCGCACACCTTTAATCCCAGCACTCGGGAGGCAGAGCCAGGCGGATCTCTGTGAGTTCGAGGCCAGCCTGGACTACCAAGTGAGTTCCAGGAAAGGCGCAAAGCTACACAGAGAAACCCTGTCTCGAAAAACCAAAAAAAAAAAAAAAAAAAAAGAAAAAAAAAACAGACTCCTGGATCACTAAGAAAATTACAACTTAATGCCTGCTCAGACAAAATCAAATTGTCCAAAAACTTTGTCAATATTTTATTTAAAAATATTCAAATAAGATAAAGAAAGTATGCAACACTTAATACCATTCATGCAATTTCTCCAGAATGCTGTAGTCCGGAATATTTAATTGTACTTTTTCATACCATTGGAATGAGTTTGATTAAATACTTGTCATATTACATGTAACCCATTTAAAATGGAATACTTCCTCTTCTACCTTTGTTTAATCTTTTTGTAAGAAGCAAAAATTATTGGTTGAATGATAGTAAATATGTATCAGTTCATGAATCACAGACAATTGGCCAGTCAAGGACAAACTTGAAGCTTTCAAAGAAATAAAGGAGAAATTTTAGTATTTTGGGATTGATCACATGAATTTTTTAAACAACTTTTAATAAAATTTGAATCCTGTTTCATGAGTTGGGTCTCAAGTCATATTCAGTTTTATTTAATTTTGTTGTGTAATCTTAAATCAATATTTTTTTTGAGACAGAGTTTCTCTGTGTAGTTTTGGTACCTGTCCTGGATCTCACTCTGTAGACCAGGCTGGCCTCGAACTCACAGAGATCCACCTGGCTCTGCCTCCTGAGTGCTGGGATTAAAGGTGTGTGCCACTGCTGCCCGGCTAAATCAATATATATTAATATTAATATTTTTTCATGTATATTGCAGTCAATGGTAATGTAAAAATCATTACCTTTTAAACCTGTTGCAAATAATTCTACATGTTTAATATTATTGTCAAAAAGAGATGATTATTATTTACATGTGATACATAACTTACTTATTTTGACTTAATTAGTTCATGCTGCCTGACCCTATCCACATATTACTGGGTAGTTTACAATTATGTACCATCATGATCTGACATTAAACATAAAAGTTAACACTATTACACTGTTGAAACCATTATGAGACTATCAGGCTTGGAAAAAAATGAATTAATTTTACTATAATTCAGTTATTAAATTAAACACAGTTTAATGTTATAATTTGTGGTGGTGTGTTAAACTATCCATATTTGTATGAGTGCATGTGGAGGCCAGAATTTCTGATCAGCTGTTCTCCTTGACTACGGCCTACTGGATTTACTAAGGTTTTTTTGTTATTGTTGTTTTGCTAAACCTAGAGCTCTCTGATTTAACTAATCAAGTTAGCCAGCCTGCCCTGAGGACTCCTTTCCCTACCTCCTGAGTTCTGGGATTATAAGATGGGCAACATGCTCATCAAACATTTACATGGTTCCTGATGTTTCAAATTCATGGCCTCACCTGTGTATGGGAAGTGCTTTATCAACATATCCCTAGCCACAAATATTGCTGATTTTATTTAAAAATTATGACTGTATTTCAAATATGGAGAAAACTTAGTCATGTCCAATAGCATACTCATAGTTTAAATTCTTATGGAACTAAGCAATAGAATCAAAGATTATGAATAGTCAGGATTTTTGCAATAGATAAGTAGAAGGAGCTGAATTTCTCCATTGCTACTCTACTCAGAATGAGGTACTCTCAAGTGTCAAAACAGAGGGAGCAATTGGAAGCTATGATGATAGATAATGATTTACAAAACAGAGTGCTAAACAAGACTCACCATGGAGAAAACACAAATGACTAACACACTGATGGATTCTAAATTACTGTCATCTTGAAAAGTCTGCAGTTTCCATTATTATGAATATCTCGATTAAAGTGTGCAG
Organism: Peromyscus californicus insignis; assembly: GCF_007827085.1. Classification (NCBI taxonomy): domain Eukaryota; kingdom Metazoa; phylum Chordata; class Mammalia; order Rodentia; family Cricetidae; genus Peromyscus; species Peromyscus californicus. The sequence goes on along the minus strand of NW_026294617.1, from coordinate 24,577,295 downwards.
GAACAGTGCAAATACCCAACTATTGTTAAATTTTCTTTTCTATGTATAAAGAATAAAATGGCTCAATGTTAAATGTCAACATGTAAAATGGAAGCTTTCTTTGAGAAAAATAAGTGCAGATGAAACTTTAAAGAAATATATATATATATATATATATATATATATATAATTATGTATATTAGCACTGTATTTATCCATTCCTAAAGGAACATAAAGAAATACAAAAGATCTCTCACAAGAACATAATCGCTTATAAGTTTCCTTCCACACATTATAACCGCCAGGTGAAAGTAGCAAAACACATCAGCTGAGACAAGGAAAAGAAAAACCTCACTTCCTTCATTTAGCATATATACTCAGTATTCATCTTGGATCAATTAATACACTCACTTCCTCTTTATTTCCTTATGATTCCACATAGGGGCGTGTCTATGAAAACCATTGATCTCTCTCTATCTGATGATAGCCAAGATTTCAACACTAAAGGTTGAATAAATATGCAGATTTGCCCCATCTTAAAAACAAAAACTTGATCATAACATTTAAACACAACTCTTTCTTTTCTGGTTTTTGCTAAATTTTCTTTTATTATTATGATTAATTAAATTTCTTCATTTATTTTACATCCTGACTATAGTTTACTTTTCCTCCTCTCCTCCCATCCCCTCCTCCAACCTGCCCCCAATCTACTTCTCCTACGTTTCTGTTCAGAAAGGGGCAGATCTCTCTCCATGGGTGTCAACAAAGCATGGCATATCGAGTTAAGATAGGACACAACTCTTTTACATCATTTCCTCTTCCCTTTTCTCCCTCTAAAGTCTCTTTGCTCTTTCAAATAAACAAAGCATGGCATATCAAGTTAAGATAGGACACAACTCTTTTACTTCATTTCCTCTTCCCTTTTCTCCCTCTAAAGTCTCCTTGCTCTTTCAAATAAACATCTCTCTTATCATTGCTGTTATGTGAATATACACATGTATATTCCTTAACATCACCTACATATAAAAATACAGCTCTTGATTAAACGTATGTCAAGATTTATGAGAATGAGGCTTGGTGTCATGATATAAAGCTATAATCCCTCAGAAGACTAGACTAGCAGAATACAGGGGTAAAGACAACCTGAATACATAGTGAGCCCCTAATCAAAAGAAAAACATGACAAAAGAGAATTATAAATATGATGGATATTTTTCAAATATTTAATTTTTATTAATGTGTGTGTTTCTGTATGTGTATGCACAAGTGTATGCAAGGACCTGTGGAGGCCACATAATATCAGAACTCCTGGAGCTGGATTTGCAGTCACTTGTGAATCTTCCCAATGAAAAAGTATTGAAAATTGATTCTGGTCCTCTGAAAGGGCATCAAATGTTCTTAAAAATTGAGCCATCTCTCTAGCTCCACAATTATACTTTGTTGTTTTGTTTGTTTGTTTTGTTCTGTTTTGGTGTGGTTTTTTGAGACAGGGTTTCTCTATGTAATCTTGGTGCCTGTCCTGGATCTTGCTCTGTAGACCAGGCTGGCCTCGAACTCACAGAGAGCTGCCTGTCTCTGTCTCCTGAGTGCTGGGATTAAAGGCGTGTGACACCACTGCCCGGCCACCATCATACTTTGTAATGAATCTGATTTCTCAATATTCCCCCCAAATCCAAGTTCATTTACCATTTCTTTGCATTCATTTTATCAGTGGACTCTATTATAAGCTCCTTGATAATGCAACAGATACCTTACATCCAGTCTACTATGGCTTAGTGTCAAGTCTTGACAGTGGCTTTTGAATGTTATTAGTAGAACAAAGGTCACTGTTAATCTCTACTGGAAAGTCTAATTTTCTTTTAATCTCTAATGTGTTGATTTTTTATTGTTTTTCCTTAAATGTTTTAGAATTTATCTCACTCTTCTTTCTTCATTTCTGGAATTACAGATTATGTGCAAGTGAGTATGGATAGTTAGACAGCATCCATCGCATACAGGATGAGAATTTGTCATAGAAGGAAGAAACGGAGTAGAAGCCAGATAGTATTAAGAGTAGGTCCCCTGTCACTCCTTTACCCTAAAGCAAGTTTGTAAAACTTGGCATATCTAAATGTCAGACTTCAGGAGAGAAAGATCTAGAATTAGAAAAGGAAATCTTTTTGGCAGTCTTATTAAAGTGCCAAATGCAAAGTTCTTTCATCTTTCTACTCAAGTGTGGACATCTCTGAAGATAAGCTTCAGATTTCCAAAGAGCCCTATCTGATTCAGGGAAAAGTTCCTCTTAGATATAGAAATATTTCTTTTAATTTAGATGCTACTTCTCTCCTTAGCTTAACCAGGTCCTTTTCCAGCATCTAAAACACACTATTCTGTAAAATACTTGGACCTATAGCTCGGTCCTTGGCCCTGCCTTCTGTCTATATTGACCATAGAATCATACTCATTTCCAAAGTGTTATCCATCAGTGCAATGTGAAAATAGCAAATGTAGTATCATCAATGAATTGAAATTCCTTCAGAAATTAGGAATTCAAAATAAAATTAAGAATTAGAGAGAAGATATGATTCACAGCATGTGTTATCCATTAAAAACTACAAATTACTAGAAAAAGAAAAGTAATCAAAGGACTTTATAACTTACTTCAACTGTTTCCATTGCAATCCTTTTCACAAGACCTCAGAAATGATGGATATAAATATCTAACTGATGAGTGGATAATAAAAATATGGCATAAAATAGGATTTTATTTATCCTTGAAAGATTATTAATCATGAAATTTTCATTTAAATGGGTGGGACCAGGAAAACATTCTACTGAGCAAGGTCAACCAAGCCTCAAAAGGCAAACATCATATGTTCTTTCTCATATAAGGGTCCTAGTTCACATTTTTTGTTTTGTGTTTTTTTTTTTGTTTTTTTTTTTTTTTTTTGGTTTTTTCGAGACAGGGTTTCTCTGTGTAGCTTTGCGCCTTTCCTGGAACTCACTCTGTAGCCCAGGCTGGCCTCGAACTCACAGAGATCCGCCTGGCTCTGCCTCCCTAGTGCTGGGATTAAAGGCGTGCGCCACCACGGCCCGGCTCTTGTTTTGTGTTTTTAACATGGAATATAGATGGGATCTAGGAATCTAGAAGCTTGTGTTATTGGTGAGCCTGTACTTAGGGAGGCAGAAATAATAGATTCTAAGTGAAATGAAAGTTTAGAGAAGGAATATTGGTGACAGTTTAGACAGGTAGTGGAGTGTTGTGGATGGGAATTTAGGGAAAGAGGAAGACTTAGCCAAAAGAAATTGTACATGATAAAGCTGTTTGACAACAAGGATCTTTTGACACAAGTTAAAGTACAGTAAGAAGGGGATAATGAATCATAGGTGATATAAAATAACAATAACCCTGGCCCCCATTAACAACTGATAATTTCAAATATCTATATCTTCCAAAGTTGCAACAGCAGCCATGGGTCAAAGAATCTTGCCATCCTAGGTCTACATACAATTGCAACATTTCTAGGACTAAGAATATCAGTATCTGCGGCCTGCAGGCTGATTCTCATCTTAAAAGTCATAGCCTGTTACTACCCTCACTTATCTAATGACACCAATTAGTTTGCTAAGCACCAGTGAATCACAAGCCACCAAAGGCAAGCATATGGAGAGCCTCTTCTTGCCTACCCATGATAGGTATCAATACACACAGCAGAAGAATCCCTGGCTTCCAAATGGCAAGAGCCTTTCTGTGCCTTGTGCATGTAGTGAGAACTGTGGAAGTTTTCCAGTTCTACAAGGAAAGCTTTGACACAATCAACTCATTTGGAGGAAAGACTTATTTGAACTGTTTTTGAGGTTTCGATAATGTTTGCTTGACCAGTTACTTTCTGTGAGTCTTTTGCAATAGAAGTACATAATAGAGGAAGCCAGTAATATCGTGGCAGCTAAGAACAAAATAGTTTCCCTCCAGGCCACACCCCAACATCTAATTTCCTCACTAGGCACTACTTCTTAATTGTCCGACAACCTGCCAACAGCACAAAACTGAAAGCCACGCTTGACTATGGTCCTTTGAAATAGACTCTAGCTATAAATCGTATCACCTTCCGGAATGTTCTCACTGAGGCAACACACAGTTTAATTCTCAGGTTCCAGGCACAAACACTTATTCTTACTTAAATTCCACAAATGCCAGTTCATGGTTATGTTTATATTCCTTAGGTGAGGCCAAAGTTAAAAAGTCTATTAGTCAAGTTCCTGAAACAAACTATGTTTTATCTTTTCTATTAGAAATCACTGAAAACAATTTGGAATATTGTCTTTGCATTGTTGATGCAAACAAAGCTATAAATATTATGGGAGGAAATGCCATCCCTCATAGGATAGGAGAATCATTCATTACCCATGGACGAGTCCAAGTGAAAATCATCTCATAATGCAAAATTATCACTCAAAGATATTTCTAACTTCAATTCTCCCTTAAATTACTTGCTTCTGTGCCATGAGCATTTGTTTGCTGTTATATTTTATCATCAAAGAAGTTTTCTTTGTTTTCTTCTCTGGATTCTAGTCTTGACACTGAATTAAAAAAAATCTGCATATCTTAGATACACCCCATTTTTTGTTGTTGTTAATGATCTCCCACGTCTTAAAAAGTGAGTAATGATTAAATAATCCTGCTAAACATATGTGAAACAACTCTGTGTATTGGCCTAAAGCACACTCTAATACCTTATTAAGCCCAGCTTGACTACCCCTATTTCTACTATCAAATCTGGTTACAGTTACCTGATGCCATAACAAGATACATGTTTAATGACTCTTATTTGCTTTCCTCTGGAATAATCTTATTTCTCACTCTTGGGAAGATATATGTAGATAAAATAGATGATATAGTGAGGCAATTCTGGAAATATACATACCATTTTTATACTCATCAGTAATTTTGCACTAAGATTTAGGAAAGTTGAAATTTCTGTGCTCAGTTTTAGCTAATGTTAACTGAAGACCTGGTAACTTTTTTTTTTTTTTTTTTTTTTTTTTTTTTTTTACATAAAAGTGATTAAAGGACCATGAAAGTTACCCTCTTTATTTTTTCCTTTTGCCTTCCTGAAATTGGAAATAGATATTGTTTACAGAAGTATTTCACTCCTAAAATTGCTTTCCTGCATTTTTGCTGGCCTTCGGGGACAATGCAGGCACATTGATTTAACTTGGTAGAAGAGGACACAGCATTTTAAAATGTAATTTTAGTGTTAATGTAAATGTTCCCAGAGGACTGAGGGGTTGATCTACACTTTAATCATTTTGAATGAGAAAGGTTCAACTTCTAAATACCTTCTTGATTACCCAGGGACAGAGATACTTATTATGTAAGGGCTTGAAAAAGATGTCTTCAAATATTTTTAAAAAAATCCTTTTGCTAAAAGTAAAATATTCTTAATATTCTCACTGGTGTAATAATTTGTACACTACATCACACTTCTTTAATTTTAAATAAATTATGCACTGGATTATTTCAAATGTACACATTAATAACGGATTAAACAAGATTAAGATAATTAACTGGCAAAACTGAAAGATTAACACGGTTAACCCTGCACTAGGGCTTCTGAAGTACTTAAATGACTGAGGTCTTAAGATCAAGTCAATAGTAATAAGGATGAATAAAAGTACTGAGCTTAAGAAATTGTCCTTAATCCTTGAATTGATTTGGTGAATAATTTCTTCTTCTTCTTCTTCTTCTTCTTCTTCTTCTTCTTCTTCTTCTTCTTCTTCTTCTTCTTCTTCCTCTTCCTCTTCCTCTTCCTCTTCCTCTTCCTCTTCCTCTTCCTCTTCTTCTTCTTCTTCTTCTTCTTCTTCTTCTTCTTCTTCTTCTTCTTCTTCTTCTCCTTCTCCTTCTTCTCCTTCTCCTCCTTCTCCTTCTCCTTCTGTTTCTCCTTCTCCTTCTCTTTCTTTTCTTCTCCTATTAATGGACTAAGCTTAATATACACCCATTTTTAGACTACACTATTTCAATTCAACTTAGACTTAAATATGTGTTTTATTTTAAGTTAAATTATATGCATTTATTAAGACTTTTATTTTGAAGATTTGTGTATTAAAATGGTATTATGTTTTATGAAACTGATAGTGAGAATTATAATTTGTTGTTTATTTCTGATATTTTGGATTATAATTAAGATTTCATGGGATAAAGAGATAACTCAGTGGTTAAATGTATTTTCTGCTCTGCAAAGGACTCTGTACCAACATGGTGACTCACAACCCTCCATAATTCCAGTTCTAGGGAATGCTAAACCTTCTTCTTACCTCTACACATACATACATGCAGGCAAACACTCATACACTTAAAATTAAAACAAAGTATTTGAAGAGATTTTAATGGCATGAATAGGATACTCTTAGTGTGGAGTACTTTATCATCACCATCAGAAATTAAGTTTGACATAAACTGGTATGTTTTGTCACATACACAGTATTCTGCTTATATATGGAGCCATTGTGAGTCTATAATCTGATGACCACATAACTGTAAAGGAAAAGGAAAACCATCTGCGAATTTTTTTAAATCTATAACAGAACTAGTTCTTCATGAATTGCAATGGGATGCTTGAATGTGCTCTGTCAAAAATAAGACACAATGTCAACAAATGATATTGAGATACATTCTTATTTGTGATAACTTCCATTTATTATGCTTTGAACTTCTTCGAACTTGTTATCATTACTTTACCAGAGATTTACAACATAGCTCAATATGCAAGTTAGATTCCACCAATTTAAACAGGAATAGGATTTTGAGTGCCCTTTTATAACCAGAAAATATTCTTTTTATTATATGAAGCAAAACTGAAATACAAATCTTGAAGATGACATTTGAAAAGAATATAGATAGACTGATGAGAAACAAATGGTATCTAACATATTCTTCATATTGACTCAGGCAGTGACTGATGAGGTTGTCATAAATGCTAAGTACACATCATAAATTCCTCAACAGAAGCCACATTGTGCTCATTTGTCCCTTCCCTATAAGCCAGCATTCCCCCTTTTCATAAACTTCACCATATGAAGCAAATTATTGAATGTTTAAAGCTATTTAACTCTCATTCGGTACTGGTTATATAGAAAATACTATTTTTGTTTTTGCTGTTGTTTTCTCTCCCCACCAATTTCATTAGGGAAGGAACTTAGACAAAAATGAGTCTCCATTCAAATGTTTTAATCTGGTGAAGAAGAGAGAAAATAGAATATATTGTCCTAGTGACAAATTCACTCTTCATGATGTAGAAATATCAGGAATGTAAAAGAAAGAAAAGAATGTAAAATAAAATGTATAAACTTTATGTTGCATTGTCTTATTTGAACTGTGCAATAACATTTAATAATATTCTTCATGCCATTATTTGGATCTGAAATGGTCCAAAGCCCATGTACTAAAAAGGCTACTTACTAGTTTCATAGTTTGGAGAGGGATTCATAGTCCGGCACCAAAACACATTTCTGCTTTGCAGATGATTTTTTTCTACTATTTTTGTCACAGTAATGCTAGAAAACTAGTACATCATCTAAATTATAATTTTATTAGCAATTGTGTTAGCTGAGAATCTTGCTGATGCAATGCATATTTTAAATATTTTCATGAGGATAAAACAAGAAAGAGGAATTTTTGGCAGATATAGCACAAATATGCTCATTTGTCTAATAAATAAAAACATTTAAATTGTTTTTATGACAGAAAATTGTAAAGAGGGAATCTTAAGAGGGATTATAGCAATGTAACATAAAAAACAGAGAAAGTAATTATCACTGAATAATTGGAATTGTGGTTCTTCCACATAACTCCTGACTCCTGCATGTGCATATGGTTTTCGACAATGAATACTGTCATGAAAGCTTGAGTAATGTGAGTATTGTATATCAAGCATTTTGCAGAAATGGTGCTTGGCTCCTTGTTCCTGATGACTTTCAGTTCAGTTATCTCTGGTGTGAACCATGAGCGCACCTATGATATTAAAGGCACTGCATGGCTTTAGTGTCATTTCAGATTTTCCAATGGCACCTCTCAATTTGGAGTAGGTCTATAAAATGTGAAGTATAAAAACTGGAAGCAAATCAGAAATCAGAAAGTAATATATAGTATTTGACTATGGAGACATTAAGTAAGATATACAGTTTGAGCAAACATTGCAAAAAGAAAGTCAGAAATGTTTGGAAAATAAATTTATCTGAAATTGAATAATGAAATCTAAGTGTCATGTCAATGTTTGTGTTCTGGTCTAGAATTTAGTACTTTTCTAGTTACTTTTGAAACACTATCTTGTGATGAAGCCTAAGCTGGTCTGTAAGCCAAAGTAATCCTTCTCCTTCAGCCTCCCAAGAATTGAGGTTGTTAAGTGTATGTTAGGATAACTAACCAAACTTTAAGAATCACTAATTCACAAAATGTATAAAAGCTCTACTTCCAAAACCAAAATAAGAATACTTAAAAGACTACCACTTATTTTGCAACCATTTATTTGCTTCCTTATATGACAAGCTTTTATCCCAGGTTCATTATGTATGGACTTTGACTTTTGACTTTTCATTTTCCTCTGTACCTTCAGAATGCTAGGTTTAAAGGCACTCAACACCACAACAGCTTATATATGCTGATGGGAGCCAAATCCACAGCTTCCTGTACACTATGCAAGCCTTCTATCAAGTAAAATACATTCTCAGTGGTTAATTATTGAATAATAATATTTAATAAAGTTTCAGGATAAATTAATTTTAATGCTAGATGGCAAAGGACTTATAGACAATGGACTTGCATTATGTACTGTAGATTAGGTAATGGGATGAGGTATGTAAATTGCATTGGATTTCATCTCAAAATGATCAGGTTACATATGTGACATAAAACTGCCTATATCTTATAACTGAGATATATAATGACATAGTCAAACAAAATATCTAACATTCTATATATTGAATCTGGGTGACTGCAATGGCTTTGGGCTACATCTGTAGTTTTATGATAGCTGACTGATATGAACATATGTGACCTGAACAATGATGATAGAGATAAAAACACTTAAATTTTCTCTTAATCTTAGAAGGAAGGATGGCATAAAGATATACCTTTCACCTGGCTTGCCACTCAAATTTAAATTGTGAAATACCTGTGTGTCACAAGTCGTGAAGTCTGATGTTACCTACCAATGGTAAATTATATTTTTAAATAGGTTTAAAGAAGATTTGACCACTTCCTTCTTCCTCCGCGCTGCCTGCGAGGTGGCTGCCATCTGTTTAGCGGCATCATGGCTGCCCTCCGGCCTCTGGTGAAGCCCAAGATCGTCAAAAAGAGGACCAAGAAGTTTATCCGGCACCAGTCAGACCGATATGTCAAAATTAAGCGAAACTGGCGGAAACCCAGAGGTGTCGACAACAGGGTGCGGAGAAGATTCAAGGACCAGATCCTCATGCCTAACATTGGTTACGGGAGCAACAAGAAAACCAAGCACATGCTGCCTAGTGGCTTCCGGAAGTTTCTGGTCCATGATGTCAAGGAGCTGGAAGTGCTGCTGATGTGCAACAAATCTTACTGTGCTGAGATTGCTCACAACGTTTCCTCCAAGAACCGAAAAGCCATCGTGGAAAGAGCAGCACAGATGGCCATCAGTCACCAATCCCAACGCCAGGCTTCGTAGCGAGGAAAACGAGTCGACGGCTTGCCTCTGTGCTTTATTTGTGTTTAAATAAAACCACAAAAACTGCCAAAAAAAAAAAAAAAAAAAAAAAAAAAAAGAAGAAGAAGATTTGACCAGAGATTTTGGAGCACAGATGTTGTTTTCATCAATTACTAATGTTTGGAAAAATCAAGAGAATTTTCCTTTGTCAAAGAAGCATTGGTTCTTATTGTTAAGAAAATTTCTGTTCAGTTTACATGCTAACCATAGGTACCCCTCTCCTCCCTCCTTCCACCCCCCAGCTTTCCCCCCTAACCCAACCCCCATTCCTACCTCCTCCAAAGCAAGGGTTCTGATGGGGAGTCAGCAGATCCTGGTATATTCAGTTGAGGCAGGTCCAAGCCCCTCCCCCTGAACCAAGACTGTGTAAGGTGTCCCAACATAGGCACTGGGCTCCAAAAAGCCTGGTCATGCAGCAGAGATGAATCCTGATCCCACTGCCAGGGGCCCCTTAAGCAGATCAAGCAAAACAACTGTCTCACATATTCAGAGGGACTACAACAGTCTCATGGAGGCTCCACCGCTATTGGTCCAGAGTTCATGAGTTCCCACTAGTTTGGTTTGGTTGTCTCTGTACATTTCCCCATCATGATCTTGATGCCCCTTGCTCATAAAATCCCTCTTCTCTCTCTTTGACTGGACTCCTGGAGCTAGGCCTGGTGCTTGGCTGTGGATCTCTGCATCTTCTTCCATCAGTTACTGGATGGAGGCTCTATGATAACAGTTAGGGTATTCACCAATCTGATTACCGGAGTAGGTCAGTTCAGGCATCTTCTCCACTATTACTAGTAGTCTAAGCTAAGTTCATCCTGTAGATTCCTGGAAACTTCCCTAGCACCCAGTTTCTCCCTGTTCCCTTGATGTCTCCCTCTATCATGGTATCCCTTTCCTTGTTTTCCCACTCTGTCCTCATTCCAGCTCAAGCATCCTGTTCCCTTATGTTCTCATCCCCCATTCCCTACCCTCCATTGCCCCACCTCACCCCCATTTTGCTCATGTAGATCTCATCTATTTCCCCTTCCAAGGATAATTCAAGCATTCCTCTTAGGGTTCTCTTTGTTAGCTAGCTTCTCTGGAGCTGTGGATTTTAGTCTGGTTATCCTTTGCTTTACACCTTAGTATCCACTTATGAGTGAGTACATACCGTGTTTGTCCTTCTGAGTCTGAGTTACCTCAGTCAGGATGATATTTTCTAGTTCTATCCATTTGCCTACAAGTTTTGTGATGCCATTGTTTTTTACTGCTGAGGAGTACTCCATTGTGTATTTTCTTTATCCATTCTTCAGTTGAGGGGCAACTAGGTTGTTTCCAGGTTCTGGCTATTAAAAATAATGCTGCTATGAACATAGTTGAGAATGTATCCTTCTGGTATGATTGAGCATTCCTTGGATATATTCCCAAAAGTGGTAATAGCTGGGTCTTGAGGTAGATTGATTCCCAATTTTCTGAGAAACTGCCATACTGATTTCCAAACTGGCTGTAAAAGCTTGCACTCCCACTAACAGTGAAGGAGTATTCCCCTTGCTCAGCATCTTCTCCATCAGTGTTTTTGAGCATAGCCATGATGACAGGGGGTAAGATGGTATTTTGATTTGCATTCCCCTGATGACTAAGGATGTTGAACAATTCCTTAAATGTCATTCAGCCATTTGAGATTCTTCTGTTAAGAATTCTCTGTTCAGCTCTGTAGCCCATTTTGTAAATTGGATTGTTCAGTATTTTGATGTCAAGTTTCTAAAATTCTTTATATATTTTGGAGATCAGCCCTCTCTCAGATGTGGGGTTGGTGAAGATCTCTTCCCATTCTCTAGGCTGTCGTTTTCTCTGACTAACCATGTCCTTTGTCCTATGAAACCTTCTCAGTTTTTGGATTTCCAATTTATTAATTGCTGTTCTCAGTGTCTGTGCTACTGATGTTATATTTAGGAATTGGTCTCCTGAGCCATTGTGTTCAAGACTGCTTCCTACTTTCTCTTCTATCAAGTTCAGTGTAACTGGTTTTATGTTGAGGTGTTTGATCCACTTGGACTTGAGTTTTGTGCATGGTAATTGATACACATCTATTTGCAATCTTCTACATGTTGACATCCAGTTGTGCTAGCACGATTTATTAAAGATGCTTTCTTTTTTCCATTGTACAGTTTTGGCTTCTTTGTCAAAAATCAGGTGTTCATAGCTGTGTGGATTAATGTCAGTATCTTCAATTAAATTCCATTGGTCCACATGTCGTTTTTTATGCTAAAACCAAGCTGTTTTTATTACTATAGCTCTATAGTACAGCTTGAGGTCAGAGATGGTGATACCTCCAGATGTGGCTTTACTATCCAGGATAGTTTTAGCTATCCTGGCTTTTTTGTTTTTCCATATGAAGTTGAGTATGTTCTCTCCAGGTCTGTGAAGAATTGTATTGAGATTTTGATGGGGATTGTACAGAATCTGTAGGTTGCTTTTGGTAAGATTACCATTTTTTCCTGTTAATCCTACCTATCAATGAGCATGTGAGATCTTTCCATTTTCTGATATCTTCTTCAATTTCTTGTAGGGCATACATAAGCTACAAAGATGGTGCTGAACGGAAGTTAGCTTAAGTTGTTTACACTGAGAGTAGATACAAGGGAGGGTGTGGAGAAAAAGCTAGCTTAAGTTGTTTATACAGAGATTAGATATAAATGGTGCTGAGAGGAAGTTGGCTCAAGTTGTTTAAGCTGACATAAGGTACAAAGATCAGGAGATGATGTCAGTGCATAAATAACTGTTAAACAAGGAAATGAGTATAGGGTGACCTTTAAAAGGATTAGTTGGTCCCTTCTACCCCCTCCAAGGAGTCTGAGGTTTTTTGCTATAAAAGAGGCTTACTGTCTAACAATAAGTTCCTGCTTGACTTGACTCCCTGCTGCCTCTGATTGTTTCCAGATAATAGGAAGGCTTGGAAACAGGTGAGCAGCACAATTACCTTTCCTCAGTTCCAGGCCACCACCTCTTCAGAGGTGACCTAAGTTCCCGGTGGGGCAAGACCCCAAAATTTCTTTCTTCAGAGACTTAAAATTCTTGTCATACAGGTCTTTCACTTTCTTAGAGTTACTCCAAAGTTTTATATTATTTGTGGTTATTGTAAATGGTAATGTGTCTCTGATTTATTTCTCAGTACATTTATCATTTGTGTATAAGAGGGCTACTCATTTTTATTTGAGTTAATCTTGTGTTCTGCCACATTACTGATAAACACCTGTATAAGTTCCCTTGTAGAATTTTTGGCGTAACTTGTGTATACTATCATACTATCTGCAAATAGTGAAAGTTTGACTTCTTCCTTTCCAGTTTGTATCCCCTTGAGCTCCTTTTTTTTGTTTTATTGCTCTAGCTAAAACTTCAAGTACTATATTGAATAAATATCTGGAGATTAGACAGCCTTGTGTTGTTCCTGATTTTAGTGGAATCATTTTGAATTTCTCTCCATTTAATTTGATGTTAGCTGTCATCTTGCTGTAAATTGCCTTTATTATGTTTAGGTATGTTCCTTGTATTCCTTATCTCTCTAAGACCTTTATCATAAAGAGGTGTGGCATTTTGTCAAAGCCTTTTTCAGTATCTAATGAGACAATCATGTGTTATTTTTTCTTTCAGTTTGTTTATATGGTGTATTACATTGACAGATTTTCATATGTTGAACCATCCTTGCATCTCTGAGATTAAGCCTACTTGGTCATGGTGGATAATTTTTTGATGTGTTTTAGATTCAGTTTGCCAATATTTATTGAGCATTTTTTGCATCAATATTCATGAGGAATATTGGTCTATAATTCTCTTTCTTTGTTGCATCTTTGTGTAGTTTGTCTATCAGAGTAACTACAGCCTCATAAAGGAGGCTGGTAATTTTCCTTCTGTTTCTATTGTATGGAACAATTTGAAGAGTATTGACATTAGCTCTTCTTGGAAAACCTGGTAGAATTCTGTGCTGAAACCATCTCGTGCTGGACTTTTATTGGTTGGGAGACTTTTAATGACTGTTTCTATTTCTTTAGGGGTTATTGGTCTATTTAAATTGTTTGTCTGGTCTAGATTTAACTTTGCTATGTTGTACCTATCCAGAAAATTGTCCATTTCTTTCAGATTTTCCAATTTTGCGTAATACAGGTTTTTGAAGTATGACCCTATGATTCTTCGGATTTCCTTGTTGTCTGTCATTATTGTAAGGATTTGGCCCTTAATTAGGTCATTAGCCTTCAACGGCATCCAAGCCTAAAAAGCAGGTGGGCACTCTGTCTCTCTCCTTTTCCGCTCCTTCCTCCCGTCGGCATCCCCGTCTCTCTCTCCCCCCCCTCTCTGTCTCCCTCTCCCCCCCAATAAAGCTCTAAAAAGGTAACTATGACTGTGATTCTTTTAATCAGCACGCTCCTCTGCGGCAACTAGCCAGGAGGAGCAGCAGGAGGAGCAGCACCTCAGCATAAACAACATTGGTTCCGTGACTCAGATACACCATGGAGCACTGAGGACCTGCTGACTGCTGCCACTTGACGCCTCTTCCCCCATCCAGGGAGACAATGTTGCTTGCCACCTCTGCTGGACCCCCACACCACTACTGTCATGATTCTTTACCACAGCAAGTCTGCTGTTCTCACGGCTGTAGTCTGACCTATATTCTTTGTGAGGGACACCCCAGGGGTTGTCCTCGGGCTGTACTGGCAATGGCACATTTTCGTTTCTGATGAGAAAGTAAATGCTGTCTCGGGTCTACCAGGTGGACCAACTGCAATGCAGCAGAGCCCTCATGATCCCTTGATGAAGAGGACTCATGACCTGAGCTGATTCATGGATCTCTCTCCACTCTTTGGGGACGCCCAAGATTGTAGTCTGATCCTGGTTTGTTATTTTAATATTTATATTTTTCTTGGCCACAGCGTCGTGGGAACTTCTGCTAGCAAACAGGCAAATAAGAGTTACTTTATCTCCAAGCTTTCTGCCAAAGTTCTAAACCCTTCTCCTTCCCCACTTCTGCGTCTGCCACGTGCAACCTTTTCTGTCTGACTTCTGCCTGCAGTGGGCAGGCTCAAATGGGCAGGCTTGGGTGGTTTCTATGACTCGCCCTAACTCACCTTAACTCCACCCACTCATTCTCAAACTGCCTTGAGAAGCACAGACGAGTTTGGAAGTGACTAAGATCCATACAAATAAGTTTACAATAATCACGATGGCTCTTAAGCCAAAAAATCAGCTTATAGCCTCAGACAAGTCTTCCGGAAAGTATCAGTTTATAGTCTGCCTACTGACAGATCTTCCAAAAGCTGTCCTTAAGCCACCAATCATGAGGGAAAAAAAAATTCAGGACACGGAATAAAATCCGTCTCTTGTTACCCAGACCACTCCAACTAAAATTTAAGCATCTGGAGAGCAAGGCTCCCGATCCCACAGGCAAAAGAGTCATCTGTGGCATTTAAGGTGTGCCAGGGAAAAGATAAAAGCCCAAAAACAAAATTGCCAAGTGCTGGCACTAGCTGACTCCCAAAAGCTGTTGGGTCCCTGTTTTAAGTGAGGAAAAGGCCACAGGCTAGCAAATGCCCTGCCAGGCCATCAACAGCCTTGTTAAAAGTACCACCTAGAAAGACAACCAGTCAGCTGACTGCCCCCAGGCACCAAGATGCATGGGTACATCAAGCTAAGACCTCCAACAGACCTAGGCTTGGCTACAGACATGGCAGGGAACCCAGAACGCAGCAGGGAAGCAACCCATTTCTTTCCTTCTGGACCCTAGAGCCACTGACTCAGTCCTGGGCGTTTTGGGATGCCACCTCTCCTTTATTGTCAGGTACAGAGGACAGCCTTACCACCTCACCAGATTTAATTGCACTTTCAGAGTTACTTAATGAAAAAAGATTTCCACCTAAAATAAGAGCTCATTGCTTCACTCCAGATCCACTGCCTGTGTTTCTCATGTGCATCCAGACAGGGCTCTGACCTTTGCCTTGTCCCTAATTCCAAAAAATAAATTCTCATGCACCACAAGCTTTTCTCTTCCCAGTTCCCTGTTCTAACTCACTGTTCAGCTAATGGTACAGGACCACCACAGAACCGGAGTCCAGAGATTATCAAATAAGAAACTGTAACAGCTAAAATGTATTTACACCCCCAGACCCAAAGGCATCTGGGCGCTACAAAAAGACTTTAATGTAAACATCTATTACTATGAGATGCTTGTAACAATTGATAACCTGTCTCCTAGATGCTGAACTAGTAAAGGAAAGAGGTGCTTTAAAATAATCTGTCTCTGATAAACCTTAACATGTTTCAAAATCAATAGGGACAGGCCAGATCTACCTCAAATAAATGTCAACATAAAATAATAATGATTCTTTTATCTAAGTTTTTCTTCTGTGTCACCAGCATCTTGTCAAACAAAAAGTCCCCAGCCACAGCCAAGAGGGATACATGTCTCCAGAGCAAATGGATGACAGATAGCATTCCACAATGCCTGTCTACCTCAGAAAACTCCCCTTCTCCATTCTCCCAGAGCCAACCAATGTCCAAAAGTCAGCTGGAAGCAGTTTTTGTGAGGAACGACACCCCTAGTCCCATCTACCTGCTTTTTTTTTATAATAAGGGAAAGTCTGTGATGTAAGGATTTGGTCCTTAATTATGTCATCAGCCTTCGATGGCGTCCCAGCCTAAAAAGTGGGTGGGCGCTCTGTCTCTCTCCTTTTCCGCTCCTTCCTCCTGTCGGCACCCTCCTCTCTCTCCCTCCCCCCTCTGTCTCTCTGTCTCTCTCTGTCTCTCTCTGTCTCTCTCTGTCTCTCTCTCTCTCTCTCTCTCTCTCTCTCTCTCTCTCTCTCTCCCTCTCTCCCCCCTCTCCCAATAAATCTCTAAAAAGGTAGCCATGGCTGTGATTCTTTTAATCAGTATGCTCCTCTGCCAGCATGGCCACCACAGGTGGCGACCAGCCACGAGGAGCAGTGCCACAGCATAAACAACAATTATGTCTCCCTTTTCATTTCTGATTTTGTTAATTTGGATATTCTCTCTCTGCCTTTTGGTTAGTTTGGATAAGAGCTTGTCTAAGTTAAGACTTTCCTTAAGCCTCAAGAAGGAAAGACCAAAGTATGTCCATTGATTTTAGATAGCTGATCTTCAACACAGTTGTATTGCTTTAAATCTTATTCACAGAGGTGATTTCTTTTTTTTTTTTCTTCTTTTGTTTTGTTTGTTTGTTTGTTTTTGTTTTTCAAGACAGGGTTTCTCTATGTAGCTTTGTGCCTTTCCTAGAACTCACTCTGTAGCCCAGGCTGGCCTCGAACTCACGGAGATCTGCCTGCCTCTGCCTCCCGAGTGCTGGCATTAAAGGCGTGCACTGCCACCACCTCCCGGCTGAGGTGGTTTCTTGAAATGAGTAGATGTAATTAGTTTAAGTGTTCTCCAGGAGATAAAAGTTGTTTTGTAGATCAACCTAAGAAGGCTTTGGGGAGGAAATTATGGATGAGTAATATTTTAATGTGTTTACAAGTCTTCATTTGATGAATAATGGTAGTGTGGTGCTCTGATGTCCTGTGAACTTAATCACCAAACACTGGTATGTGTGTTTTTAGTTTTGAATGATGCGTGATGTAAATTGCTTGTTGGTGGGTGCTCAGTGGTACCTAGGTCAATCAGTATATGAATGAATAAACACATAAGAGTTTTTTAAAAAAATGGCAAATTATAATAAAATGGAGAGTAATTTGAATATTAAGTTGGGATCAGAAAACAATGTGTAACACGACACTTGGAAAACAATGAGAAATAGATTAGACAACCAAACATTCTAGTTTCCCTACAGGATCCAGTTCTCCTTCCAGCCTGTGCACACTAAAGTTCTAACTCAGGTCATCAGATGACAGCAAGTATCTTCATGTTTGAGTCATCTTGCTGACCTAACCATAACCACTATTTTTTTTAAAATTTTGATATTGCACATTGTTTATGCATTCAAATATTTCTTGTATATAAACATAAATTTTAATTATTTTAAATATTGAGAAAAAAGGAAATATCTGAAACTAAGTGTGGTTTAATTTTCTTGTATGTTTTTGCTGAAAAATAGTCTAACAGAAAAAATAGAATATAAAGAAAATAGTTCAATGTAAAACTAATTAGTGCTGCAAACTATCCTTGATTTAGTCTATTATAAAAATACCTAAGTCACTTATTGGCTATGTTAAAAAAAATTAGCCAGGCTTGGGGTTTATACTTTTCTCCCCGGCATTTCTTACCCAGAGACAAGCATATCTATATGAGTTCAAGGCCAGCCTTGTCAACAAAGTGAGATCCAGAATACCCTGGGCTACACAGTGAAGCCCTGTCTCAAAAACCACATAAATATACAGTTTTGTGCAAAAATATTTCTAAGAAACATGAATATTGCTTATGGCTCCATCTTCATGAAAATGAAAGAAATTTGAGAAAGTGTTTCACCCTTGGTATAAATGCCTTTTTCCCTTTATTTCTGAATGATGTGTGTTGCTAGCATGAATGGATAAGTACTTAAAAGTGCAGTTTTATTTGTGTCCATTATTTTAAAAGTGTTTTTTCTTTCTTATAGCAGATTCAAAATGGAAAACTAAAGTTCAGTTTTGTTTGGACTTGGATTTTTAGTCCTGAAGCTTATTCTCATAGATTAATCTCTATTTCTAAAATATTCTATAACCATATCAGTGCCCCTTGAGTGCTTTGCTTATATACATTTTTTAAATGTGCCATAAATATCACTTGTAAGAGCTGATTATTTCTTTCACTTACAGTTTGGTCCTTTTCCAAGTACTTCAGTTTTCTGTTATCAGGAGTTTTCCCCAAATCATACCAGAAGCTCAAAATAACAGACCTCATAGAGCAGTAAAAATAACTAAACATAGGATTGTTTCTACTTTATATTGAAATTTCAGAGACACAGCTCTTATAGTGAATTCACAAAACAAATAGCATATTTTAATCATTCTTGCATAGGAACTAGCAATTGTTATTCTATAGAAGGAGGACATAGATTAAAAAAAATTTAAGCTTATCACAATATTTAATTGTAGCTGTTAAAAAACATACAGTATACTAATATCTCTGAAACATCACATAGAACAATGAACTAAACTACAGTAACCTTCCAGGAAAAAAAAGCAAAAATGTATTTAGCAATATTAAAATGAAGTGTCTTTGAAGGATAGTTTTATTTTTGGAGTATGAAACAGTAAAATAATTTTCATAATTTCTTACCCCACATGACAAATCATTATAGATGTCGCTAAACATAACAGCTTTATGACAATGAATTGCTTAGAGTTGCTAGGAGCTAGAGGATTAATATGATAGAGGAGTGAGGCCAGGCTGATGCAGAGACATGACAGAGTCTATTCACACTGCTGCAGATGGAAATGCAGGGTCAGCCCTGGGACCTGGACCCTTTCATGATTGTGTATGTGGTCAGAATTGATTGGGAAGAAGTCTTGTTTTACTGATCTTTTGGGGTCAATGATTCTCTTTGTTTGATGTTAGTATCTGTGAAGTAGTTTATGACAAAGAATAGGTTTCAGTGGCCTCCTAGTTTCTATCAGGCCCTGTTTTCACACAAGGCCCAATTCTCCAGACCTAATCGACAGCCCCATTGCTCGTAGTAACATTATTTACTTCCCTAGTGTCTGTGGAGAATTTCATATGTATCTGGAGCATACTCTATTTCTTTATATTGTTTTATTCTGCATTGCTTATTTTTTTAAGATTTGCTGTGTGTGTGTGTGTGTGTGTGTGTGTGTGTGTGTGTGTGTGTGTGCGCACGCGTGTGCATGTGTCTCCACAGAGACCAGAAATCTGCATGAAATTTTCCAGAGGTAGACATGGGTTTATGGGTTGCTGAACATGGATTCTGGAAATCTTACTCAGGTATATGCTATTGTTAACTACTGAATCGTCCAACTCTCCTGCCAGCTAAAAGGATTTAATATTGCATAAGAGATTTGGAAAAGCAATCGATTTCCCGCTGATACCTCCGTGAAGCTTTGAAAGCAAGGTAATATGCATTTAGAGAATAAGTTGAAGTTTTCTATTACATTGTATCATGTAGAAAAGAATGAGAGGAGGGATTGTATGAGCCAGTGGGGTCAAGGTCATGAAGAGGAACCCACAGAGATAGCTGACCTGAACTCATGGGAGCACATGGACTTTGGACCAGCAGTTAGAGAGCCTGCATGGGACCAACCTAGGCCCTTTGCATGTGTATGACAGTTATGTATAGCTTGGTCTCCTTGTAAAGCTCCTAGCAGTGAGGACAGTAACTGTCCCTGGCACTTAGCTGGCTTTTGGGAATCTGTTTCTCATGCTAGATTGCCTTGTCCAGTCTTTATGCAGGGGAAGGAGCTGGGTCCTACCTCAACTTGATGTGCCATGCTTTGTTCAAGCCCATGGGAGGCTTGCCCCTTTCTGAATGGAGATGGGGGAGGAACAGATTGAGAGGTGGGTAGATGGAAGTTCAGTGGGTGGAGGAGGGGAGGGGAGGAGAGGAGAAAGGAGAAACTGAGGTCAG
The DNA here is from genome assembly GCF_007827085.1 of Peromyscus californicus insignis. Classification (NCBI taxonomy): domain Eukaryota; kingdom Metazoa; phylum Chordata; class Mammalia; order Rodentia; family Cricetidae; genus Peromyscus; species Peromyscus californicus. The sequence goes on along the minus strand of NW_026294617.1, from coordinate 24,557,069 downwards.
GAGGTCAGTATGCAAAATAAATGGAAAAATGTTAATAAAATAAAATAAAAAACAAAACAAAATTTAAAAAATGAAAAAGAAAAGCAGAGTGCAGAGATTCCTTTAGGAGATTCATCTTCAAGTACATCTTGTAGTATCTCTCTCCCTTTGCATATATAGAGGTTCTCCTGAAGGATTTCTTTTGATACTAAATAGTTCTTTTGTCATCAGGCATATGATGGATTATGCGGGGCCAGCTTTTGCTTTCCACATCAGCTAGCACCTGGACTGAAACCTTGAAGACTAATCTGTAAGTGTTTCCAACTGTGATTGGAAGAGTTTTCTGTTCCTTCTGTATCACACTACCTATGGCCTCTGGTATGAAAAAAGAGGACAGTTTAATGTATTACACAATAAAATGCAATCATTTCTGGACAGGCATTTCTGTGCTTTTAAACAAAGGATCTCCTAGCAATCCATTCTGGCTATCAGTGGCAATAACACTCAAAGAAATGTTTGTTCTCACAGAGCCTAACTTCACTCAATATTTACAATAAAAATGGACGAAAGGCCACAGGACCCCTGTACTAATGTGGTATCGATGGGGAAAGTGCATAATTGGGTCCCTTGAAAGTCTTTCCAGACCACAACTATTTGCTCACATAAAATCTTCCAATTAGATCAAGACCCACAAAAAGAAGCATTTTCTCATAGGCTTTCCTATGGTTAAAACCTTAAAATGATAATTCTTATTATTGTTAATATTAAAAATTCACAAGCTATTTAATGAAAATACTGCCTATTAAAAGTAAAATAAGTGTATATTTAAATATTTCCTTAAAATTGTTTTGTTTTACTGGGGATGGTCAATACGGCTCAGCTAGTAATGGTTCTTGATGCCATGCTGAGTATCTGAATTTGATCCCCAGGAAAAACAGCATCTGGTTGAAGGAAAGAACCACCAACAAGTTGTCCAGTTTATTCTAGAGTTCTCACAACAAACAGAATTTACATAAATGTGAAAGGCATCAATCTTTCTATTAAAAGATGATTGTAATTAAATATGCCCAGCCAGGGAACTGGATAAAAACAGCCCAGTATTTCTTTTATAACCTATTCCTCACATGCTGAAGTGCATACACACATGCACACATGCGTGTGTGTGTGTGTGTGTGTGTGTGTGTGTGTGTGTGTGTGTGTGTTATATACATTTTTCAATGTGAGTTGATATACCTGTGTGCATGCATGTGGAGGTTCAAAGTTGATATCTGCTGTCTTCCTTGATGACTCTCCATATCATTTACTGAGGAGGGATATTCCTTATACCTGGAACCTAATACTCCAGGTTAATAAAACTAGTCAGCTTCCAGAGGCATCCCATGTCTGTTTCCTAGGAGCTTGAATAATAAGCATGACCACACCACTAGCTTGGCCTCTACGTGGGTTGTTGGGATTTGAACTTCACTCTTCATGCTTGTTCCACAAACACTTTAACCACTTCTATTATTGTTTTATTATGGGTAGATTTTTAATTATATAAAGGTTACCTTTTCATCTTAGCATGGTGGCTCATTCTAAATTCTTATAAAAACTCTAAATTTGCACACACACACACAACACACACACACACACACACACACAAACACACACACACACATACCATCTTGAGCAGTGGATATTTGTATGTGGCTACTCTAAAGATATCAAGATTATTGTATTATTCATACATTTAAATATGTAATGTAATATGGCATACTAAAGTGGAAAATAATGTTTATTTCCTCTGTATTATTATTTTTTATTTCTTTAAGTCTATTGGTATTATGGAATCTTTTCCCTTTCTCCTTCTGCAATGGTGGACAGTTTTTCTGGGTACAATATTCTAAATTGGCAGACATGGTATTTTAGAACTTGAAGAACATTCTCCTGACTCTTCTGGTTTTAGTTTCCCATTAAAAATCAGCTGTTATTCTTATTGGGTTCCATTTACACATGGTTTTTTCTCTTCCAGCTCTCAGGACAATTTCCTTGTTCTGATTATTCAGTGTTTTAACTACAATCAGCTTCTTTTCTGGTCTATCTATTTTATGTTCCATGTATTTCTTTCATCTGTAAGGTTATGTCTTTTTCTAATTTGGGAGTATTTTCTTCTATGACTATGCTGAAGATATGGTATATGTCATTAGCCTGAGATTTTTTCTTCTTATTCTATGCTTATATAAACTTTATTTATATGCCTTTGATAGACTTGATCTTTCTAATGGTGTCCCACAATTTATGACCTACCTGTATTGTTCCTAACCTTGTTCCTAACTTCTAGGCTTGGTCCTCAATCTTGTGTGCCAACCCAGTTGCATACCTATGATTGACCCTAGCCTACCCATATCATATCTAAGCTTCAGCTCACTACTAGCCCATGTCATACACCCTGTGCTTCATTCTAGTCTGGTAATTTCTCTTGAACCTAGCATTGCCTTCACTCTCCCAAATCCCCAGAACTAGTCTCCCTACATTGTTCCAAATGCCAGGATGTGCTCTGGTTAAACATCCTTAAAACAACTCACTGTGGTATGTCTTTATCTCATATCTAACGTCCAGACCCAGCACAGAAGCACATCCTGTGGGCTGGTACTACAGTCTCCTTAGTCTTCTAGACACTAGTCTGCCTGTAACAAACCAGTTGCACAGCCTATTTGCTGGCCTAGCCTGGTGACTGTCCAATGTACTCACATAATCCTCAAGTTCTTAGGCATATCTCAAGTAACACAGCTTGTACAGCAGCAGCAGCAGCAGCAGCAGCAGCAGCAGCAGCAGCAGCAGCAGCAGATCCAACAATTTGTCCATTCACCTGTTTTGTTGTTTATCACTCAATTGACATCACCCCCATTCTTCCAATCCAAAATCAACAATGAGTATCTGAAGGCTTGACCTTGCAACTCCTCTTATCTCATTTGAAATCAACCAGGCTTTAGCAAAAACAAAAACAAACTTCTACTCAACAGAGATGACATAGAATCTTAAGTCAGACACACCAGTAAGCCCAGGTCACTATCCAAAACCTCAAACAATTTTAAGGGACAAAAGAGAATACCCCACCCAAAATCCATCAGTCTTATAAAATTGTTTTCCAATGCGAATTACCTGAACTCCATAATACAAAATTTAACAGAAAATTTCTAATTTCCATCAAATAAGTAGTGAGAGGGGAATGAATATTATCAAAACATATTGTATGAACAATATTTTTCTAAGTAACAAATAAAAACTATGAAAATAAAATTGCATTGAAGATCTCAAGTTTAAAGCAGAAATGAACAAACAACTCAATGTAATTAAAGATGACAGTAATGAAATCCTGAATGATTTGCAAGAAAACAGAAAAATACAACTAAAAGAAATGACAAAGTCTATGCAAATTTGAGAAATGAATGAAGTGATGACAGTTATATTCAAGAAATTCAAGCTGAAATAAAGATGCCATTGAAGAACTAAAAACTGCAATTAGAATACATGGCGCAGGGGAGTCTTATGGACAGCGTAGATCAAGTAGAAGAGAGAACACCAGGACTTGAAAATAAAGGGTTTAGATCATACAAGCAAAAATGTTACAAATTACAAAAACATGGAATTAACATAAGGAATTATAAGATACAACGAAAGACCAAATCTTCAAATTACAGGTATAGATGAAAAAGAAGAATCCCTGGCCAATAGCATTGACCAGAGGTTTAGTGATCATAGAAGAAAACTTAAAATGATTCTAGAAAAAAACTTCCCCAAACTAAGGAAAGACACACCTATATAGAGAGTAGACCAGAAGAGTAAAGAAAATCCTTTGTAGTGGGTAGCCATTCCAGCTTTAGTCTGGAAGTTCCAACCCCCATTGAGGCTTTGGTAACTATCACGCCTACAAGGCGAGGCCAAGGGAGGGCCCTGAAGACCTGAGATTGAAATACGCCATGCTCTCTTCCTTCTTGGACCATGGACTCTAGGGGTAGACCAAGGAGAGTTCTCCAGAGAACACCGCTGAACTGCGCTGCGTCTTTCACAGAACCCGCAACCTACCTATCCCTTCATTTGTAAGTTACGCCATTAAATAAATCTCCCTTTTAACTACAGTGGCCTTAATAATTTCACCAATAGTCCTTAGGGTATATCATTGTTAGATCATATGGAATTGAGATTCATGATCCAAGAATGATTTGATTCTTTCATAGGAGCAAATATAAAGAAAATGTGTCATGTAGCAAACCAATGGATCATTAATAATTTCTGAAGTTCTATACTGTACATTTAAAATAGATCTCCCTCTCCACAAGAAGTTGTGAGCAATCATATGTTTTTGAATGAGTTGCCTCATTATTCATTTGCAGAAGTACTCAAATTTTATTTCAAATGTTTTATTGTTGCTTTAGTAAAACTTAAAATTTTAAAATTTAAAAAGTTTTAAACTTTTAGTAAAATAGCATATGACAAGACACATTAAAATATATGAAACATGTCTAGTAAATAGTTGAAGTGCTAACGTGATTCTATTTGTAGAAGACATCCATTGTTGTACTGTTTTACATAATTTCTTAATTTTTAGTGTATTTTTAAGTCATAGAATTTATAAATACAGTAATAAACAATAGGTGTTGTACAATCATGCCAATGTAGTTTTAATTATATTTGCTACTGTGTTTACAGTAAGGGTTTAAGGCAGAATCTCTTAGTTTGGAAATTAATGAACACATCAAATTCATGAGAGGCATCCAAAGTCAGATGCACATATCTGTATCCCGGACTCCATTACCGTATCCCATTTGTACTATTCAGTCCTAAAGATAAAGTTTTATCAACCTTCTCAGTATGTCACAGAGGATAAAACAGTGATGAGCCCACAGTACATGTCTGCTGGCATCTGCTGTTTAATCTGCAGATTAGAACTAGCACATGGCTCCTGGTGGGTCAGGTCCAGGACTGCAGCATCACAGTAGCTAAATGGACAATGGTCCCATTACAATATTTAAGTGAGGAGGCTTAATTACTTCAGTAATTAAGTGTTTTAGTTTAAAAAAAAAAAGAAAAGCACTTTAAGATGATTGAATTAGGAGTTTAATATTTGTACACCTATGGGCTTCAGAGACAGAAGACAAGGATAAGGGAATTTACTCACAGTATGCAGGAAACACAGTAAGACCTGTGTACACATGGCCATCTTCAGAGGAATCAGAGTTGACAGGAGACTTTACACCTGGGAAGTAGCATCCCTATCAGCTTTTTAAATATTTGAGACCATGGAGACACTCCAAGGTTCAAAGGACACTCATTGTAAAATAATTTTAAAGGTAGTTATAGGGAAGCTATGAAACTATGATTATATAACTTTCTCACAGTAACTAACAAGAGAATAAATGTCCTTGGCTATAAATTTAGACAGCAGAAAATAAATAAAGAAATATTGAAAAAACATTTTATCAGTCTCTGAAATCAATTACACATTTTATATTAAGTTAAATTAGGAATCAAACATAGATATATATGTATATATACAAAGATGTGTATTTTTGTATATACAAGTATTTTCGCTAAATAAAGTGATTGTTTTACCCTTTACATTTTATTCTAAGAATAACAGTAATGGTTATGTATTTGGGACATACTTTAAGTTCCCTTTCTAAATCTCTTCAGTGACTTTTGAGCAGAAGCTGTGGGAGTGTGACTATTGTAAGCCCAATTGTCTCTTCTGACTGAAGATTTTTGTCTCCAGTGTGGCTTCATCTCCCTCAGGCAGGGACATTGCCAGGGACATGCACAAAGGTTGTATGACATTAAAAACATTGAGAAATTCTAGTTATCTTTGTCGTCACCAATGACCTTGTATAGCATGATGCTAATGCTGCTGCTCTGAAATGCGTTAGCAATCCTGGAATGTGTTCACTTCCAGTCAACACATCCCCCATTGGTTTTACCAAAATTCCTCTCAATTGATTGTTTCCTTCTTTCCTTGTGTTTCTGACTGGATTACCTACACTGGATTTCATTGGTTAGAAACTCCCTTGTATAGGCTAAGGCTCCTTGGTAGGTATAGAGAGGAAATAAATACAAGCATTGTTATTGTAAAATCCAAAATTAGAATGAAATCACAGAGCTCTCAAAAAGAATTATTCATTAGGTGTGAAGTCCAGTTCATAGATAATATGCTACAGTTAACAATCTAAGAATTCTTCAGAGGAGTTCTGTAATTCTATCTGATTTTTTTGCCTTTTTTTTTACATTAATTATATTGCATTCCCAGGTCTTTTTGCCCTGGAAAATAGGGAGTTAACATTTAAAAATAAGGACATGTATTAACTTGGAAACTGAGAAATTATAAAACAGTTACTTGACATATCTTTTTCTGTAGGAATTTCTGTAATTTAAGTGTTAACTGAGTAAAATTCTATCATATGTAATATATAGTGAGATAGTAGTTTTAAAATGGAACAAAATTGTGTTATACTATAAACAAGAAGATATTTATATGATTTTGATAATTCTTGATATGGATATAATACATCTATTTTCTCTCTGATGCTGAGCACAATATTTGAACCAGGAGAGGCTGTAGGCAGTTTGTTAATCATCCAAGTGTAACAATTGTTACTAAATTCTCTCTAGAAAGCAAGCCAACAAAGAAAATTCTTATATTAAATATTTCTAAATATAATAAACTATTCACTAATGTTTAACTGTGAAGTAGACCGACAATTTAATCTTATTCTTTCTTGTATGCATGAAACATATCCACTTATACTTGAAAGAAGTGTTTCTATCAATAAGAATTTTATATTTTCTGTATTTGTTTTTTTGTTGTTGTTGCTGTTTTGCTTCCTGTCTTTGAGTTTCTGTATTTTTCAGTAAGAAAATTTTTGTGCCTCCTTCTCTTACTATAAGAAGAGTTATTGAAACACATTATTTTGCTCCTATTTCAAATAAAATGAACGGTACTCATGACATTAATATGACTTCAATTACTGTTCATCAGTTCTGTAACCAAGTAACTCTTTTGATGTGTGAATGACATGCAAATTTTCTCAAGCAAAGAACAATTCAGTAATCCACACTCAAGATGAAAATGGTCAGCTTCTTCTATTTTCATGTCTGATTTTAGAAAAAAAAATTCCACTGAAATAATTTCACTCTCTTTGATTTTACTGTTCCAAGATTTTGGAGTATTAAAGCTCTATGTGCATAATCCTAACTGTGGTTGCCTGTCAATTATTTTTCTAAAACTTCTAGGTAAAATTGTGTATTTTTTTTTCTTTGCTGTAGGAGTAGAGCAGAAATATTATCTAACCAATAGGAAATAATTTGTCAGCCAGCTACGTTCCAATCTAATTACAGCCACCTGCTACATAGGGACGGGGCACATGTGGGGTTACTGGTGAAATGATAAGATGTCCTTTTTACTATAATCAACAGGGATGTGCAAATAAAATATTTTTTGTTTGCTGCTAAGTTTTATTAAATGCAATGGGAAAAATAAAATCAAGGTTTTCAAGGAGAGTAAATAAGGGTAGAATATCAAATATGGCAAATTCTCAATGAAAACCACACTGCACTTTAACTCCAAAACTACACATATTTTATATGTGGAAATAGAAAAGGCTAAACTGTGTGAAGGAAGTTGATAGTTATCTCACACAGTATACATGATTTATCCAAGGCTGTTGTACCTAGAGTTCCAAAGACTACCAAGAGACCAAATCCAATGCAAAAGCAAAGAGTCTTTTTATTGTTGAGACTTAACTTGGCCTCTGTCTGTCTGACTCAGCAGTAGAGCAGAAGAGACAATGAGTAGCAATGGCGCATGGTTTTTATAGGGCAGAGAGCAAGGGGAGGGCCTTTGGGTCTACAGCCTACATATTAACAGACCCAGGATTGGTTTATGTGAGTGGCAATCATGTTAGTAACTTTTAATTGGCTAAAGTTAGTTGGGGGTTACAGTTATCCATTTGTGGGCAGGCCTGGACAAGTCCCAGTACTGATTGTGGGGGCTGGATCAGTGGCCCAGGCTTGGTGCATCTTATCTCCCTGTCCTTGCTAACAGGGACATCAATGACTAATTGTCTTTTGTTCATCGCCCTCTCAGAAACTGCTTGCTCTGTCTCAGAAAAACTGAAATTGAGGCCTGATCTCTGAGAGAAGACTGAGTTTTATTATGTTATGGTGTCTGCTTAGTCCTTTCAAGACCACCACAACAAAACAAACACACAAAGGAATTAAAACTTGATGTTTTTTAGTGTTATTTGCTTTATGAATGAAAGTGTAGTGTGTTTCATGAGCATATATAGAATGGATGTAGGTCCTTATGCTCACAGATAAACACTAGAAAACCCAAGAATGTTAAGCACCTGGGACTGTCTTGTAAAAGGGAGAAATGTATAACTTGCTTTCTGCCCAGAAGGCTGGGAAGGGTGTGACTTGTGGTGAACATTGTGTTATCTGTGTGGCCAGAGCACATTGTCTCCCCTAGACCCTTTTGTTAAGCTTATTTGTTTTGGTCAATCTATAGCGCTTGTTTCCTATTAATTTATAGAACCTATCTTTATGGAAGATGTCACATCTACTTTACAAGAAGAGTTTCATGTAGTCATGTCTTAATCTTCGTTGTGAATACAGGATTGACCTAATTACTACAAAGAAACATTTTCCCCCAAATTTTGCTGTGCTTAAATATGCCTAAAATAAACTATACAGTGTCAGGCTCTTGAAATTTGAACCAACAGCCAAGACTAGCTACTGAGCTCTATTGAACTAGATGTCCTTCTTCCTCTATTAGGCACTGTTGACTTTTGTGTTTGTAGCGACCCCCACTAGCACACTAGGTATCAATCTTGCTTTTCTTTGTAGAGCTAATCATTTCACCTGAAAGCTGTGAAAAGACACACAGGTATCTGTGTTGTCCTGCTAAATGTGAAGCTAAGTGGTCTGGCAGACATTCAAAATAATGAAAATAGAAAACCTCATTTGAAACTAGAAACAGTCAAGATCTGGGCTCACTGACTTTGGCTTTCTTTGTAAACGGGGGGGTGGGGCGGAAAAAGGGTTTTCATTTGTAACAACCACACAAATCAACACTGGCATACAGAGAACATGAAGATGCTTCTGTGGCTCTGGTTAATGATGGCAACTTTGGGTCTGTGTGTACCCTGACATCTACTCAGCTTTGACAATGGACAATTAAGCTGGTTTTGTTGACTTGTTTGCTTGTCTGTATGTGTTTGTTCACTTTTTGAAATTTTTCATTCTCCCTCAACACATGTGGTAATTTGCATGACATCTCCTCAGGGAGTACATGGTTCCCCATTAGTGGTGCTGTTTGTAAAGACTTAGCAGCTGTGGGTTTGCTGGAGGAAGTGTGTCATTGGATTAGGCTTTGAGGTTTCAAGACATTCACCATTTCTAGTGCACCCTTTGCTTCCTGCTTGGGATTTAAGATGTGAGCTCTCTTCAGTTGAAGGGCATCTAGGTTGTTTCCAGGTTCTGGCTATTACAAACAATGCTGCTATGAACATAGTTGAGCATGTATGTGCCCTTGTGGTATGACTGAGCATTCCTTGGGTATATGCCCAAGAGTGGTATAGCTGGGTCTTGGGGGAGACTGATGCCAATTTTCTAAGGAAGCACCATATTGATTTCCAAAGTGAAGCAAATTCAGAGATCCACTGCCAAGCCCCAGGTGGAGCTCCAGGAGTCAAATTGGTGAGAGAGAGGAGGGAATATATGAGCAAGAGATATTGAGACCATGATTGGAAAAAGAACAGGGACAAATAGCCAAACTAGTAGAAACATATGAACTATGAACCAATAGCTGAGGAGCCACCATGGAAATGGATCAGGCCCTCTGGATAAGTGTGACAGTCAATTAGCTTCAACTATTTAGGAGGCACCCAGGCAGTAGGACCAGGACCTGTCCTTAGTGCATGAGCTGGCTTTTTGGAACCTAGGGCCTATGTTGGGACACTTTGCTCAGCTTAGGTGAAGGGAAGAGGGGACTGGACCTGCCTGGACTGAATCTACCAGCCTGAGCTGAATCCCCAGGGGAGTCCTTGCCTTGGAGGAGGTGGGAATTGGGGCTGGATTGGGAGGAGGGCAGGTGGGGGGTGGGAGGAGGGAGGACAGGGGAATCCGTGGCTGATATGTAAAATTAAATTAATTATAAAATGAAAAAAAAGATGTGAGTTCTCTGGTTTCTGCTCTAGTAACTATGCCTTCTTGCTGCCATACTTCCTCACCATGACAGAGATGAACTCTTATCCCTCTGGATCCTAAGCCCAAATAAACCCTTCATAAGTTGCCTTTGTCATAGTATTAACATATACATAGATAACACATAAGCCCACACAACAAAACATAGAGAAAAAACCAATATAGAAGTTGACATCAAAGAAGTAGATTCTTGCTGTTAGTAACAGGAACATGCTATTTTTTTGGAGTAATGTGGAAGGCTTTGAAACAGTGTACTATAAAAGCAGCTCAGTGCTGAAAACTACCCTATGAGCTTCCCTAATAGGAACTTGAAGAAGAATAAGCCATAAGTCAAGATGTTCAGCATGCCACATTTCAGAAGGGAATATATAAGCAACTTGCTTAGAGACTGTTTTGTGATATTTTTCCCAAGAACGTGGCTGCTTTCTTCTCTTGTCCAAAGAACTCACCTAAACTAAGATGAAATATACTAGAATAATAATATCTTGTTGGAGGAGATTTCAAGACAGGCTGACAATTGAATTTGACCTGTAGTTATTAGTAATCACTCTTATGGAGGTCTACAATGAAAAAAAGAGAGCAACTGAGGTGATATAAAATACATAATGCATAGCATGAATACTAAGAAAGCATTACTGAACTTAATGTTGCAGGCAAGGCTTGTGTTGAAGTACATGAGAATACTAAGAAGCAGATCTGTAATGGATTTACTGTAAGGAAATCTTGAGGATAAGACTCCACCCAGCTAAGTTTCCTGCTTGTGAAAGAGAGGCTAAGATGTTGTCTGCTCCTGTAAAACCACAACAAACAGCAGCTGATGCCAATGTCCTTCAAAGTGCCAAGGTGGCCAAGCTAGCAGTCTGAGTTGGCAGTGTTGTCCATGTCATCTGGCTTTAGAGTCATAAATAATGAAGAGGAAAGAGGTCCTGCAACTTGCTTCCATGATTTCAGGAAGCTACTGAGGCCAGGAATGTGTGGCAAGGAAGTCCCTGTGCAAAATCTCTGAGAGAACATTGTGTGATATAGAAATGGAGGCTGAATTGAATTGCATAATTGAAAATATTGGAGACCCTTGTGCATGGGCTATACACCATGAAAAGCTGCACACAGGAGTGGAACAATCCCAAGAAAGAGATGTATATTGAAGGCTGCCAAGTTGGAGGAGCAGACCCATTTAAGCCCTTTGACATCAGACGTAGTGCTAGAGGATTTGGTGTTAGCACTGCTAGGTTTCAGTTTTGCTCTGGTCCAGTATATCCTCAGAATACTTTCATTTCTCTTTTGGAATTGCAATATATGATCTGTGTCATTTTATGTTAGAAGAATGGGATTGCTTTTTGATTTTACAAGAGAAGACAAAAGATTTCCTTGAGTCTCAAGATACTTTGAACTTTTAAACAGTATGGATACTAAAATACCATGGGAGCATTCAGACTTTAACTAAATGCAGCTTATATTAAGATATGGACAAAAGCCTCTGGAGTCTGGGGAGTGAAATGAGACTAACATCCATAGGTCAGGGAGTGGAATGAGAGTATCCCCACCTACGCTCGTATGTTTGGATATTCTGTTCCCAGTTTTTGACATAGACTGGTGAGGCTTAGGATGTATGGCCTTGCTAAGTGTCTCAGTAGAGGTGAGTTCTGTGTTTTCAAAGCATGTGTTATAGCCACTGTGACCTCCCTGCTTCCTGTTTTGGTGTTGAGATGAGAATTCTCCTCCTGTTGTTCATGTCATCATGCCTGACCATGCTTCCCTACTGTGATGGTGATGGATTCTTATCTCTCTGTAATCATAAGATCAAATAAACCCTTCCTTCTGGAACTTTGCTTGACTGTGGTGTTTTATTACAGTTTTTGGAAATCTGCCTAAGGCAACATACATACTTAATAATTGTTTTTACTATTTACTAAAATATTGCTCTACCTATGATGATACCTTTGTGTTAATGTTGTTTTGTTGAATGTATTTCTCATCTATTGAATCTTCTGGTAGTCTTTAGTTCTTTTATTGCTATGTAATCATACCATCCATAAATAAAGACACTTTACTTCTTTTCATATTTATTTCCCCTTTATCTCTTAAATTTGTCTTACTGCTCTAGCTAAGACTCACTACATTGAACAGGAATGGAGAGTGTAGATATTCTTATCTTGTTCTTGATTCTGATGGAAATGCTTTGAGTGTTTTTTATTTTGTTTTTTTTTTTTTTCATTTAGCATGATATTGCTTATAGGCTTATTGTGTAATGCCTTCATTGTGTTGAGATAGCCCTCCTTTTTCTCCTAGCACCTGAATGTTCTTCATTCCTTCATTAATTCATTCTGTTCTTCCTTCCCTCTTTTCTATATTCCTTCTTTTCTTTCTTTTTAATGATTTTATTGTGATTTTTAATTACTGTACACGGGCATATGTATAGGGTTTTTTTCACATAAGTACTTTGTACCCACTAAGGCCTAAAAGAGCTTCAGATACCCACAGGCTGGAGGGACAGGCAGTTGTGAGTTTCTTGTTTTTAGATTCCAGTCTGACTTGTGTGCTGAGGACAACTCTGCTACTGTGCAAGTGAAAATGCACTTAACTGGAACTGTCTCAGCCTTTGCTTCTGTTCTTCCTTCTGTCTGTCCTTCCTTCACTTCTTCCTCACATTCATTCTTTCTTTCTGTTGTTTTCATGAGGAATAATTGTACTTAATTAAGAAATACTTTTAGCAGATATTTAAGTATGGAAATTGAGAGAGAGAGAGGAAGATTCTTATGGGAATAGAAAGTACAAGTCCATAGCATGGATAGATGTTACAGTTTTGAGAAAAATTCTAGTCTCTGTGACTCCATTGTGTGATGTTTATCGACTCAATAGCACCCCTGTAATTGAAACCATGTTTCACCAAGTATTTGTCAATGTGGTATGTATTTAATGGGAAGAAGTTTAGATTGGTTTCATAATACATCGTTATTTTCGCTACCATATATGAGAAATAAGTTACCACTCTATGTACTAAAGAGGGCAAGCCTGGATCTTAGGCAAACAATAGAAAGTATTTTTTAAAATGTGAACACATTGTATGATTTCCTTCTCCAAACACTTATGATTTGTAAGTATTAGTACAGATTTTTGCATATGAAGCCATTTCCCCACTGATACTTATGAATGTATCATGTTTACTATCTTTCCATTTCTGAAATATAAACATCAGCTCCTAAGGATTTCTGTCTTTTTCATGAGGAACTCCCCTGGAGTATAAAGTGAGAAACCATTAGTTAGGTTTCAACAATTCTGAAATACCATTGGCAACTGTAGCTGAGTAAAAGCTGTCTGCTGTCTGTGTTTGCCTGCCTATCTCATTATCACTTGTTTGGATTTTGCTCTGGGTTTTCATAGTTTCCTCCATCTGCAAGAATTCAAACTTACAAGATCAAGAGGAATTTTCAATATTCTGTTTTATTTCCAGATCAAATGGTGTGTGTGTGTGTGTGTGTGTGTGTGTGTGTGTGTGTGTGTGTGTGCCTGCACACGCGTGCTCTCACTATTTAATTACTTCAGTAGTACCACAACCAGTAACTGATTGCTATGCCCTTTCTGGTTGATAGCAAGGTTAAACCTACAAATATCCACTGCAAATCCAGCAGGCATCCATTTTCCTCAGACAATAAAAACCACTTTGAAAACTGCTATTTCTACTGAGAATTCTCTTCCTCCACTGGGTTTATGATTCATTGTAGACCGTATCAGATTTTATGATTTTTCCTACTCATCTTTACCATTTTGAGAAACCTGTGTGCTAGCACACAAAGATGAAAATTGAAAAATTCATTTGAATGTATTTTACTATTTATTTTAAATATTTCAGAATTTTTGTTTTATGACACTAACATTGATAATTTTAACATATTATTTAAGGGATTGGAACAAGGCTAGCTATTTGGTTCATCAGTCAAGAGCAATGGCTTCTCTCCCAGAGACCTTGGATTTTATTCTCAACACCTACATGGGGGTCCACAACATTCTGTCATTCTAGTCCCAAGGGATCCAACAACATGTCTGTCCTCTGTGAGTACCAGTCATTCACAAAGTGCATAAATACGTATGCAGGCAAAATGCTCACACTCATAAAATTAATGGAACACTTTTTTAAAAAAATGTAAAAACAAATAATAATGGAAATGACATTATTGACTTACTTTGGAAACTCTGATAAATATGTACAAAATTTAGAGTGAATCTTCCATGGTAATTAGGAACACTATTGAGGTTACTGTAGGCAGAACTTTGAAATATGTGCAGGAAAAAGTTGCCTGTTGAGAGCAAAGGTAAAACCACTGTAGGAACTTCTTACAGGGAGAAGGAGGTAAGCTAACACTTTGACCTAGTAAGTTAAGAACATTTCAAGGATGATACCAAATACCCCTAACTATCACTGAAAATTTGCAAATATTTGAATCAGAATGATCAAGAATAAAATTTTTATATTGAATTAGAAATTGCTTATGCCTTTCTTCTGTTGTTCTCCTGACACATACAGTAAACTGTCACTTTTCTCTAAAAGTGAACAGAGTTTATTGACTTGGTGATTTCCCAGATTCTCTGTCTAAAAGGATCTTGTTTCTTTGTGATAATACGCATGTCTATGCTTTGCTTCAAGTCAATGTGTGAAGTGTGTCAGGTTTGGATACAATTTGAAAGATGATGTTTTTAATGATACTAGAAGCTGAATTTACCTTAGTTCTGACCTGTACCTGTCAGAGTATACCATATTGAAATTTTTTTTCAAACTGAGTAAGAGATGTTATTTTTTGCTTCTGAATAACTTACACATTAAATATCCATATTCACATATATTTAATAGATCTTCACTTAAGTTTGGATAGTGTATAGTGTACCTTATATTTCATAATGTTTTAAAGTAAGAAAAAGTTATCATTGATCAAAGAATTCTGCACACACGAACATCCTGAAAAAATGTCTACAATGAAATGCCATTCACACCACATATAGAGGGATCTAAAGATTAGGAATCTTCATTAGTATTTACATAAATTTATAAACATACCAAAACATCACATGCTATAATAGTGATTCACTACTCTAACATAATAAAATATTTTTATATAAAGATTTAAGGGGGGCAGGGAGTAAAGAATAAGAAAAAAAGATTTAGCAATAAATTGAACAGAACAGAATAGGAGAAACTAGCCACAAAGAGCAAAGGTAACAGGATATGCTTTGCTTTCTTCCTCAATTGTAAGAGACAGGGTTTTTAATCTGTCTAGATAAACAGCTTACTCAGTATTTCTTTGGGTATGTGCTTATAGACATCTGCTACATACACCATAGTTGGTCATTACCTTCTTAATTGTCAATAAATTACCTCTAAAGGGCTAAGAAATAAACACCGATTATTAACATCCAAGTGATGTAACCATACAATTTGCTTTGAGAAAGTATGTGAGTTTGGCAGTGATAGAATATTGGGAAGGTTTTGTCAGTAAGATAATCAGAAAACTATTAGGAAGCAGCAATCCTTTAGGGATGGCAGTGTTAATATAAAAAGAAAAACATGTATTTCTGAAAGAGAAATCTCCATAGTCATGTAAAATATGATTTATAATCATAAGAATGTTATTTTTGTCTGGGGACACAGGACAATAATATTTTGCTAACATGTGTAAAGCATAGGTATAATCCATAGTGCTGAAGAAGTTTTCACCTTTGTGAGATGGAATTCTGATTGATGTCTTTGAACTATTAAAAATAAATATCTAATGAAAAAAACTGAGGAAACAAAACCTAGACTGAACCTCCATTTTTATATTATTGGAGAACGTAACTCTTTTTTTTTTTTTTTTTGGTTTTTCGAGACAGGGTTTCTCTGTGTAGCTTTTCGCCTTTCCTGGAACTCGCTTGGTAGCCCAGGCTGGCCTCGAACTCACAGAGATCCGCCTGCCTCTGCCTCCCGAGTACTGGGATTAAAGGCATGAGCCACCACCGCCCAGCCGAGAATGTAACTCTTATTCTATGAAGAAGATGTAAAAGTGCCTGTATTAAGTGTCTTAAGCAACAAAATAATGTGCGAAACTGCATCTGACTCTAGTGACCAGACATTAACAGGGACTTGTTTGAAAGAAGGGAACCAGTGTAAAAGTACAATAGAGAGTGTACATGGCTCCACATGCATAGTGGTTGTGAATGGTATAATAGAGTTATGGATATTTTGCTTTTAATCTGTCATGAAAGGATATGAGTTAGAATGAAATCACTAGCTCTACCATCAGATAGACAAACTGAACAGAGAAATAGAATGATGGTTGGCATGATAGTACTTCATACTTAACTATTTTTTCAGTGTCAGCAAACCTTTTATTTATGCTACTTTCTCCCTGATTAATTTTACTCTTTTAACAGTTATCAAGGAGGAAAAGAAAACATTACTTTAGATAGAAATCTCAAGATTTTTTGAGGAGAACATATTAGGTCAGGAAGTTAAAGAAAGAATCATTAGCTATCATTCTTTATATCCCTTAACAGTACAAATACTAAGGGCAAAGCAATGAGGGATAAAAGCAATATTTCTCCTTTAGAAAAGAGAACACAGTTGAATGTGATCAACTCATATAGTTGACAAATCCCTGCAACATGCCTTTACAATAAGTTCCCTGGAAGCCATAGGATGGGTCTAGAGAAGATTATGGATTCAATAAAAGAAGAAACATGTCTCTAGTTTATTCACTAATCAGGAAAATATTAGTGGTCTATAAATGTAAATTATCAATTTTGATTATTATATATATGTTTAAATATTATGTTACTTAATTTAGAAATGTAAATTATCAATATTGAATATTATATATATGTTTAAATATTGTTATTTAATTTAGATTGGTATAGATAAGTGCTAGTCAGCTATGAATTCAAACATTTTCCCTTATTCATATATGTTTATACTTTTCTTAATGCAGATTAAATTTTAAATTATTAGGGAAATATATTTTATAATAGTGTATATGTTAATTTCATTGTCTGGTTTATTTTGCTAGTGTTTTGTATTTATATACACAAAAATGGCCTTGTAATTTGACTTCCTATCACAAGATTTTGTCATTAAAGTTTTCCTAATTTTATTGCTAAATCATTGGCTGCTCTTGCAGAGGACCTGGGTTAAGTTCCCAGCACCCACCTGGCAATTCAGAACCATCCATAACTATAGTCCCAGGGGATTTTATACCTTCATCTGGCCTCTGAAGAGACAAGGCATATTTGTAGCATACAAATCTACTTGCAAGAAAAGACTCAAATATACAAAATAAAATAAAATTAGCTTTTAATTGCTTTTTATGGTGGAGAATAATAATTTATATGTTACATTTTTCCAATTCTTTAAGTTTTAGAAAAGTTTACATAAGATATTATTGGCCTTTACTTTGAGACATTCTAGATTACTTTTGTACTCATTTTCAATAGGAGTTTGCAATTCTTTGATCATTTTTAGCAAATTTTTTTTTCATTTGAGTCATCTGTTTCCTGCAGATTTAAATTTTTCTTTGATACACGATACTGTTTATTCATGCATATGTATACACAGGAACACTTATATATTCATTCTTAGCATACTAATTGACTGAATTAATGATAATTTTGTTGTTACCTAAATAATTGATGACTGCATCCACATTGAATTAACTCATATTTAGAGTTCCTTGACACGTTACAGGGCCCCAAGATTAGCTGGTTTTATTTTGATTGTTTTTCACTTATAATAATCCATATTCATGACTAAATGTTCAAAGAAAACATTCTTTCTTCTCAATATTAGAGAGGTTTGGAAATAACTTGATACTTTACTTGTCTTCTCTGTTTTTCACAAGTGGATACATGTCAAATCTACAGCCTCAGGATCCTTCAGATAAACATGCAAGATGGCATATTCTATCATTGCTAATGATAATGTGTTCTCTTTTTAACACCAGTTGCAAACTTTTGCCTGGGGCTAAGTTTTTCATGTAGATTACCACAATCTTCATAACATTATGGTACAGAAATTTTTATGTTCAAATAATAGTTGATCAATCTAACAACGAAAGTAGTGAGGGAGCATTAAACTGAATCTGACTTAATCTACCTCTAAATGAAAAGCTTGCAGTTATCTCAATTGTAACTTAAGTAACTACCATTATTAATAGGCCAGCATCTACTACATTACAAAGCTTTAGGATTTATTTCCCTTAATGTCATTACATTTACTGGTAAGAATTGAAAAAACAAAAGAAGGTAAAGTCATCACTTTTCAGTTTTATACATTAGACAATGAAGGCAACCATACAGTAGCCTGCAGTCAGAATTGTGCCTATGTCACGCCCAGCCCTGTGTGGTCCAGACAAATCTCTCTCACTCTCAGTCTTGCAGCTGCTTATAAAATAATCATTCAGAGGCTTAATATTAATTGTAAATTGTATGTACTATAGCTTAGGCTTTTTGCTAGCTAGCTCTTATAACTAAACTCAGGCCATTTCTGTTAATCTATAAGTTACCATGTGTTCTGTGGCTTTACCTGTGTTCCGTTACATGCTGCTCCCCAGATGCAGGGATAGCCAGAGCAACATATATTCACAGCATACAGAAAGACATCCCACAGCAGAAACCCAAACATTTCTGTAATAGTTTATTGTTATTCTTCAAGAGAAATTGTTTCCATAACAACATCCTGAACAAGACTTAAAGATGAATGTAAAAAGGAAAATATGAAGTAAAACCCTTTTGCAGAAGATACCATGCATTTGAGACATGGAACCCAGAAGGATCCTAGGTTGATAGGACTTGAATGTCTTCTCTCTGAGGACTAGCATTCATAGAACAAGAATGTGCTATACAAAATGCCAAGGAGGAAAGCAATAAATAATCTTACCAAGTTGTGAAACCCATAG
The DNA here is from genome assembly GCF_007827085.1 of Peromyscus californicus insignis. Lineage (NCBI taxonomy): Eukaryota > Metazoa > Chordata > Mammalia > Rodentia > Cricetidae > Peromyscus > Peromyscus californicus. The sequence goes on along the minus strand of NW_026294617.1, from coordinate 24,537,936 downwards.
ACCAGAACAATGAACATGATGATAAGATATCCTTAAATATGTGATAATAGCACTCTTACATCCACAATAACCAATAGCTATATAATTGGAATGGAGTTCAAATCAACTATATAGAAATTGTGCCTAGTCCTGGAAACCTGGCCAGCTACCCAGGGATAATGGAGTCATGGATTTTAGAGAAGTTTATACCGTCACTTAAATAAATTTGCATAATTTCTAATGCATTTTGAACATGTTATCTACACATAATGTAGATCCCAATGCTCATCAAATGAGATTCTCTGCAATATACAGAGTCCATTGCAGAAAACCATAACTCATCAAAGTGTATATAACAGCTAATGATGAGGTGCACAGTCCCAGTGGATACATTAGCTGACTCTTCAAATTTTAGTGCTGTTACTTGCAAGGGTAGAATACCTGTGATCTATTTCAGGGCAAATCATTTTCTTAAATTAAAAGGAAGGTCAAAACATTTTGGTCCCTAGAAGTGGGCATACAGCAAATACAGCAAATGCTGGTATTATCGTCATAGTTTCTATTAGACAAAAGAACCAAGATTTTGGGGAAGAATTTATGGGGGAAGGGAAAGTCATATAGATGATCATGAAAATACTTTCACATTTGAAACTGCAAATGAAGAGTGAAAAAAAGACTAATTGAGTGTTTCAGACACTCTGGGTATGCAGAAGTAATGTTATCCAAGAATGAAGCTATAATTTTTTTCTATAGACATTTGATTCTTACATGGAGAGAGAATTGCCTACATCCCTTGTCAGAATACAGGGATGCTATCTTGCTCTCTTTTCACTGTAAATATTCCAGACATCTTCATCAACTCAGATAGACAGGCAGACAGATATTTAAATAAATAGATGAAGATAGATAGATATTACACAGATGGAATGAATAAATAATATAAATAATGGTAAAATAGATGTGTGCATATATGTGTTTATGCATGTGTAACACCTATACAGAAGTGGATCCTATAATTCACCACTTAAACTTGGTATTTTATCTTATAAACAGCTTAACAGGCAGTCTAAGTGATATAAGTTAAAGAAACAAAAATAGGAAGAACAATGTTCTGGATAAAGATTTTACAAGAAAATATGTGGCAATGAAAACCAAAGGTTTGATATGAGTTAAAGAAACAATAATTGGAAAAAACAATGTTTTAGATAAAGAAGATTTCTACAAGAAAATATGTGGATGTTAACTAGAGGTTGGCTGGCCTATTCTTAATAATATTGTTGTGATAAGACTGACCAGTTTTGTTTAGAAAATTTTAAATGTAAAGCATTGAACATATTCCTATCAGTGCTGAGGTATCCCCTCAATGATTTTTCAGCTGCTTTCTTTAGGAAAGCAAGTCATTATTTTTGAGCCTATCAGTGTAGATTATCAGATTTGAATAATTGTAGAAACTGCCCTATTATATGTGTTATTATGATGTCTGATTTTGCATTATTCAAGCTCTTTGGCTTGAATTTAAATGCCTTCCAGAAGGTCTTTCTTTAGAGAATTTGGTGTTGTAGTGAAAATCTCTTCATTATTCCTAGTAAAGAATTCTTAACAATGACATTTTACTTCAGAACTGCATTTTTAGAACAATATTGTACTCATAGACACAATAATAAATATTTATAGTTAAACTACCTTTAGACTTCATAGGAACTGTTGTAAGTAGAAATGAATATGTGGGCTAATTTCAGTGTAATTGGGCATGAGATTTTTTTAAATTTTATTTTAAAGAAAGGTCTTTAGTTTTCATTTGGTTAATGTAAATGAGGTAACAAGAATTCATTGATGAGTGTGAAAATCGGTTGAAAAGCAGAATTTCTTTCTTTTATAGTTATTTGTTCATTTTGTTGGCATGTAAATGAGTCTGAGTGTGGTGTGTGTGTGTGTGTGTGTGTGTGTGTGTGTGTGTATGTGTGTGTATGTGTCTGTGTGTGTGTGTGTGTGTGTGTATGTATGCATGTGTGTAAGCTAGAAGAAAATCTAGGATTGTAGCTTCTCATAGCTTCTGTCCATTAATTCCTAGGTTCACATTTCAACATATCAGTTGCAGCATAAAGTATCGTTATCTGAGGAGCCATCTCACCGATCCCCAAATATACTTAATTTCGCATTGTATTTTCTCTGAAATATTAATTTTGAGAAATTATTTAATTTCAGGATTATTCATGTGCTGTAAAAAAATAAATATATCTCTAGGCCACAAAAATATAATTTTCATTTTACTATTAGCAATATAATAGGCATTGGCTGTGACTTAGTTACTCTTGGACTGCTTGCTGCTTGCTGCTTGCTTCTTTCTCTTAGGCTGGTTCCAAAATCCGTATGAAGCTCACCATTCTAGTGTAAAGTGACTCAGATGCTTAAAAAATCCTGATGTGTCCAATGCAATCTAGGTTCCACATTCACAGTTTCATGAAATGGCCTCTAAGGCTTCCATGCCAGACCTACCCTGTCACACACACACAAGGCCTCAGGGGCTGTCCTTAACCATGATGGAAGACTCTACAACTCCTTTTCATATGGATTCTTTATGACTATAAATGAGCCCCACATGGCTGACACTACCAAATTTGACTGTTTGCTTGAGTTGGATCCTGGCATGATTTTCTTGAATTATATTTGTATAAGTACTCTGTCATTGTTGTTGTTTTCCTAGCAGAAAATTCCACAGGTATTTATAACTTTTTAAAAGTTAGAAGCTTAGCTGGGTGGCATCTTGTCCTGAGGACATCACTCCATCTATTCTTTTCAACATTAGGTTCTTCTTATCTTTCAACACAAGCCTTGGCTGCAACATGAGATTTCCTAGTACTCTTTTTGTCTTCAAACTGTACAGTTTGCATTTCTTTTTGTCTTACTTGTTATTTTTTCTTTGTAGATCTGTTTAGTAGTAATTACTAATAACTATGAGAGATTCAGTAGTAAGAAGGCATGAAATTTTCTCTGTCAACAGAATTAGCAATGTAGCCTCAGGAATATTTTTAGGACAAAGGCAGAAGGTAGACAGATTCCTTGCAAAATATTGCAATATTGGTTTCTGTCATGGTTCAAATGAGAATGCCCCTAGAGGCACAAAATTTTGAATGTTTGGTCATAAGAGAATAGCATTATTAGAAAAGATTAGATGTGACTGTAGAAGTAACCATCTTATTAAATAAGAAACACAGAGCCAATGCAAAGATGAAAGCCCAAGAGGTCAGAGCTAAGAGCCTTACCCTTCACTGTTGCAGCTAGCCTCTTCCGCCAAGAGACCTAATTCCTGTGTTTTTGTCTTTATATAGACTTTCTGTTCTGCCTTCTCATTGGTTGTAAAACCAACCACATGACCTCCTCATCACTGCCCATCTGTACAGATCTCCAGGTCTTCTATGGTTGGTATTGAGATTAAAGGCATGTGTCTCCATACTGGCTGTATCCTTGAACACACAGAGATCCACCTAGCTCTGCCTCCCAAGAGCTGGGATTAAAGGCGTGTGCCACCAACGCCTGGCTCTGCTATGGCTTGCTATTAGCTCTGACCCCCAGGCAACTTTATTTATTAATATACAAATAAAATCACATTTCAGTAGAAATAAAATATTACCATAGTGGACATATGATAGGAAGTTTGTCACTGGGGGTGAACTTTGAGATTTCAAAAGCCTATGCCAAGTCCACAGTCTCTTTCTCTCTCTTTGCCAGTAGATCAGGATATAGTTCTCAGCTACTTTTCCAGCACCATGCTTTCCTACCCAAAACCTTGCTCCTGCCATAATAACAATGGACTAAACCTAGAAAACTGGAATCAAGCTCCCATTTAAATGTTTTATTTTATGAATTGCCATGGTCATGGTGTCTCTTCACAGCAATAAAACACAGACTAAGGCATAAGTTGATCCCAGGGAGTAGAGTACTCCCATGAAAAGCCTTACCATATTGCTTGTCAGCAAAATGTAGACACTGAGACTTAAATTAGGTAAACAGTTGAATATTTTAAGTGAGACTTAATGGGCCATACTTGTAGAGGATTAAAAACAGTGCCAAGGATGATTTGAATTGTAGGGGCCCAGCTCAAGAAATTTTAAAAGGGAAGAATATTACTAAGTGACCTAGAAACCATTCTGATGCTATTTTAGCAAAGAATGTGGCTGCTTTCTGCCCTTATCCTAAAAACATGCTGGAGGCTAAACTGAAGAGTTTGTGAGTAATGACTTTGGCAAAGGAGTTTCCAAGACAGCCTAGTATTGACTGTGTTGCTTGGTTATTAGAGGCCATTCTTATTCAGATAGACAAAAAAAAAATGATCAAGCAGAGTAAGGAAAAATAAAAATAAAAATAAAAATATGTAATTGTGGAATAAAGCAGCACTAAGAGGTGTGACAGAGCTAATTCCAGTGTTCAAGGAGATAGAATGTTTAAAGAAAAGCCTGATACTTTTGGAATGGAATAAATGGAGTGATGATCTCAGGGCAGGACCCCACCCAGCTAATCTTCCAACTAGTGAAAATGAATTAAAAAAAAAACTTAAGCAGTGAAGGAAATCATCAAAAACAGAGAGTTGATAAAAATGTATTTCAATGAGGGGCCAAGTTCTGGCTCCAGAAAGCCGAAGAACTCAGCAGATTCTGCCATGTGGTTCTGGCTTTAGAATAAAGGATATAAAGGGGTTGTGGAATCTTCTTCTTAGACTAAAGAAAGTTGTTAAGGGCAGGCATGTGTCAGGGTTATTCCTTCATGGGGCTCTGAGTGGCCACTGCATGAAGCTGTGAAGGTAATGTCTGTATTCTGTTGGAGATCCAAAGATGTTGGAGGTGCCAAAACCGTGGGATACTAGCTGAAGAGGATTGAACACTGGTTGTACTACCAGTCCAATTGACAAGAGTATGTTACAATCAGTAAAGGTGCAAGGATTTGGATATCTGAAAAGCACTTTGAACACTGGATTTTTAAGTGGTTTTCAGACTGTAATAGACCACAGGGACTTTTGAGGTAAGATTGAGTACTTTTTTTTTTACATTATAATATGGTTACAAGACAATGGAGGCCAGAGTGTGGAATGTGGTGGTGTGAATAAGAATGGACCACATTGACTCACATAATTGAATGCTTAGTCATCAGCAAGTAGCAATACTTGAAAGGATTAGCAAGTGTGGCCTTGTTGGAGGAGGTGTGTCATTGGGGTATGACTTTGAGGTTTCAAAAGTTTAGATCAAACAAGCAGTCTCTCTTTCTGACTGTGGATCATGATGTAGCTCTCAGTTACTTTTACAGCATCATGCCTGCCTGTATCATACCATTCTTATTTTCCTATTGCTGTAATAAAACATCATGACCAAGGCAACTTATAAAAGAAATTGTCTAATTTGAGGCTCAGTTTCAGAAGGTGAGTAGCACTGGAACAAAAGCTACAAGTATATGTCTTAATCCACATATATGTGAAGAGAGACCTAACTGGGAATGACATGGGCTTTTCAATTCAGAAAACCTGCTTCCAGTAATGTAATCCTTCCAATGAAGTCAGACCTCCTAATTCCTCCAAAATAGTTCTACCACCTGGGAAGTAGGTATTCAAATATATGAACTTGTGAGGGCATTTCTTATTCAAACTATAACATAGAGTATTAATGTTATATTTCATCAAAAAATTCTCATCATCAATTGATATTTATATGTAATTGAAAACATTTAACCAAAAATTATGTAAGCATTTTATTGGAACTTTATGGTTTCACAGATTATATTGATTTTTGATGGCTCATTTTGGAATTACATTATTAGTTATGAACAGTCTTCAGCCCTGATGAATATAACAGCATCACTACCATCATTATTAACCTATGGTTTTCTTTGCTCTTATTTTTTTTCTATTGTTACTCAAGTTAAGTCATCATAAAATTATGTTGTCTTGGCCAAGTATAGAATGTGAAACCGTCAGTGACTGTAATCTATAATGGTCCTTATACCAGGTTGTGTAAGTGCTGTACCATTAGCTACTTTTCTTAGGCATGTATTGTTGAACAATTTTTGAAAATGTATCCAATCTTTTGCCAGAGCCTACTGCAGCAATATATTGTATCAAGAAAAATATTAGAAACAATGAAAAATAACAAAATGCCCTTGTTCTTTTCCAAATAGTTCAGCTACAAATTTGTATCATTTTGTATTTGAATCTTGTCTTATGTGAGATTGATCTTAAGCTGAAAAACCCTTTTCAGAATACACATCACATCTAGCAGTCAGGACAGTGTTCTTAACTGCCTCAAATGATTCCTCTATACTCCTATGTCTGATATTTTCCTGTTTGTTTCCAGAAATACTAGAAATTAGAGTACTACCAATATTTCAATCTATAAAAAAAAAACTATGGTTAAATTTAACTTGATCTGTAAAAAAAAAAAAAAAAAAAAAAAAAACAACTAATTTGATGTTTTATTAAAAAATTTACCACCAACCTTCATCCATATATTTCAAAATTTTGAGGGATAGACAGATGGCTCATCAGGTGAAGACATTTGCCTCCAGCCATGATTCAATATACAAAGCTCATATCATGGGAGAGAGAAGAGTCATAGAAATTACTTTCTGAGCTACAAACAACCCCTCAATACACACACACATGCACACACACACACACACACACACACACACACACACGATAGATAGATAGATAGATAGATAGATAGATAGATAGATATAGACAGAAAAAAAGCAATAAAAATATTTTAAGAAAATCCCCAGGAACCTCAAAATTACTATGCTGCCATGAAACAGTGTCATTGTTTTTCCTGATTTACAAAAACAAAAGAATCTGAAACTTGCTGTATTTGTAAATTTTTACCTATAATATATGAGGTTAGAAATCTTGCCTCCTGATGAATGTTATCTAGCAGCCCTGGGGCTCCCATTTCAGTCTTCATTACTGCAAATAAACAAGTGATTAAAATAATTAGATTTTAAAGAAACATTTAGGATGATCTTTTAACCTTAATATTGACTATTAGAGTAAACAGACTCCATGTACATTATCTGGAGTAGTCATGGAATGGCAATTCTGTGGTGTTGGACCAATTTGCTTTTTACTGTAAATCATATTTGACACAAAATATTATTCACAGTTGGCCCCACTTGATTTAAGTAATTCATATTTTCATGTTATCTGAAAGTTGTATTTTACCTTGTTGAATACATTTATGATAAAGATACACACATTCTAGCTATTCTGTCTGAATGTGCATGAATATGATCTCAAAAGGAAGAGCATTGCTGGGTGTATCATGACTCTTAAATGGTCTTATTAATAAAAACAAACCAGGGCCATGTATTGGGTTAAAGCTGGAAGATCAGAGAAGCAGAACAAGCCACAGCTTCCTCACTTCACCAATTCCTCAGCTGATCCTGTTTCCTCAGACTGGAAGTCTCTGTGTTCTCATCCAGAATGAATCTCAGCTGAACTGCTGCTCAAAAGCTTAAAAGCTTAACCAGCCCTAGTTCCTCATCCTCATGCCTTAAATACCTTTATGCTTCTTGCCATCACTTCCTCAGTTTAAAGGCTCTTGTTACCACGCCTGTCTGTTTCCAGTGTGGATTTGAACTCAGAGATCCAGAGATCCAGAGATCCTAGAATGCTAGGATTAAAGGTGTGAGTGCCACCATTTTCTGTCCTCTATATCTAGTGGCTGTTCTGTTCTCTGACCCCAGATAAGTTTATTAGGGTGCACAATATTTTGGGGAACACAATATCACCACAGCTCGGGATGCTGTGAATATATTGCTTTGACTGATTGATAAATAAAATACTGATTGGCCACTGGCCAGGCAGGAAGTATAGTGTAGGTGGGATAAGGAGAGAGGAAAATTCTGGGAAGTAGAAGGCTGAGTGAGGAGCCACTGCCAGCCGCTGCCATGAGAAGCATGATATAATGTACCAGTATACCATGAGCCATGTGACAAGGTATAGATTTATAAAAATGGGTTAATTTAAGATATAAGAGCTAGATAGCAAGTAGCCTGCCATGGCCATACAGTTTATAAGTAATATAAGTCTCTGTGTGTTTGCTTGGATCTGAGTGGCTGTGGGCCCAGCGGGATTGGAGAAATCTCCAGCTACAGAGTATTTTCCTTTCAATTATATTCTTTCTATTTATTTATCTTCAAGTGCCTAGATTAGTTCCTATACCATAAAATTTATAATAAAACAATAGTAATTAAGACATTTTAAAAGGAGTCAATTTTAATTGACAATTAATTCTAAATAAAATCTATAATCAGTCATTGTTATAATGTTATAACAATATTATGTAATACATTATGGCAATAGTTACATTTATCATATAATATCACATACATGACAATATTATATAACATAATAGCATATTGTAACAATATTATATAATATTTTATAATATATTTTAATGAGTTATTACATTAGGATTATATTCATTTTTCTAATTTTTATAATCAATTACAAGTCACAGGAAATGCCATAGTTGGTTATTGATTTGGGGATGAAAGAGTCCCCACCCGTGTCTTCCCTAGTGAAAACTGTTACAGAATATAAACTGATTGTCATACCTCTTCCAAAGATCTGGAATTCTGTCTCCTAAGAGGGAAAGATAAATATATATATATTTGGTGAGGAAGAGAAACTCCAAGGAATATGAAGTTCACAAAACAAGGATTTAATGAAATTCAGGCTATGACTTAAGATGGGTATGAGTGAAACCCCAATCATTCCATTGCCATTATTAATGGAAGATTGTTTTAATAAGCTCTCAGAGTATCACACACTTTCTGTGTCCCTTAGGAGTGATAGAAAAAGTATTTTGCAAGGGAGTATAAGACTGAAAAAAGAATTCATGTGGAATTCTTATTATATTCTATAGTTGGATAATCTCATCAAAATGCTTTAAGACATCTGGGCTTACCAGAGCAATGTAGATTAGAACTTTGGGGGACTTTTTCCCTTGTATTTCATGAGAAACAAAAGTATGTTTTGTTTGGAAATGCCAGTCTAAGAAACGAACATGAGAGAGGATAAACTGGTAGACAATATATGAATCAGATACTGGCAATATTGCAAAGATTTTGGACTGAAAGCAGTAGGAGGAATTAAAAAATGATTGTATATGAAAAAGGGCAAGAAATATTGCCAACATAAAGAGGCCTGAGGTTATTTGCAGTGAAAAATGGCATTCCTGCCCACACGAGACAAACAGTAAAGCAAACCCACACAAAATCTTTCAGAGAGTTATTACAGAATTTCAAAAGTGCAAAGATTCTGGATGACAAGAGAGAAATGATATGAACTAAGCAAGATACATTTCTAGATTATTAAGTGAACTAACTTGTCAGTAAGAATGTGGCAAGTAGGTATAAAATATACCTTCAGGGGATTCCCTCAGTCTAAGATTATAAAATTCTTTGATTTCACCAAAAGGGTAAAAAAAAAGTATCCAAAATCAGGAGCATAACTCTGTGCACAGCTTCACTGGGAATGAAAACAGTGAGCTACATTCTCTTGAAAACTGGTTGTTAAATTAAATAGACATAACCTATTAGAGTGACTCTGGGCGCTACAACTAAGAAAGAATTAAGAACCTTGTTAGTACTATCTATAGTAGCGAATATTACAGGCTGAATATAATGTTTAATCATTCTAACCTTGTTACCCATTCTGAAAGAATGTAAGTATGAGTCTATCACTTCGTCAAGTTTATTTGGAATAACAGGTATCATTGTTGAAATAACTGAGTGTAGGGCATGGCTTTCAAGTTACCTGAAGGGCAAAAAAGGAGCTAATAAATATTATCACTTAAAATAGAGCAGATACCCGTGCATATGCATATATATGTATATGTGTGTGTATATGTGTTTTTATATATATATATATATATATATATATATATATATGCCAGGTAAGCAATACAAATAAAAGCAACATTTTTCTTAAACATGCATATTAATAATGCTTAAAACAATTCAAGTATTTTCAGACAAATATTCCCAGAAAAATTTTAGACTTATTCTTCAGTCAAAATTCAAACCAATGGCATTTAGTACTTTGGAAAACACATTTTTAAAATATAATAGTGTCCCAATTTTATAAAAATTGGTTTAGTTCATTTTTAGACCCCTTCTACGTACTTTGTACATATTTACTGATTTACTTTTTAAAAAGTATTTCAATTGAGTAAACAAACTTTTCTTATAAATAAAAAAATGGACTAGGGATAAAACATTTTATTCTGCAATTAAATACAAACCAGGATTAGTTAGCTTAATAAACTTACAAACTTACATTAATGGCAAAACCATGATCGTATAAGAATTAATGGCAAACCCTTTCCTCTAAATTGTCTTTATTTATCTTCAGGAAAATAAGTTCATATATTTATAGACAATACATTTAAATTAAATTTTACCATAATAATCATTATGGGGAAGTTACAGAATCTGAGCACCATGAGCTGTGACACTTTATCTTTGGGTTCCAGACTCATTCTTTTGGTGCCAAATGCTCATGTGACTGTGACACCATGCAATTCATTACCTTGAAAATGAGAATCAAATGAGCTCAGAAGTGTATGTGAAAGATAGGAAGGGTGAGTTTTCAAAGCTCATGGCTTTATGGAAGAGAGGAAAGATAGGCGCATTTTAATGGAAATGGAACTTCATGCTGTGTGCAGGCCCAGGCTCTGAAATTTCATGGAAGTGTAGACTCCGGAGCACAGATGGCCTCTCCTGCTCTGCTGGAATTTTACTGAGTGGTCCACAGCTCTTCTTATTTGGACTTTCTCCAACAATTTATAAGAAAGTCATCTCGATCTGAGTAGTAAGCCCATGTTTGTTCTGTAACCTCTTTCGGTACCCACTTCCCTGTAGAGGCTAAGAGACAACAAAGCAGGAAAATCTTCAGGTTGTTTTGTTTTTGTTTTTTTCCAAATTCCAAAGTCCCATTATTTCTATACTTCAAAACCAATCACTGTCCTTACTATTTACATTAGATTTTGCTCACATATTATCTTGATATTCATCCTAAATGTATTCCTCTAAATGATATATACATATATATATATATATATATATATTATATTTTCAATATTTACTTTGAGTATGCTTGTGTGTATACAAGGGAGAGTTTCAATAACTTTTTCCTACCTTGTGGGGGTCCCAGACACAATAATCAGATTCTGGAGCTTGTCAGGAAACACCTTTACCCACTGAGCCCATCTTGAAAGACAAGCTTGTTTTTCATGTTTACAAAAGTGGTTCATTTCAAGACAGTATCTGTAACCTAGGTGTGCACGTCATGGTGTGTATGTGGAGGACAGCAGGCAGCTTGAGGGAGTCTGTGCTCCTCTTCCTCCACGCGGGTTCGGAGGCATGAGCTCAGCCCCACAGGCTTGGAGACCCAGTGCTCTCACCCGTGGCGCTCACATCCGGCTTCTGTTTCCTTTGATTTCTCTCTAATAAAATTATAATTACATTATCACCAATGTGGACGTTTCTTAAATAAAAACCTTTCAATTTAAGTTTATTTTAAACCATGTAAGCCATTTTAATAGTCTTTTCTTAATTAACATCATATGAATTCACTCAGCCAATGCAAAATATTATTTCCTCTTCCAAGATTACACTGTGAGTAGAATAAATAAATAAGTAAACAAGGAATGGGAAATTTAAAGCAATGTGCTTTTCTGAACGTACATGACAGAGAAACAGAGGCTGTAATGAGCCCCAGGATAAATGGGAGAGAGCTGTGACAAACAGGCACCTGGATCTCCATCCTGTTTGATGCACACAGAAGGTGAAGGGCTCTTTCCTTCAACCACCATGTCCGTAATGAGATAACCCTCTTGCTGACTACTAGAACACCATCAAAAAGACCCAGTGCTGGGAATAAGGACTTTCCCTCCTGTTGTGTTCATAATTCTCATGAAACTTTCACATGATTACCATTTTAATATTTTCATCAGATAATTTTAACATCTCTCTCCTTCTGGCTTTAAACAAACACTCAATGTCTTTGCTAATTAAAGTTGAGATGATTTTCTGGCATTTTCTACATCAAATGATTTTCAATTGAACTGTAAATTTTTGAATATTATATTATAAGTTTCTGGGGGCTTGATTAAACTTACTATTTGAGAAATCTTTATCCTCTATTGTTTCAACAATAGGCTTCTAATTGCTAGGTAATTCAAAGAGTTCCTTTATTTCTCACAGTCATTCCTAACACCTGTGACATTATTACTTGTCTCAAGGACGGGTGGAGCAATTACTCCTAGGTAGAAGGATTATCTTATCTTGCTTTAATGCTTCTGGCTTTATCTAACACCATTACAGTTTTTTTTTTTTAATACTGTCTGTATTTAATTTACTGATCGATATGTTCTTTTGTATAAAAGAAAAATTTACTGTTAGTCAGAATTTTAATTTCTTTAAACAAACATGTGCTAGCTATAATGGGAGACAGAGTTCATTTTTGCTTACAGTTTCAGATGGGTCAGTCTATCACAGCAGTGAAAGCAAGTTAAAGCACAGCTTTTCAGCTCATGGAAATCAGGGATCCAGCAAAGGAGATGGAACAAAGATGTTCCCAAGGGTGTGACATAGACTCTAAGGACACATATCCAGTGACCAAAGTCCTCAAATTAGTTTCACTTCCCAGTTTTAATTCCTCTCAATATACCACTATACATTGAACCCATTAAGGAATAGATCCAGGGGTTTAGCCTGAGCCCTCATTAATCAATCATTTCCCCAAAGTTTGCAAATAGAAGCCTTGACACATCACAAAAAGATACAGAGTTTTAAAATTATTTGTGAATGACATTAGAAAAGAAATGAATCAGACACACAAATAAGGTGTAAGTGATTTAAAGTAAATAATTGAACTGAATTCCCTTTGCAATTCCATTTTAAGCATTAAAAAAGTACTAGAATCTTATGAGAGGCTTTTCATACAGAACTGTGAATAATAAGATATCAGTCTTTATATTATCATCCTTTGAATGTATTTTTTTTTTTTTCCGTTTTTCGAGACAGGGTTTCTCTGTGTAGCTTTGCGCCTTTCCTGGGACTCGCTTGGTAGCCCAGGCTGGCCTCGAACTCACAGAGATCCACCTGGCTCTGCCTCCCAAGTGCTGGGATTAAAGGCGTGCGCCACCACCGCCCGGCCTGAATGTATTTCTGAAGTGACTTAGAAGGACAAACTTATGGACATATGAAAATAACAATATCTTAAAAGTTAATATTTGTTGATAGATTTTATTCTCCATACTTAGTAAAATAACAATTACTCAAATCTTATTTCCTTAAAGTTTATTATAACAGAACTACACAAACAAACATTGACTTCAGCCATTAGATTAGAAACACAAGCAAATTTTCAGAAGTACTTTTACCTGGTTTGACCACATTGAGCAAATATTATAAAAGGAATTCATTACATTCATGATTACATAATAAGTACTTTAAAAGTTATACTAAGTGAAGTAACACACATCCAGAAAGTTAAATTCTGCCTCCTTCTTTCATATGAGAATCCTAACCTATGAGTTTTATGAAGTTTTGTACATACTTTTTTTTATTAACATTCACATGATTATCCTAGATCTCTGGAAATGGCATTAGATAGATAACATCTGGAGCCCCATGCAGAAAATTGCCAAGTCCTTCTCCATTTACCTTTGTGCTGACAGAAACACAATCAGTATTTCATCCATTTATCTGTGTGGATTTGATGTTTTATGTTAATTATTGTTCCAAATTCTGAATAAATAGAAAAAATGAAAAAAAGTTTGTCTTTGCTAGGCTTGGAGTTTATTTCATGAGGGTCATTAATATAAGCACATTCTTAAGTAGCAAATGAAGATCACAGAGAGGAACTCCTTGGGAGACTGTGCAATGAAGACTGGAGAGCTTCTGAGGGTGAATTCAAACAGATAATGAAGATATTTATGTATAAATAGTATTCTTTTAATGAAGTTTGTCATGCATATAAGGCAATTATGAAACACTAAGCAATAGCTAATTTAAATGTTGGAGTAAAGTGAAAGGAAGAAATTCAAATAAGGGATATTACTGGACAAATGAAAGAACAAGTATCACCAGGCCAATATTTTTAAGAACTGAAGTTATGTGATTTCAGCGTGTGTGTGCTTGTGTGTCTGCAAGTATGTGTATATGTGCTTGTATCTGTGTATTTGTGTGTGCACGCGCATGTGTGTGTGACCATAGGTTGACACTGATGTCTTCTCAAATTGTTCTTCATTTTATATTTTGAGACCATGTCTCTTTCTGAACCTGAGGCTCACTGGTTCTGCTCAGCAGGCTGTTATGCAGTGAGCATCATGATGCATTCCTACTTTTTAAGGTGATGGAAATCTGATCTCAGATCTTCATGTACCAGAGATTTTTTTTGACTGAATCGTTTTCATAGACATTTGATTCACATTTTTATGAGATAAGTTCATATGTTCCGATAGAGCCTTACTGAACACAACTGGATCCTTGACAACATGAGGAAGACAATATAAGGAGGAAGGAAATGCGTTGCACGTAGGGCACAGTTACGATGCCCTTCGCCAGTGTGATTTGAATGTATAAAGTTTAACTTGCCGGTGTTTTAGAGATGCTCTGAAGTCAGTTGACATTATACTAGCCATCATCGTTGTTGTTGTTGTTTTCATGTAATTTGGTGGGAGTCTGCAATGGGAAGTACTCAAAACATTAAATACTTTTGAAAGACTGGTGAAAAAAAATTACAAAGTGGAGGATACAATGGCAATACAAACTTAATACAATGGTTGAGAATATTATTTTTCAGTCATATTATAAAAATCAATCTGATATAGTAAGATATATATATACAAATATATATGCATATATATACATGCAAATTTTGTCTATTAATGGAGGAGAAACCTAACACTGTATAAAAGTAAACCTATACAGTCAAGATTTCAATGCATTTTCAAAGATCTCTGAATACTGTCAATTAACATACATTAAGGTAGGGATAGAAGGTTACATGATTTTTACTGTTTGTAATCACAGAAAATTATCTTTGAAGTCTAGTAGATGTTTAAATATGATTATAAATTAGACAGATACCAAATTAGAAAAGTTAGCCATATTCTTCTCTTCAAAAGAAGAACAAAAGAAAATTTATTTTCAAAATATACCAAGTATTGATTTGTGTGTTCTGCTGCTGTCATAGTGGCTCATCTTCTTTGCACCTGACAAGTAGCTGGGGCGTTGGGTTCTGCATTGACTTCTGCTCTTCTATCTCCTGCTTCTTTTTCATTTTCTTTATTAAACTTGTGAATAACCAATCATGTTATTTAGCCAGTATGTAGTTGGAATCTTCAAGATTCAGAGAACTGTGTAAAAACTGAGAACCCCTACATAGACAGGCTTTAAATGTCTCCTTATATCCCTAGTCATTGCATCACCATTCAGGGCTTCAAAGATATTGGTTTTGTTTAGTGCTTTATCACCTGTAAATTTCCTTCAATGAATTAATATGAATTTACAAGTATACCAATTAAATAATCTGGATTCAGTAGAAACTGATCTGGACATGATATCTAAGTGCATTGACAAAAGAACGAATGTGAAATTGGAGATGTAGCATAGGTAGATGGCAATTCTCCATAACAAAATAGATGTCTTTCACCTTTACTTTGTGGGTCATATTTAAAAATTATCTGCCCTGTAGAAACCATCATAAATTGAAAATGCATTTCATATACCATGCATCTCAAACTCCATAGCCTAGCACCCCTTATGTGCAGAATCTAGGCTACTCAAATTTTGAATGCATAACTGACTGAGAGCTGTGGCTTGAGTCAGCTGTCCATGAAGTTAAAAGATTATCATCTCAGTATGTCTACTTGGAAAAAAAAGTTCAAATTTAAGTCTAGTTTCTGCTGAATGCATATTGACTTCACAGCATTTTATTTTCAATGAATTTCATTTAAATTCAAATTTCAGACAGTAAAAGATTATCATACTAGGCTCAGTGAAGTAGGCTGCCATGCAGTGAAAGCACCATGTGTATGTTACTTGAGGGTGGCCTATATTAGATGATTTTGATCCCTTGTTAGATAACAGGAAAGTGGAGACCTTATTCTTAAAACTATAAGCAACTGGAATGAGCCAACAGCCATGTAATTCAAGGAAAGGAGCAATGTCTTATATGAAAACAGATGACTGGTCAATACCAAGATTTCTTTCTAGTAGATGTGGAACACTGAGCCTGTTCATGCTGAGCCCAGACTTTGGACTTAGAAAATGAGGTCAATGGGAAGTGTCTAAGTTAGGTCTACTATTACTATGGTGAAATACCATGAAAGAAAACATGCAGAGGAAAGTATTTATTTATTTTACTCTTCCATATCACTGTTCATCATTAAAGCAAATCACGGCAGGAACCTGGAGGCAGGAGCTGATGCAGAGGTCTTGGAAGATAGTTGCTTACTGGCTTGCTCCTCATGGCTTGCTTAGCTTGCTTTCTTATAAAACTCAGGAAAATCATACTACCCACAATGTGCTGGACCTGACCTCATCAATCATTAATTAAGAAAATGCCCTACATGCTTGTCTGCTTACAGACCAGATATTCCAAAGGCATCTTATCAATTGCGGTTTTGTTCTTTTCAGATGACTATAGATAGTGTCAAATTGACATACATCTAGTCAGCACAGGAGGTACATCGCTGGATTTGGGTTATTGAGTTATGTAGCAAGCATATAAAATTGGTTAGGCAATAACACGGTTTATTATGAGTGTCTTCTTCCGCTGCAGTTCGACAGCACACCATTGTCATTTAACATATTACATCAAAGAAAAAGGTAAGAAAATTGAGTGGCATTTATCACCATCCCTCTTTATAACCGTTGAGTTTGTGGTACTCCAATGGGATGGATTGTGTTTGCTTCAAATTGATGAGTTGGATCATCAGAACCATGTGAATTCATAATTCAAAATGTGACTGATTTGGAGAGAGGTGCAAAGAATTATTCAGTGAAAATGCAGTTATTAAGATGGGTCTTAATCCAGTATAACCAGTCCCTTTTCAAAAGATAGAAACACTGGTGAGGTCATACAAACAGGTAAAATGATGCAAATGACCTTGCCTTGTATAAAGCAAAGAGGAAATTTAGAAGCGATCAACTCTATTTATAATATCATCTTGGAACTCAAGACTCAAAGAATTTCAAAAAAGCAAGCAAAAGAAAGAAAAACTCTAAAATTTCACTTTTGTTTGTGTTACAAAAAGACATGTATCTCATAAATAAATCAACAAAATGTTTGCTTTTTCATTAAGTGTGATTTAATATCTCACTAAAGTAATTATAATATGTAATGCCATTGTGTATTAATTTTATAATTAGTTAATAAATATAAAACTTTCTCGAAGCAATCCTTAGAGAGGGCAAGTGTTATGACAATCCTATTCATAGTTCTACTTTTAATTTTATTTCATAGGGAGACATAAGGTCATTTTCATGCATGTACATCATTTACATTGAGTATATGTCAATCTATGCCTTAATTCCTACTCCATTTCCTCCATCACTACACACGTTTGTTCTCTTGTAATTCACATTTCCTTCTGCAGTCATATCATCTGACCATAGATAGTTTTATGCATTTGTTAACTATAGTGTCCTCAAATATAAGAAAACATGGTATTTCTCTTTCTGAGCACAGCTTAATTGGTTTAATATGATTATGACAAGTTGCGTACAGTTACTATTGAGTAACATAACCACACTTTTTATGGTGGAAAAAACTATGTTTAATCTAATTATGGCAACATGCTGGTTTGTTTGGGAATTTCTGTGGGGGGCCCTTTGGCCAACAACTCAATTAGTGGAAGCTACATTTGGAGACAAGAAATGACCAGTTGGGACTCTGCCTCCCCCATTACATAGTGATTTCATTTAGAGCACCTTCATATATGTACATATTTTAGAAAGTTTTTATTATATTAGATTCCCATACTATCTCTCAAATGTCCCTTAATTTTAGTTGTCTCTCCCTAAATTTCATCCAAAAATCCCTTCTTTTTTTCTCCCTTCCAGCTTGATCTTCTGTTTTCGGCTCTTCCATCCATATCTACCTATTCTATTTCCCTTTCTTAATAGGATCTATCTGTTCCCTCTAGTCACTTACTCTGTACCAACCTCCCGAGGCTTTGTGGATTTTAAAGTTATCATCACAGCTAATATCCACACATAAAGGAATGAATACCATTTTTGTATCTCTGGGTATAGGATAGGTCACTCAGGATGATTTTTTTTTCTAGTTCCATCTTTGTGGCTTCCAATTTCATGATGTCATTTTTTTCATGACTGAGTAATACTCCATTATATAAATGGAGCACATTTTCTTTATTCATTCTTCTGTTGAGCTGTTTCCAACTTCCAGCTATTCTGAATAGAGTATCAATGAGCATGAATGAGCAAGTGTGGACGGGGTTCACAATAGGGAGAAAAGCATGTCATTACTCCAGAATATCCTTAGGTAGTCCCCTGGGAATGGGAGCAGAAAATGAAGAGAGGCCTCAGCAGGTCTGCAAGAGGACTGAGGATGAGGCAGGGAGATTTGATTTATTAGGATAATGCTGGGAGAGGTAAAGATCTGCAGTTAGCATACCTGCATCCCTGGAAGGAGTGACCTCTGGGTTTCCAGCAACTGTCTGCTGGAGTTGGGGGCTAGGATAAAGCAAGAAGTGTGGGGAGGGAGGTTAGGAGGAGGAGGTCTATAGGCCCTATCGCATATGGATGAGGGGCGAGGCTGCAGCAATGGTTGTGCTGCAGAGTTGAAGATGAGATGGGGATTTGATTTGGTTCAGTGATGCTGGACATTAAATCACACTGTGAACCCCGAGTTTGCATTTGCATTAATGAAATAAAATCAACTTTGGTTCAGGGGGCAGAACCAGTAACCTATTGACCAGAATTAGCCATAGGGAGTCCTGAGAAGCCAGGATTAAGGACAGGGAGACACACACAGGAAGGAGTAAGGAGGGACTTGGGTTCCATACTTCTTGTAGATTTTGGGCATGTGGTGTGAGAGGTGCTCCTTGGGTATCCAGTAAATAAGGGAAGGTCAGCTGGTTGCTCTGCTGCTTCTTCGATCTATGGGGTTTTCACTCAATATCTGACTCCTGAGTCTTTATTGGTAACAGGAGAATTTAAATAAAAACATCAGAGGAACAGATGGAGATATGAAGTTAGTTTACATCCTTCCCTGGCTGACGTTTTGCTGTTTTAACTTTACATTTTGTAAAAAAAAAAAAAAAAAAAAAAAAAAAGAAAGAAAGAAAGAAGAGAGAGAGAGAGAGAGAGAGAGAGAGAGAGAGAGAGAGAGAGAGAGAGAGAGAGAAATTCTGAGGTTCTAGATCTCCAGATCCTTTCAAATGCAACTGTGCCTCTATCATCGACTCAAACACCACATATAATGCATGTTCTCCTTAGAGCTGTTCCTGCACTCATGTTCAAACCCATGGACTTAGACTCTAAAGTGAGAAATACCTCTGTAACTATAGCAAAAATTGTAGGTGTTCATTTGTCATAGAGAATTGTATTCAATTTATAGATTTAAACATGGACAGTTGACATTATTCATTTTAACTTTAAAAAGTTCCTATTTTGGTAATTGTTAGGGCACTTCAATTTTCCTATGCTTCATTAACCTTCCATCATAATAATTCCCCACGTACTCTTGATATTCAAGTCTCCTAATGTTACGCAAATGTGTAAAGACAGAAGTAAAGGGAGACTCTCTTACATCTGCTCATTTTATATTTAATTTGTTTAGCTTCATATTTTCTAAGTTTTCCCCTCCCAAATGGTTTCACCATCTTAAATGAATTTATAAGACATCAATAGTGTGAGTGCACAGTGATCCATCATCTCTCAGACCTTTCTTTCACAAATATGCAAATTTTACTGATTACCAGATTTATGTCCTTCTGCTAGGCTGTAAATTAGTCCAAGGGGAAAAAAATCTCAAAGCAATTTCTGTTAGAGTTTCTCATTATTTTTTATCAGGCATAAGAAGCTTAATTAATTAAATATATGTTAATGTGTGTCATATTTAATGCATCATTTCCTTATTCATGTACACAGATATATGGAAAACATTGTTTTCAGAGCATAGCTTTTTGACAGAATTATTTCACTTGAATTGATATGTAGAAATGTGACTCAATTATCAGAAAATATTTTTACATTTTACTCAATATTTTTAATATGTTTCACATGTTAAACTTTATGCTAAAAACTAAGAACATAGAGACAGAAAAAAGAAAATAATCAGATGCCTAATGGACTTCACAGGATAACAATCAGGAGTCTATGATACATTAATTAAATAGTAACGAAAGAAAACCTTATGAAAATAAGCAGGGCTGGTGTCTTAAAGAGAGGCCTTTTACTCAACATGTATCAATTTTGTTTTGTTTACTAAAAATTAATTTGAATTTATAATTAGTAGATAATATGCTGCCTTCACCTTGGCCCTTTCCCATTAATCAAGCAAGATTTAATCTCTCTTTATATCTTTTGCATGCCAGAGCATGTGAAATCGGTGTTAAATTCGAACCCTTGAGATAGGTCATGGCAGTTGAAGCCTTTCATCTCAGCATTCGAGAAACAAAGACAGGAGTATTTCCATGAGTTCCACAGCAGCCTAGTCTAGTTACCAAGTTCTGGGACAGCCAGGTCCACTCAAGTAAAACAAATAAGAAATAGAAATAGAAATATGTTGAGCTAAGAAATATATATATATATTTTTTGAGAATCTTGAGTATGGGTGGAAGATACTCCTGAATGTGTAATATATGCTAACATAGCCTTTCAGTACAGAAAGAGAAAAAGAAAAAACAGTGGAAAGGAACAAAATGAAGAAAATGTTAGTTCCAGAATTACCTTATTTTCTGGCATACCATAATATGAAGTATCATGCTCCACTGTGTTGTCCCCTTCCATGATGAGAACAGTACTCTGAAACTATGAGAAAAAAAAAATCCCTTCCTTCCTTCCTTAGCTGGCTTTTGTCAGATAGTCTGTTGAAGCTAAGACAAAGAAAATAATACATGATTGCTTTTTACAATGTATAGTTCTCCCAAATCATGTTATGATTGTGGATATACCAGGGAACATTGACTGATTATTCCTTATTAATAAATGAAGACACGCTTCTACTCTAGTTAGAGCAACTGCAAGCACTCTGTAAGGACAAGATCTTCCCAATACCTAAGAAGCATCACATATTTGGAACCTGCACTATTTTATCATGCTGGGAGACAGTCCACATTAGTTTAGTTCCTTTGGGCCCTGTATTTTCCATGAATTATCTTAAAATTTGCACTTTGCCATGAACTCTGGTGTCTTTGATTTTACTCTAGAGTTGAAGCACCCACTGAATTCTTCTTGAGGAAAAGGTACAATTTCTACAGGTGACAGTAGGGCAATTTCTTTGAGACACTACAGGTTCATCCTTATAAGGGAACACAAAAATGTCCACAGAAATGGATATTCATGTTCTATGAAGTCATACTCAAAGTGAATTTTCATCTCCACTTTCAACACACTTTTCAAAAACATCACAGTGACTATACATATGTATCAAAACACATAAGAGTTCTAAAAGGAAAATATCACACTATTTTTATTATTGTGATCAGAAATTAAAATCCATGACAAAAAAAAGATGTTGATGTTTTTTGTAGTTCTCTTATAGTTCAAATTTTCCACTAGCCATGTTAATGAGAGCATATCACAAGTCAAACTGAAGCAAAGATGTTATAAAGGATTTTAAGGAAATTCATAAGGAAATGGTGTAAGCTTTGTTTTTAAAATGTAGAAAATGCCATCTCTAGACTGCAACCATGTTACAATGACAGACCACAATAACATCTAAATATGTTTATTTTCTTACAATTTTGGTAGAAAAAAATGATAATTTCTCAAAAAAACCTTTCATTAAAATGTTTACATTCATTAAGATGTAGGGTGTTACTCTTCCAAGTTTGACTCCTAACTGCTCTTTAAACTTTTATCTCCCTACTGTAATTTAGTAAAATCATAAGTTTCAAACAAAATACACTCAGTAGGTCTGTAGATCATAATTTCTGGTTGCTATTGTTGGTGATGGTGGATGTGGTAGTGCTATTCCTGTTTGAGACAGGATCTCATGTAATCTAAAAAGGTCTTGAACTAACCATGGTACTGCAAAATAAATGGGAACTCCTGATCCCCTTGTATTAGCTTCCTGAGTGCTAGATATTCAGTCATGTGTCACCACACCCAATATCACCACTATATCTTTCATCTCATGGTCAAAATCATGTTCATTCTTTGCCACACTAAACAACATGTATTCTGGAAGCATTTGCAAACATGATTTATGAGCATTTAAACAATGTGTGATAATGCTACCCTTTACTATTCCGTGATTCTAATAGAATTATATAGAACAAAAGAATGATGATATCTTTGCTTCTCATGTTTAAACAATGAGTAAAGGAAGACAAAGAAATATAATCTCACTAATGACAAACACACACTTGTATCCAATAAGTGGGCAAGCCTTAAAGGGTATTCAGATAGACAGGATTAGTGGGAAGGCAGGATGTAGATAGAAATAGTTGATATATAATAGAAAGACAGACAAATAGATGATTGATAGATAGATAGATAGATAGATAGATAGATAGATAGATAGACAGATAGATAAATGGATGATATAGTGAGGTAGATGGATGATAGAGAAATAGATGTAGGATGGATGATAAATGTTGAATAGGTAGATGATAAACAAATATAAGAGATAGATGATAGATGGCACTCTATAAAATGTAAGTTGTTCAAGATAAAAGTGGATTTTATCAACAAGTTTGATCTGTTGTCATACTTTGCTACACACAGGGATTCTGGAATCTAAACTTTATTAATACACTAGAAGAAAAGCACCTACAAACAAGTATTAATGCCAATAGAGTTATTTTGATGACTTCAGGATTGTCTTTATTGCTTGACATCACACATTTAAGAGTTGTGGAAATTTTAATTTATCTCAGTTTGAAAATTAGATTTACTCAAAGGAAAAATAAATCTTAGATAATCTGTCTACATTTCTCCAGGTAATTTTATAACTGAGGGCCAGGTTTCCTACAAAATAAACCACATACCCTCCCATAAGAACTGGAGGGTAGAACACTATCTTCCCCAGTGATTATATTTAAAGAGATGGATCCTAGACCTTTGAGAGATGACCGTAGACTAATTTGTGTAAGAATCATTAAAAAAAAAAAAACCTTACATGTCAAGTCATTGGAGAAAAGATTTATAATTGTAAGTTTTCACAAGTCTAACAAGTAGTTCAGAAGCCGCAGGTTAAGAAGAAGCCAATCTGGATTTTACTCATGTTATGGGAACTTTAAGACCCTCTTAACTAGGATCCATGAAATTTAGTATATAAACTTAAAATTGAATTTTATACTTGATGTGATGTCCTCAGTGGGCTCATAGCTCAGTGGCACAATGATAGTTTAGCATGTGTGAGGTACTGTGAGCAACCTCCAGAACACAAAGAAGCACAATTTTACCAGCTGAATTTTCTCTACATATTTCAGTAATTTTGCCATGTTAATATGGCAGCTTAATAATACATCTGTTGATAGAATCATGTTGAACTGTGAACATCAAAATAAATGTGAATGGCCACGCTATTTGATTACACCCATTCATTTATTTCTTTTGCTGCTATAATGAATAGCCTTTTAATGCCTATTTTTGTTGCTAAATGATCCCTTGTCATAGCAACAAAATAACAAATCCCAGGATAGAAGTTTCTGAACACTCATTAAAATGGCATAGCTCTTCAGATGTCTTGGGTTCATTGAGACTAATTATACTCAGAAATGTCACCAAGACAAACTGAGTTTAAAAATACTAATCTGTTGTGTCTAAATAATCAGAATGCATTTTAAGGGGTCTAGAAATTGTATTGACTGATTTTATTTAGCAATATTTTAGACAAAATTAGTAACTGTGATGATTCGCTACCAAATTCTCAAAGCAAACATTATTCACAATCATATATCATTTTGTTTTGTGAATATGTTTAGAGAATCTTAGAGCCAATGTTATATTTTTAGAACTTTTTTTTTTAAATTTAGAAATGATAATAAACTAAGACCAAGTAACAGTTAAAGTCAAATGTTCTGAATATGAATTCCATATACTCATTTTAATCTGTAAGTGGTGCTGGAGTGGCATATCACAATATGGATATATAGAAATACTTTTTGAATGATTTTATAAATGCTACAACATAATGCAAAAGCTTCCCTGCTCTCTTGTAGACCTGGAGCAATGTCTACAGACACCCAGACCTCATTTTATTTTCAGGAGAACCTGCACAGATGTTCCAGTGTGAATGTCAGATCTCACATGTTGAGTAATTGTTAAGTAACTATCATTTAAAGTAAGAGATATAATAGTTTATTGACGTATGGAATATGCCAATGGAGTGAAAATGTAGAGACATACTCTTATGGGAAATAACTTCACAGCAATTCTGTTTTAAAATGTGTGACTTTCCCCTGTATATTATACTACAGTACATCCCACATTCATAACTTACTTTCAGACACTTATATGCAAACAATGTTATAAGCTATTATTTGTTGTCTTGTTTGGGGAAAGCTAACATACTTATACAATGTTGAGAGAGGAAGAAGTTATATTGGAACAGAGTACTGGCATTTTGTTGATTTGCTTTTTGTTTTTATAGTTAAGCATATGCTTAATTATTCATTTCAGGCTTCTGACACCTACATATCCCACACAAAAATGTAAACATATATTCACACAAACATTGGTGCTAAGAAATTAATGATAGTTTTATTTATAGCCAAAAAAGTCTGAAGCACTGATGAAAATTGTCTCATCTAAAGAACATGGCCCTAAGAAACAATGTAAGGAGCAAGCCTTGGGTCAAAGAGAAAAGTTTCCTAATCTCATGATCACTCTTGATGACAGATAGAAGGACTCACCTGCTGAGAAGCAGAACCTGTCCATGTTGCTAAAACAGGCTGTGTCTACTTTGCTTGTACGAGAGAAGGAGGTTTATGTTTCTGTTTTAAGGCAATGATATATATCACCTGACAGGTTAACTGAACTGTATTTTCATAGAGTATAAACAGAGCAACAAAGAATACTGAATGAAGTGACTTTTTATTAAATTTTGTATTAAAATATAATTATAGCACTGACCTCTACCCTCCTGTTTCCTCCAAACTCTCCTATATCCCTTTCCTTCAAACACTCCTATTGCCTCCAATCACTCACAAATTGATTGCATCTTTTAAAAATTATATTTTCTTACACACACATATATGTGCATAAATATGTAAATACAACCTACTACCTACTAAGACTCTTAACTGTGTCAAGTGTGTGTGTGTGTGTGTGTGTGTGTGTGTGTGTGTGTATGTGTACTATCTCCAGCTGGCCGCACTTCAATGTATGGATCTAATATATGATGCCAGTTCCTAATACACATCTTCATAGACACAATGTGAACATGGTGAAAAAAATTTCTGATGTACAGTTCTTATCTATGATTAATGAAAATATTTGATTCTTGTCAATCTTATTGGCATATGACAAATGTAATAGAAGACAATAAAAAAGGAAGCTACAATTCTTTCAGAAAATACAACTATCTCATACCCTATGAAATATTAAAGTAGGATTACCAAAACAAATTGGCCATTTTTCATTTAAAGACATAAATACTTTCATACAGATAATAGTGTGTGATTTGTACTGCCTATCCAAGCTGTTTGTACATATAACACACCCTGTTACACATAACGGCATACTGTATAAAACAACACTGAAAAAGAAAAGGAGTACTTAAGGAGTCATGTGTTCTCTTTATTCTTTTATTGAAAAATAATTTTATTGTCATGCTATATGTTCTGATTAGTTTTCTGTCTGCAAATTCCTCTCATATCCTTCCCAATTACAATCCCATCCAAATCCATACCATTTCATTATCTTTCTCCTTAGAAAATAATACAAGTGTCTAAAAATAATAATAGAATAACATAAAACAAACTTGAATAAGACAAACAAACGGAAGAAAAAGAGCCAAAGAAAAAGCCTAAGAAACACCTACAGACACAGAGACACAGAAGGATACACACACAGAAATCCCATAAAACACAAAACCAGAAACAATAATATGTACAAGCAAAAAAAAAGCTGTAAATCTGTACAGTTAAAAATATATGCCCTGACAAAGCATTATGATACAAAATACATCCAAAAATTCCACCAAGTTCAAATTTTGTGTTTGCCTTCCATTACTGGGTATGGGACCCGTCCTTTAAAATGTTTTGTATCCCCAGTGAGACTCCCATGGAGAAAAGTAATTTCTCGTATGGGAACTTTTATCAACTGGAGATATCTGTATCCACTTCCCCCAAATCTTTGCAGGCCCTGTGCATGCTACCTCAGTCTTAGTGAGTTCATATGTGCATCACTCCTGCTGATTAGAAGGCCTCTTTTCCTTTGTGTTCTCTATCCACTTTGGATTTTACAATCTTTCCATCTCCTGGTCTTCAGGTTTTCCTGAGATCTCTGGTGGAGGTATTTTGAGAGAGACATCCTGTTTTGGACTTTAAAGGATATTTCTTGGTCTCTTACTTACTACACATTGTCCAACTGTGAATCTCTTGTTCCATCTACCTTAGGAGGAAGTTTCTCTGATGATGGCTGAGCAAAACCCAGATATATAATTATAGCAGAATGTCATTAGGAATCATTTTATTTCTGTTCCATTTGGTTCTATATAATTTCACTGTCGTTAAGTCCTATGAATATCAATTATATATATATATATATTGTTTGATAAACCAGACATAAGAGTGAAAAATCTTTCAACTTTATTTTTTTCTCAAGATGAGAGGGGCTATGTATAGAATTGATAGTCATTCCATCTTAACTATAAATAGATTTAGGATATATATAGTTAGTAGTTTAAATTTTACCCCTAATCATCACTTACACAGCATTACTATCTGACAAAATCATTTCAAATTTTGCTTCTTAATTAAAATCAGAAAAATATTTTTCACTTTATGAATATTCTAATTACTTATCCAATCATTAAGACTAATGAATTATCACTCTAATACTGTGTAAGAGAATTATTTTCTACTCATGAATAATGACTAATCTGAACCTATTTTTAAAGTGCTCCCTTCAATTTCTTATCATTACACTAAGATGTTTGATTACTTAAATGTTCATTTGAAGATTTTTTTTAATACTCCTAGTAGACTACTATTTTATTGGAAGTATATTTATACATGCTCTTAGGATTTCAATATTTCATATTCTGGAGGCAGCAAATATAAGCACTTCATCCATATAAAACCCATTCCTCATAATGACCCTTGAGACAGGGATAAAGTTTCTCTATTCTGACACAAAAAAACTAAGGCACTGAGGAGTAGTTTCTCAGATGCCTATCCTAGTCACAGGTAAATCCTCAGTTGAAACCCAGGCAGTCTTGCTCACAGCCTCCTAAATCCCTACGAATCTGTCTTCTTAAAATCTAAAATTCTCTTTATTTTATGTTTGAAATTCTCATTTGAAATTCATATTGATTACAATCAGTATCACAAACTGATAGTAACACTGATTATTATTGTTTCTAATTGTGTTCTTCCTTGTAACTCAGAATACTCTGTTTTGGGGAAATATATTATAAACTTATAGCCAGTAGAGAATAATTTATTTAAATATAAAAGTTTTATCAATATTTTTGGTCATAGAAAAGTCTATAGCTTTATTTTTCAAGAATTTATCAAAATGAGACTACTGTATTCTACACTTGAGAAATTAGTTAATGAAAGGTTTTACTATTTCTTCTGATTTAGGTATTCCTTAACTTCTTGCAGTTCTTTTTCCAATGGACTATTAAGGCTCAATGGACTATTAGCCTTCCACACTGGCATGTCTGCTGATGTCATCCTTGTTCAGGTTTTGTTTAAGAAACAGTGTTGTTGAGATGTCATGTGTTTAGCCTCACTAGAGTTTCTAGAAGACACAATCCCACAATTGGTTATTTGACGCCAAGTGGTTAACCCTAAAATCATATATATATATATATAAAATTATATAGACTGATTATATATATATATATATATATATATATATATATATATATATATGAAACAGTGTTTATATGTATGAACAGTTAAAGAAAAAGAGGTCACATATTTTACTGGGTAGAGTACATGGAAGGGGGTTGAGGGAGTTAAAGAAAGGGAAAATGATGTTATTATATTATCAATTCAAATGTAGAGATTTTAATAAACATATCTTTATTTTTAAAAATCATGTGAGCTTTGCTTACACTGCATGGTCTGTTGTATCTATCAAAATGTCATCATGGGAAATAGCATCTAAGTGAGAGCAGCCTTTACCAGAAGAATTCTATGTGTGTGCTACACTTGCCCTTTAGAATGACCTAGGGAAGCACACAACATGTTTACTCAGCCTTGGAGGAAAGCAAGGTTGAAGGAAGCCATATGCATTGCCCATTCCTAAAAACATACTGATGCAATTTGCAAGCCTGAAGAGTCATTCACTGTTTATGCTGTAGTGCACAGCTTTGATTCATCTCTTTCCTTCCATGATGGTAATAAAAGCTCTTGTGGTTTTTCTTCTATTGTTATCATCAAGAAAATGTACCTTTATCATTACTGACTATTACAACTGTAAAGGAAGTAAAGTGCTACAATGTGGAAAGTAGAATTATGAAATATTTCATTCTATTTCCTTGCTGAGATTAAACAGTTGACACAACAGAGAACTAGTATTTATTGATTTACCATCTGTCCATAATCTGTTATTCACTATTATCTATAAAAAATATATTTTCAGCATTATTTGGGAGTCATATATAATATGAAGATTCTGTCTTCTATAATCAAAGCTTCTATGTTGGGATTCAATTTTGTTTTCTACTTAAATCTATATATGTTCATAGATTCTATATATATTTGACAATTCCTTAATTTATGTCCATTCAGATTCAACATTAAACACTTTTTGAAATAATCATGGCACAGCACAACAGGGACTTCATCTGTCTTTATTAGAAATAAATTGTAAACATTTTATGCAAATATAACTTAAATATTGTATGCAAATATTACCATTTTACTAGAGGTATCCAGTGTAAATATTGAATAACTGCTTTTAGCCTTTTGTATTATCCTCAATTTTAGAAGATATGTCCACCTGCATCATAAAGATTATGGATCAGAGAGAATGCTGTGCCATATATGTTTATTACACATAGTACTCAGATTTTCCACAAAGTAATTACCAAATGAATGTGTGGCTTGGTGCTGTGGGAAATAATTGAAGGAGAGAAAGCTGTTCCTGTTTAAAGATTGTCTGAATACACTGAAGCTAGAAGACAATATTACACAGTGCTATGCTCAGTTGTCACATATTTTGTTTATTTGAATCACAGTCTTAAAAGCAGTTTAGCTTAAGCAAAAGCAAATCCTCCTGACATGCCTTTGAGCATTGTGAGGTTTAATGATGCTAGCTCAGCAGTGTAATTAACAGTACCCATGATATACAACAATGCTATGTTCTCCAGTACAATAAACAGAAGGCCTGTGCCAGATTGCTTGTTAAGGTACACACGCTATCAAAGTATAGCAGATGAAGCAATCCCCTAGTAACCTTCTAATGAGCTCAAGACATCTGTAACCTAATTCCAGAAATTTGTGCATGAAGATTTAAGCTCTTAGTAATGGTTAGGGTGGAATTATTATCATATAGTTATGGATGCTGTATAGAAATAGTGAGCAGACATGCACCCCAGACAGTATGTGAAGAAATACGTTTGTGTCTGACAAGAATAAGCACACCCCAAGATTAATGATAGACCTTACACAAATGAATATCACCATGTCAAAATGAAAATGAAAGATTATTAACAAGAATGTGGTCAAAATTAAGAGATTTTGTAATGATTAATTTCCTTGAAAAAAGTTACAAATTAGTTACTTTACTATATTTTTCACTGTATATAGAGAGACCTGTGTGTAGCAACAATTTAATACACCCCATGGCACTAGGAGATAGTTTATTTCAAAAGACACAAAATTCTTCTAACAGCAAAGGTTCTTGACAGTTTAGCTGTTGATAGTTCAGGCAGGGCAAATACAGTAGTAGGTCGTGTGCATACACTTTTCATATACGCATGTACAAGATTGTTCTGAGGTTGTTTATTGAAAACATACAATTCAAAAGCTAAAGAAATGATTTCTATATCCACTAGCATTCCTACTTCTTTTCAGAAACAATTTAGATAAGCAATAAGATATTAAGAATAAAGCACTCGCAAGTCTCTTATTGTCTACATGTTTAATAGTTATGGGTGTGTGTGTTAATCAACATTGACTGCAACAAATCACTGTAGTTGGAAGATTTCTCTGGTCCTGCCTGGGCCCTGCAGTCAGGACGGATCTCTCCCACATGCATCCTGCAGTTGCTTGGTCCCAAATAAACACACAGAGGCTTATATTATTTACAAACTGTGTAGTCTATGGCAGGCCTCTTGCTAGCTAGCTCTTATATCTTAAAGTAACCCATAACTATTAATCTATGTATTACCACATGTTCTGTGGCTTTACCTGCATCCCATTACATGCTTCTTCCTGGATGGTGGGATGGCATCTCTCTGCCTCTCCTTTCTCTTCCTCCTCTCTCTCTTTGATTTCCCTGCCTGGCTCGATCCTGCCCTGCCAAAGCATAGGCCAAAGCAGCTTTATTTGTCAACCAATGAGAGCAACACATATCCACAGCATACAGAAAAACATCGCATAGCACTTCCTCTTTTCTGTCTAATCAAAAAGAAAGGTTTTAACTTTAACCTAGTAAAATTACATATAACAAAACAGTTATCAAATAAGAATTACAGTTAATCTAATTTATTTATATTTGGAAAATTCAAAGAAAATATTCTATTTATCCTATATTTGTGAGTCTAAACTTTCAAATCTAATTTATCTTTTAATCATAACCACTGAAAACTATATCTAGTCTTCAAGTCCATCAAAGACCCCAGAAGGATATAATATTACCTAAGTAAACAGGAAATTCATTGTAAGTAACTTCCAAAATTCTGGAAATGACAGAGACAGCTGCCTGCCTAGACAGTTATCAAAAGTTTCTCTGTAACGTTGGGGCATCCATCTTTAGCCAATAGGCCTAGAGTTTTTTAATAGCTTCTCCCTGTGTCCTGTAGAATATTTAAAAGTCTCCTCTGTGAAGCAGGAACCTGAAGAACCATTTTACCTTTCAAAGTTCAGTGGTCACCTTCCTATGGGTCCTGCTTGTCTGGTTTATATAACATATTATCAGCAGTCCAGGCAAGAGCAGTTTCTTGCCCAAATGGCTATTTTGCCAAGAAGAAGATAAACTCCATATGGAGTGTCTTCAATGCCCATCTTCCTCTCCAAAGTAAATTGGTGCTGACAGGAGCAGATGTGTTTCATTGTCCATGAAGTCTAAATTTTTAAAACATTTTAAATGCCATATTCTGTAGGTCTTTGAAGTATTTGAAGATTACCTACCTAACTGAATTGTATCTATGTATACCTAGAAAACTTAACTAATATGACTATGTTTGACTATCATAGAAGACTAATTACTAATCTGTATTTCTTAATTATACATTGCAATATAAATGAGTTACATAAACATAATACTTTAAATGAGAGTATATATATATATACATATATATATAAATATCAAAATGAACTTTACATTTGTGTCAATAAACTAAAATACATAGCAATGTAAAACATTTTAAACAAGTTGTTTTTCTTTATCCTATCATATTTATATCCTCTTTTCTTCTTTAGAAACAGATTGCATTTATAGTCAATCAACCCCATTTAAATAAAAATAAGCATTTATAAATAATATTTTGGAAACTTGGGTGTAGCTTCTCTTACTACTTCCTGCTGATAGGGAGTACTGGTAATCT
This sequence comes from Peromyscus californicus insignis, assembly GCF_007827085.1. Taxonomy (NCBI): domain Eukaryota; kingdom Metazoa; phylum Chordata; class Mammalia; order Rodentia; family Cricetidae; genus Peromyscus; species Peromyscus californicus. The sequence goes on along the minus strand of NW_026294617.1, from coordinate 24,505,811 downwards.
TACAGGGATCCTGAGAAAATTAAGAATTATGATCAAGTTCTTACTGGAATAGTCTGTGAGATTGCATTTTCTGAGTCAGTTGCTTTAAAGCCATTCTGGATGTTGGATGATCTGGAGACGATTCAGGGTGTCTTGGCTGATCAAGCCATCTTAGTTTAGAAGCAATCCATAGGCTCTCATCTTCTGTGGAAACAAAAACAGAACCTCTTTTCCAAAGCAATGTGTCCTTGGACACAAATTTTGAAATCACAATACCTTTAAAATATATATTGATTTACCTCAGCAGTCTTTCTGTAGTTAAAAATCCCAAAGACAACACAATCCAGATTCCTTGTGTGATTTCCATCTTTACATGGCTTATTTTTTGTATTACCTTTACTGTCTATTTAAAGACTTTATTCTTTAAAACTATTTCTTTATATAACTGTTCATATTCATTTTCTTCTCTATTTCAAGTCTACACACATTTTTACACACACTGTAAACCATTTAAAATCTTATTCCAACTGAATCTGCCTTATTATGAATCCATTGCTTTAAACTGCAGTGGCTAGTACTGAAGTGGAGGCCTTGGCTGCCGATTCTGCCCATCTCAGCTTTTGAACATGGTGGTGGTACATTTGCTCAGGGAGCTATGCACACCATCAACTCTTGGAAGCAGTGGGTCTATGCCTCCATTAAATTAAGCAGCATGTAGCCCTGAAACCATGTTTTTTGCTTTTTTTTTTTTTGTCTATATTAGCAAAAGCTAAATCTGCCATGTAGTGCACTACATAGCTTGGAGAAACCTCTGTGTAACTTGGTGGGAATCCACCATGCTGTAGCTCCAGCCCACATGCCATGAACCCACCACAACCAGGGGACACATCACTGTACCTTGGCCTGCCATGAGTGACATGAACTAGGAAGGTGCACTTAGCTGCATTTATAATCTCTTCTTAAGCTCTCTCAGGTTTTAGGTGGAAACTCTTGATACCACTTCTGAGCACCATTTGTAGTAGGAAGATTTCTCCAGTCCTGCCTGGCCTCCACAGTCCCATGGCCTGCTATTATAAAATAATCATTCAAAAGGTTATGTTAATTATAACTGCTCAGCCATTAGCTCAGGCTTATTACTGACTAGCTCTTACACATAAATTAACCCATAATTCTTATCTATGTTTAGCTACATGGATTGTTACCTTTTCTCAGTTCTGCTTTGACATCTTGCTTCCTCTGTGTCTGACTGGTGACTCCTGAATCAGTCCTCCTTTTCTCCCAGAATTCTCCTTGTCTGCATCGCACCTGTACTTCCTGCCAACTACTGACCAATCAGAATTTTATTTATCAACCAATCAGAGCAACACATATTCACAGCATAAAGAAAGACATCCCACAGCAAGTAGCTTCTCTAGTAAGGGCTGATAGATGCTCTGACCTGTGTATATATCAATATGTCATTAGAAGTATTGTAATGTTGTGTCTGTTTACCAGAATAGTGATAATAGCTCTCCCCCTAGAGCCTATGACCTATCTAGCCATAGTTCTTAGCCTCATAGTTTCTTGACCTCATTACCAGTACCATGAATTCAGTTTCATTGAATGATCCTGTAATTCAACAAGCAAACTGTTGGTTATTTCCATAATAGTCACGGCCCTATTACATGTAAGATATTTTACATGAACGTCAATAAGAGGATTATAACGTTCATGACTGGATGTGATAAATGATTATATCTCTCCTGCTGTAGCTTGTATATCACCTTCTAGCACTGTGGTTGTTGACCAATATGAATGAAGCTTCCAGATCATTACCCATTTCTTTTGTCTGTGTTTTTACCTCAAGTATGTGAGATTTTCAGTAAATGGGTCTTACCCTCAAGCTCTGTAGGTAACCAAGAGAAATGTCAATGAGAACCTACTTGCCAATAACTTAAAAATAGATGCCCTACTCCTGGTTATGGGCTGGGTTGTTTTACTTGTTCATGTGTAGTATATATATGTGTATATAATACACATATAATATATGCTTATATATGTATGTAAGGTTCTAGTGTAGTGTATTTATATGTAACACTTTCAAAGGGCTTTTAGTGTTAATTATTCCTCTATGTATTTCCTCCTGTACTCTCCTGCTACTTCCCCCTCTAATCTATTCTATTTTCCCCTTTCCTTACATATAATATTATGCTCTTTTCCCCATTATTTAAAATTTCCTCTCCTCTCCTCTCCTCTTCGCTCCTCTCTTTTCCTCTCCTCTTAGCATCTTTTTTATTTTCATCATCTTTGTGGTTATTTCCAATGAAACACACACCTATTCAAAGCTTAAGAGTTAACATCCACATATGAGAGAAAACGTGATGTTTGTTTTACAGAGTCTGGGTATGTTAGGCCGGGTTACTTACATCACTTAGAATGATTATTTTCAGTTCCATCTAACTACCTAAAAAATTCATAAAATCCTTTTTTTGCTCATTTTTACATCTTGAAGAGGAGTAGAAAAATTTTAACACATGCAGAAATAAAATAGTAATAAAAATAAGATCACAAATCAATGAAATTGAAAAAAAAAACATTAACTTGACAAGAAAATAGGGAAAAAATGTAGACAGCCATACAAAGACACAATTGAGAGGGCATACTTGTATCTATAATCAATGATACTATAGAGTAATATCACAGATACAAGATTAAAAATGTAAGGTAGTAATACAATATGCACACAAGTTTAATATTAAAGATATAATGAAATATGTTCTTATAATATAGTGCTACCCAACACAAGAAGCAGGCCCAATTATAAGAACATACCTATCAAATACTTTCAATTAATGAATACTGTGCAAATCTATAAAGTCAATGGGTTCACTATTGAACTCTAGAAATCATTTTAAAAAGAAATTAAGATTTCCTGAATCATTCTGTGATACCTTCATTCCCCAGTACAAAATCAAAGATATATAAGATGGGAAGTTACACACCAAAATATTTTATGAATACAAATATAATGTTTTTTACAAAACTTTAGAAAATGTAACCCAACAATTAGGAATAATTTATACTATAACCATGTTGAAATTACTATAGATCAACAAAATCACTTAAACAATAAAGTGAAAGTTATCTAAGACTGAAATATAAGCAATTGCCCCAAATTTGAACACATACAGAGAGAGAGAGAAATATATATATTTGTCTTTGGTTATATATTAGAATGAGAAAATATTTTTAAACATGTATACTAAGGCTGGAACTATAGCTCAGAGATAGAGCACTTGCTTATCATGTATGAGGCCCTCAGTTCAATTCTCTACATTTCAAAAATAAAGAAATCATACACAATAATGACAATGTCCATCAGATATGTTCATTTTGTTGTAAATGATATTTTTCTTAATATTTTGACTACATATTCCATACTGACTGCTAAGTAGATCAATAGACCTAGACCTAAGTAGATCAATAGACCTAAGTAGATCAATCACCCTAGAAATAATCATACTATAAGGAATCACACACCCCTAAAAGATGCATTTTGGTTCAGTAAGGAAATATCTGTATCTGTGGGTATGGAAAGAGTAAATAAATATCAGAGTGGCAAATATTAATACAGTTTTCTACTGATTACAAGCATTTGCCACAACACTAATCACAAAGAAGTTTTTCTCCTTCGGTGGCAGACTCTTTGCATCAGGAACCCAGCTCTGACTCAGCTAGCTCACCAGCAAGCCCAGAACCATATTGTCTGGAGTGTGATCTTCAGACAGACCTTGGAGGCTCTTACACAATTATTGTTTTTTTGTATCACAGGACTGAATCCCACATACTCCTTTGTAATGGATATAATAGGTCTAAAAATAAATTGATTCCTGAGTATTAGAAAGTGGTATTTGAATGTGATGCTTAATGAAAGTTAATCTAGAATAAATTTCGAAAATAAATTGTAGTACGAAAAGTGAGAGATATTCATAAGACTATTAATTACATTGAATAATATGTAATGTGCTATTTTCTGTATCAGAGTGACAAGTGAGAAGGAGGATAGTCAGGAGTTGAAATTGGCCAATCTTCTACAAGTATCTGCCAAAGCTTTGAAACACTTGATGAGAAATTTCTCAATGTGGATATTGTGATCTTTTAGAATCTGTAGTTAGCCTGGTAGTTCTATCATTATGATTTGTTTTGTAAAAAAATTGCTTTCTCATGGTAACCTATGGGTTTTGTGACTGACAATTGTGGCATACCATACACTTCTTATTTCAACTTTGTGTCACTTAAAAAAAATAATATGCAGTTCTTGCTATTATTATTTGCCTGTCTTATATGCTTCTAGCTTTCTAGCTTATCTATTATTCAGGTGAATAGTATGAGCATTGGTGTTAGCTGTCTTGCTAGATTAAATATAAATTTATTTTTAATTAATTATTTTATATCCCAACCAATTTCTCCTCCCTTTTCTCCTCACAGTCCCTCCCACACCTGCCTTCTGCCTACCCCACCAATCCATTCCTCCCCAATTTATATTTAAAAAAGAGAAGACCTCCCATGGATATCAACAAATATCTATATATATTTAATCTGTTATAATGTACACTGGTACATGTTGTCCAGTATAACAAGTTGTAGTAAGACTAAGCACCTTTCCTTGTATTAAGGCTGGGCAAGGCAACACAGTATGAAGAATAGGGTCCCAAAAACTAGCCAAAGAGTCAGAGACAGACCCTGCTCCCACTGTTAGGAGTCCCCCAAGAAGACCAAGCTACACAACTGTCACATATATGCAGAATGTCTAGGCCAGTCCCATGCAGGCTTCCTGGTTGTCAGTTCAGTCTTTGTGAGCCTCTATAAGCCCAGGTTAGTTGATTCTGTGGGGTTTTTGTTATATCCTTGGCCCCCCTGACTCCTACAATCCTCCCTCCCAGAGCTTGGACAATTGTCTGACTGTGGATATCTGTATCTGTTTCCACCAATGTCTACATGAAGCCTCTCTGATGACTATTGAGTTAGGCACCAAACTATGAGTATAGCAGAATAGCATTAAATTGACATTTTCCCCTTTATTCATGTTTGGTTATGTCTTAGGTCATCCAGCTTCTGGGTTCTGGTACTCCAGGTAGTGTCAGGGGTGGGTTTACTCTCAGGGCATAGATCTCAAGCTGGACCAGCCATTGGTTGGCCGCTCCAACAATCTGTGTCACCCTTACCACAGCACCTCCCACAGACCAGAGAGACTGGGTGTCCTAGTGCCTCCACTATTAGTCATGCTTGGTCACAGGAGGTGGCCAGTTCAGGCTACATATCCCCTCTTGCTAGGAGTCTTAACTGGGGTCATCCTTGTAAATTCCTGGGAGTCTTGCTTGCACTAGGTTTCTACCTGACTCTGAAATGACCCCCTTTCAGCTATTTCAGTACTCTACCCTTACCCACACTTGATCCCTCATGTTCCCATCTTCACCTGCCCCGAGTCCACACACAAAATGTCTTATGTTTCCCCTTCCCTGGGAGACCTGAGTGCACCCCACGATGAGCCCTGTTTGTTACCTAGTACCTCTGTGTCTATGGATTGTAACATAGTTATCTTTCCAAATAATATCCACTTATAAGTGATTATATAACATGTTTGTCTTTCTAGATCCGGGTACCTCACTCAAGATGTTTGACTTCTTCCTTTCCAATATGTATACCCTTGATCTTGTTCAGTTGTCTTATTAGTTGGATTTGAACTTCAAGTACTATCTTGAATATATATGGAGAGATTGGATAGCCTTGTCTTGTTCCTGAATTTGGTGAAATTGCTCTGAGTTTCTCTCCATTTAATTTTATGTTGGCTACAGGCTTGCTGCATATTATTTTTATTATGTTTGGTATGTCCCTTGTTGCCCTCTTTCCTGACATATCACGTACTTCTTATTTCAACTTTATGTCACTTAAAAATAATATACTGTTATTATTTGTCCATCTTATATGCTTCTAGTTTTCCAGCTTATCCATTATTCAGGTGTGTGTGTGTATGTGTGTGTGTGTGTGTGTGTGTGTGTGTGTGTGTGTGTGTGTGTGTGTATGAGCATTAATGTTAGTAGTCTTGCCAGATTAAATACAAAATTTTGATTAGTAATTCAAAATTTGCTCTTATGAAAACATTTAGTATTGTGTTTACAATAAGCTAGTGAGAATATGCTATGAAAATTAATAAATATTTTAAAAAGAAGAAGTGTGTGGAATGGGGAAGCAAGTGCCAATTAAGATGTGCTGTGGTTTCAAGTTCTTTCTGAGAAAATACTGAAGAGGTACCTGGGTCTATGTCTGTCATCCAGCAGCTTTTTTTTCAGTAAACTCACCTCTTCTGATTGACTCAATTTCTAAAATCAAATAATTAATCATAGAAAAGCTATATCTAGGATATTTTTAAACTTTAAGATTTTGTCAGGGCTGGGAAGATGGATCAGTGGGTGAAGAATTTTTTCTGTAAGCATGAGGACCAGGGTTCAGATATCCAGAGCCCACAGAAAGGCTGGGGGGTGGAACAGCTGGCCTATAATCCTAGCACTCAGGAAGAGGAGACAGGGATCACTGAAGAAGGCTGAATTCGTAGACTAGATGGGAGCAACAAAACCTGGATTCAAATGAGAAACCCTATCTTAATACACAAGGAATAATTTTAATGTCAACTGTGATCTCATACACATATTTATATATGTGCATGACCTCTAGCAAACAGCCATACAAATGCACATACATCAAACACATGCCTAATCTCTCTCTCTCTCTCTCTCTCTCTCTCTCTCTCTCTCTCTCTCTCTCTCTCTTTCTCTTTCTCTTTCTCTTCTCTCCATCACACAGACACACAGACACACACACACACACACACAGACACACACACACAGACACACACACACACACACACACACACACACACACACACACACACACACAACTATTAATAAATGACTTTCAAGTCAAACTTAAACCTCATTTTCCCCAGTGCATAAACCACTCTAGTTCCTAAGCTGTCAACAGGCTCTTCTATGCTCATCACAGTAAATAACACCAGAGCTACTGCTCTGCCTGATTAGCATAAGGAAATATAATTTCTTTGTATTCATGCATCTTAAAATGTCTATTTGTTGTTGTTAGGCGACAGAGTGTCCTTGCAAACTACATTTTATGTCCTTTTCGAAATGGATTGCGGAAAGCCCTTGGATGTACATAATTTCTAATAGAATAGATTTTTCTACAGTTATAATTTGGTAAATTATTATGCTTTAGAATAAGCAGGTTTGTCACTGCTTCTGACCTGCTGTGGGCTTGAGAATATCTGTCAGTTATACCCCTTCAGAAACTCAGGTTGAAGTTTACTGTCCTAATTCATCTTTACACTGTATTGGTATTGGGGGCAGGGGTGATTCCAAAAAGCAGAAAGTCTTTAACTTTCTGGTATGAAATGACAAGCATTGGTTCCTCAAATTGGCCATCCCAAGACAGATATGGTTTCTTCTAAATTCCAAAGTGAAGATACAATCCTGTCACATATCTAGAACTAGTAAAGGAATGCATTTGTACATTATGGAAGCCAACTAGAGACCAAACAGATTTGAATTTTAAGTGATGTATGTGTTCCACTATGAGTAAAACGCACTTTATGTAGCTGAGTTGGGAAGGAGACACAGATAAAAGCCTACATGTGCATGCATATTACCCGATAGCCGAACCTGAGTGATTTCCGTCTGAATGCACTTAGAAATAAAAGTTTTACTAAAATTGTAAAATATCACTATTATTATTGGGCTGACAATTAACTAGAGCTTTGTGGATAAAAAGTGTTGTATAAATTAAATGTTTCTGTTTAAGGAGTGAAAAGTAAATCAGAGATTAATAGCTTGTGATCAAAAGCAGCATCATTCTAATAAAACCCCAACAGTTTAATAAACCCTCCTTCTATAATAATAAAGTTTCTTAAAAGCACTCTTGCCTAGATTTAATGCTGTATCACCCAGGCAAATAGCAAAGGCAGAATCATTTAAGAGCAAAGTACTTACACTAATGCTACTTTATCTGCAATATGTTGAAAGCAAATAAGCAACTCAAGTTGTGCACAGTACCTTTCAGTCTTCAGAAAATCCCATACTGGACAGTAGTCTGTACATTTCAAGGGTAAATATCAGAAACACATTGTTGGAGTTAAGATAGAAGGTTAAAGATGCTCACAGTGATGGTGTCCTGGCATTCGCACTGCCACAACTTCAATACAGGATACTTCCTATCCTGTCTCTGTAGTAAAAAAGTTTCTGCCTGTAAATTTTTCTGATAACATTAGATGTTTTATTTGCCCAATCTAAATATGGACTAAAAGTTAATTATTCAGAACTACATATACATGGTTATATTTTACTCATCCTCTATTTCTCACCATTCCCTGAAGAATTAATTAATAGAATTCTAGAGAGAAATATCTTGTATTTCAATTATACGACTTGCTTGCTCTCTTTCTCTTAGCTCCAGTCTTGGCCCCGTTATTACTCATTCCTGAACGGTTATGAGATCTTTAGTTCCTTCAGTCCTTGTTTTAGTAGTTGTCTACAGGAGACTTAATTTAAATTACCCACCTAGGGAAGTGCCTCAGTAGATTAGTGAGAGATGAGTGCCCATCTTCCAAGTCTGAGGCTTTAGTTTCAAAGAGATAATGCAACAGTAAATAAATATAGCACACTACGTTTGATTTGATGTCAGAAGAATGCATTATATAAGAAAGGTGAACTGGATTCTAATCAGGTTAAAAGCAGGCCACAGCTGGATTCAAGCATGATAGGGAATGGCGACAGAATTCCAAACCAAAGGCTGCTTTTTCTTTTATTTTACACCGATAAATTTTAGGAAAAAAATAGGGACAGTGTTAGGTATCAGCAGTTTTAAGGAAAATAAAACTCAGAGAAACAAATAAAAATGTAGAAAGGATTGAAAAAAAAACAACACAAGTGTTTTGTAAAATGTGATATTTCTCTGTCTCTTTCTGTAGATTGTGTGTGTGTGTGTGTGTGTGTGTGTGTGTGTGTGTGTGTGTGTGTGTGTGTAGATAGACAGACAGACAGGTAGACAGATGGATGATCAATAGATACATAGGTAGATAGATAGATAGATAGATAGATAGATAGATAGATAGATAGAGACAGATAGATGTATTTGACCTACATGTATATCTGAGTACAATGTGTATGCCCAGTACCTCCATATACCAGAAGTGAGATTTCCCATGGTATTGGAGATTTAGAAACAGTTGTGAGATTCCATATGGGTGCTTGGAATTGAACCCAAATTTTCATAGGCAGCAAGTACTCTTAAGTGATAAGACATTTCCAGCCCATGATGTGCTATTTCAAGAGAAATGTAATTGGGACCTCATAATGAAAGGGAACAGAAAATAGGAAAGGTGACTCTTTTAAAAGATACATAAAACCATTGAGTATATTAACTAAAATGAGTAAAGAAAGATAATGGGTATTATAATGAGCAGAAGTAACATCATCATGATAAAGGTTGAGTACTCTTAAAATATAACAATAGAAATTTGTATTTTATAATACACATCAATATATGTATATATCTATCTACACACACATATATATATGTATTATAACCCACACACATATATGTGTGTGTATATATATATATATATATATATATATATATATATATATATATATATATAATTATACTAATCCCACAGCAGTAACATAATGAAAGTACTTTAAAGGTTAGGATTTTCAAATTCTTTCAAATACTTGGTTATGAAGTTAAAGAAAAAGATGTGACAAATTAATTCTTCTCTAGAATAGCCATAGAATACTTTTTGCTTCATATCCAACCTGCATTTTTTAAATTGACTAGCATGATACTGGGCCAATAGAAAACATTATAGTATCTTGTTTTCCTTTTCTTTCTTTCTTTCTTTTTTTTTTTTTTTTGTATGTGGGGCTTTTCAAGAACAGAGTTCATTAGTGTATCTTTGGCTGTCCTAGAATTCACTCTGTTGACCAGACTGGCTTCAAACTCACAGAGATCCACATGCCTCTACCTCTCAAATGCTAGAATTTAAAGAGTGTGCTACCACCACCCAGCACGTTACAACTTAGTTTGCATTCTCTTCTTATAAGATTCAATGTATTTTAAATAAATTATTGACCATATCTGTTTATGATTCTCAAATCTGATAAGGGTAGTTTTTTTCTTTAACATTTTTGAAAATTATGTGTATGTGTGTTCATGTATATGTATGAGGATAAATGGACATGGGTTCAGTTGCCTGAGGAGGCCAGAAAAAGGCATTAGATTTCCAGGGGCTTGCCCTTAATACTGGCTTTAAAACATTCAACATGAAAAGGGAACTGTACTTGACTTGTCAAGAACAACACACGCTTAACTGCCACAAAATTCATCCAGCCCCCACAGTCATAGTGATGAACCTGATTAGTGTTTGATCCACTTCTAGTTACTATAGATACCTTTAAAAAAATTGTATCAGCAGGTATTTTAATATATACTTATACATATTGTATTATGTATAATGAAATATAATATATATGTATACATATATATATATATATAAGAATTTATCTTCTTTCAGGTTTTATAATATTTATTTGTAGTATTGGCAATATTTATTTCAACAGATATTTGTAGATAATACAAAAAAGGCATGAAATGGAATGTATCTGTACATTCTTTTATGATATATATTAGTCTGTTGTATATACTTAAAGACATTTCATAAAATTTTCAAATTTTCCAACAAGACACCTTATTCTAATTGTTCATTACTCTCTAAATAGACACCATGCACCTGTCCCTGAGTACTGAAGAATTTTCTCATTAGATATTGAAAATGATTGCAATCTCAGTATCAAAAATTACACCGTGAACTCTGAATCACTGTGCTTTAAAAACTTATGTCAATTAATAGAATGTTTTTAAAAGAATAAAACAAAGTTGTATTCTTCATATAAAACAGTCATAATTTCAGACTACAATGTTGTAAACCAAACATAGATAATGTAAGCCAAAGTCTTAATGGGATTCAAGCTATCAACATAGGAGGAGCAGATGAGAGTTTGTTTGTTTGTTTGGTGGTTTGTTATGGATGATGAAATTTAAAACTAGCTGAGGAAATACTATTGCAATAAAATCCCATGTCCCCTGTAGAGCTTTGCACTAGCTCCTTGCTGAGGCATGAGGTCTTACAACCAGGACATCCAATGAGAAGCACCTGGCAGCTGACTCACTGGGAAGGGCTCTAAGGACAATGCTTCAGATTTTTGGATATAATCATTGAAAAGAAAACATTTCATGGTTTAAGGGATTTGGAGAGATGTGAGGAAAATGGAAAAAAATACAAACTGTCTATTTTTAATAATCTTATTAAATTTTATTTTATTATCATTTTCTAGATGTCAGTTTTCTGAGGAAAGAGAGAAAGAAAGGTTGTGGATTTGGCTGGAAAGGGAGACAAGAAGGATCCATGAGGAGTAGGGTGAAGAGAAACCAAAATCAAAACATATTGCATGAAAAATAAATATTTTCAACTGAAAAAGTTAGAAAAAAATCCAAGCTTGTTTCAAAATAAAATAATGAAAAAATAAAAATCATGTTTAACATGCATCAAAAACATTAATCAAGTAAATTTCTGTTATGGTTTTATTTCCAAAGTATGTTTTTATATGTCAGTCTATACAGTACATAAAATATTTAAAGCCACTGAGCTTAATTTACTTATTATGACATAGTGTTTGAGTTTTAACTCTTCAAAAGAAGCTCTGAAGTAGATAACTTCGGTTTATTACAGGCTTTTAAATAAACAAAATACTATGTACACATTTTAGTAGCAAGGTGCTAAATATCACAAAATACTAAAATGATAAATTTCTCTAACTAGCTTGATTCTAAAAACTGAAATTCTTATTACAACAAAGTATCATTTAAGAATAGTAACAATCCCTCTCTTTGCCGTATATAAATGGAGCTACTTAATATTATTTTAAACCATTTTCCATTTCAATTTCTCATTCACTCAATTCTAAAAGAGTAAGAATTTGAAAACCTGTCATAATTATAAATTGCAAACAGAATAAAATATGATGGAGGATAACTATATTTTCCTAATTTATTTTAAGGCATTCTACTGTTCATGAAATAATTCCTTCCTATAATAAATTAATTTTGATCAAAAACTATCCTAAAGATTGTCTCTACATTTAACTCATGTTTTTTTTTCCTTATATGATGAATATTGACAGATTGTATACCTGCCTTTCTCCTCAGGAATGTTAATAATAAAAGCCATGCTTGACTGTCTCTTTGTGATTTTCAGTATTTTACAAAAAAAAATTTTTACAACATGCCCTTTGATACAAGACAAGAATACAGCTATGTTGATACACATGTTGGTAGTAGCATTATGTATTGTCTTAAGCAGTGTTTTCCTGTATGGAAAGTCAATGGTCTGTTCATAGGCTCAAGTGCTATGAAAATGTGGTCCCTCCCACAGCTCACTTGCTCTAAGTAATTGTTTGTAAACATCTTTGCATAGGCACATTCTTTCATTTTCTCCTTTATAAATGCCAACAATGGAATGGATATGTCCTTTACTGGACATATATTTTAATAATCTGTCAAAATTACTCCTAAATAATTGGAACTATTTCACATCCCTATAAATAAATTGTATATGGTACAAAGTTTTTTTCTTTCAAAGTGTAAGTTCATGTTTACTAATGAGTTATGCAAACACAATCAAAATTCATAATGAAATTCAAGTGATCTTATATTGATAATAACTTTGGGGTCAATTAAATTGAAAAATAAAAAGATTGCTTTTGGGTTAGGGTAACCACAAGGCCTGGGTTTGATCCCCAACAGTATAAAAGAGATTGATTGATTATTTTGTCTTTTCACAGGAAATGAAAGAACACAAACTTAAAGCCAAGCAAAACTGTGATAAAGAGATTGAGGCTGAAAGACAAATTCTTGATTTGTAGGAGGAAATATACAAACAAGGAGAAAGACAGAAGGCCATCGAAAAAGCAAAGCAGTATCAGTTTTACCAAACAGAAAGAGTGAAAAGCTTTCATGTACTATCTGGCTTTTCTTCTGTTTATAGATCTGTATATTTAACATGCATAATTAACAGTTGTCTCTAAATATTGATACACAGTTTTCTTTTTCTTTTTCTATTAGTTTATAGAACTTTTTAAAATTATTTTATTATTAAGATTCATTTTACATACCAACTACAGAGACTTCTCTCCATCCTCCTCCTGCCCCCAGCCTTCCCCCTCAAGCCATCCCCATTCCCATCTCCTCTAAGGCAAAGGCCTCCCATGGGAAGTCAGCAGAGCCTGGTACATTCATTCAGCTGAGGCAGGTCCAAGACCCTCCCCCTGTACCAAGGCTATGTAAGATGCTTTGCCATAGCCACTGGTTTCCAAAAAGCCCACTCATGCACCAGGGACAGATCCTGATCCCACTGCCGGGGATCCCTTAAGCAAACCAAGCTATACTACTGTCTCGCTTATGCAGAGGGCCTAGTCCAGTCCCATGCAGGCTCCACAGCTGTTGGTATAAAGTTCATGAGTTCCCAATAGCTTAGTTCAGTTGTCTCTTTATGTTTTCCCATCATGATCTTGATGCCCTTCCTTATAGACTCCCTCTTCTGTCTCTTCGACAGGACTCCTGGAGCTCAGCCTGGTGCTTGGCTGTGGATCTCTTTATCTGCTTCCATCAGCTACTGTATAAAGGCTTTATGATGACAGTTAAGATATTCACCAATCTGATTACCAGAATAGGTCAGTTCAGGTACCCTCTCTACTATTGTTAGTAGTTTAAGCTGGGGTCATCCTTGTGGATTCCTGGGAACTTCCCTAGCCCCCTGTTTTTCCCTATCCCCATGATGTCTCCCTCTATCATAGTATCTCTTTCCTATATACCTTCTTCACAGCATCCCATGAAACCTTCTCTAAAATCAACCACATACTCCTTACAAAGCAAATATCAATAGATAAAAAAAATAGAATAACCTCCTGTGTTGTGGGATGTTCTGTATGGCAAATGTGTTGCTAATTAGTCAATAAATAAAACACTGATTGGCCATTGGCTAGGCAGGAAGTGTAGGCGGGACAAGGAGGAGAATAAAGCTGGGAAGTGGAAGGCTGAGTTAGAGAGACACTGCCAGCCGCCATGATGAGAAACAGCATGTGAAGATGCTGGTAAGCCACGAGCCATGTGGCAAGGTATAGATTAATGGAGATGGATTAATTTAAGCTGTAAGAACAGTTAGCAAGAAGCCTGTCATGGCCATACAATTTGTAACCAATATAAGTCTCTGTGTTTACTTGGTCGGGTTTGAGCGGCTATGGGACTGGCAGGTGAGAGAGATTTGTCCTGACTGTGGGCCAGGCAGGAAAACTCTAGCTACACTCCTGTATTTTATTGGACCACCATGGCTTAAAGTTAGATTTCAATAACAACAAAAGTTACAGAAAGCCTACAATCTCATTCAAACCTAATAATGCTGAAATGAATCACCAATGGGTCAAGGAAGAAGGAAAGAAAGAAAATAAAAACTTCCTAGAATTCAATGAAATTAAAAGTTCAACATACCCAAACTTATGGGACACCATGAAAGCATTGCTAAGAGGAAAATTCATAGCACTGAATGCCCACATAAAGAAGTTGAAGAAATCTCACACAATCCACTTAACAGCATTCCTGAAAGCTTTAGAATAAAAAGAAATAAACTAGCCCGGAAGTAGTGTCACCCACCTTTAATCCCAGCACTTGGGAGGCAGGGGCAGATGGATCTCTGTGAGTTCCAGGCCAGCCTGCTGTATAGACTAAGTTCCAGGACAGGCTCCAAAGCTACACAGAGAAATCCTGTTTCTCAAAAAAATAAAAGAAAGAAATAGAAAAAAGAAAGAAGCAAACTCATCCAGGAGTGGTAGACAACAGGAAATAATCAAATTGAGGGTTTAAAGAACTCTTGCCAACAATTACTTTTTTTTAGCTAGATCTATTCCATGCATGTCTCCACTTTGTGAAGGAATTCTTTTGTTTACCCCTGACCACAAAATCCTTTGGATCATAATCAAGGTTAGTGAATATGAAAACTTTCATTTAAAATTATGCTCCTTCAATGAGACACTTGAGACAATAAAAGAGAGAAGACATGAAGGTTATTATTGACTATCAAATTGATTTGTTCTAGAATCACCCAGCAGACAAACATAAGGTGTATCTTTTAGCCAGTTTCTAGCTAAGATAAGACCCCCCTCCAAGGGAGAAATGTTTCAGTGTTATTAGCCAGTATTGTTGTCACAATGGATACGAGTTCAAAAAGAACCACCCTAAATCTAGGAAGTGCCATCAATGAGTTTGTGTCTCAGACCTTCTTCTAAATAAATAAATAAACAAATAAATAAATAAATAAATAAATAAATAAATGAATGAATGAATAAATGAATAGATGTATGAATAGATAGATAGACAGATAATTGATTGGTTAATTAATTAACATGAACATTTCTGACTGCTGCTGCGGAGTGAGCAGATGACTCATTCTCTCACCATCCTCCTGTCCTGCCACAATGGCCATTACCCTCAGTCAGTAAGCCAAAATAAACCCCTCTTGATGCCTTTGTCAGACACCTTGTGACAATATTATCAAAGTAACTAACACAAGACAAATCCAGCCTGGCACCTGAGGCATGGGCTGAACTGGAAGATGGCATTAACTATCACCACTGTTTGGAACTGCATTTGAATACTTTCTCCCCTCCTGAAGCTATTGTTGATGACCTGTGGACACAATGGATCAAAGACTAACATCATAGATGACAATACCACTGTGAGGTCATGGCTGACCTCAGCTCCTGACATCTCCATAATGAACACTTCCAGATGTCACCCTCCAGCAAGGTTATCTTCACAGGAGGGGAATGATTTATTATTGACTATATATTGCATGAAAGGATGAGACTTAATTCTTCACCAGCTTGAAAAGTCCCATTGGGTAAGGGACATTATAGAGTCCTTGATACTCTGATTGACAATCACTGAGGGTTTTGACAAAAGCTAGTAAGCATTTTGATTCTAGTGTGATCATATGTGCCCACTGGATAATATAGCTCAGTGTGTACTGTGATCATCATTACATTGATTTGGTGCTGGAAAGTATTTATTTTAGGTCAGAAGTGAGTTTGAGTTACTGGTCAGAGTGGCATTGTGGCTGGATCAATGTTTCAGGTCACAGATAGATGATTGATAGATTAGTGAAAGATAGATAGGTAATAGATGATAGAAGATAGATGATAGAAAAATACATGACAGATTATATATATATATATATGTATATATATATATATGATAGATAGATAGATAGATAGATAGATAGATAGATAGATAGATAGTCAGACCGACTGACCAAAATAAAGAAATCTTGTTAATCTCTAGAATAGTAAGTTAATGGTTCTGGGACATATTTTTCTCATTTCATAAACATTGGAGTAGCTCTATGTTCACTCTGCCAGATGAAACTAATTATGCTATTTGTAGATACTTTATTCTCTTAGGCAGCTGTTGTCTCTGAATAATAAACAAGTATAAATATAGCTCTGGAAGTCTATTTGGATTTTCTGAGATGATTGTGCTTATTTCAAGCTCATGTCCTGGAAGATCCAGTTTTGGAATTCAGAGGTTTCATCACAGTAACGAATTCTCTGTATGACTTTCAAGTCCCACCAAGCAATGAGAAAGACTTGTGCTGAGATCTTTGGGGTGAGACACTTTCTTGAATCAGGCTAAATATGTAGATTGAGTGCATGATCGTTTTATAGAAAGAGCTGGCATGCACACTGGCACACACAGTAATATAAACCATTTCCAGTCTTTGAACTTCCTTTTGAAGGTGTCTTTAATATTCCACCCTAACTAAAACGGTTCGAATCAACACATCTTAAGCTGAGCTCTCCATACTAGAGCAGAAACAAGATAGTCTTAACTAAGGCACTTGCTTTTCCTCTTTCCTACAGCTTGGCACTTCCACATTCCTATCTCCTCTTTTCTTCTTACCATGTCCAATTCAAGCTCACTAAAGTGCAAATGCCTTCAGTTCCAGGGCCATTGATGATGGGATGCCCTTTCTCTCCCTTGTGAGAGATGTCTCACTGAGGCTGGTCCACTGCATTTCAATTGGAAAGTTAAAATGAATTAACTGTTGAAGATTCAGCAGCTTTCTTTTCCATCCTCTCTGTTTTCCCTGATGTGTTGAAATAAAGTCCATTTTTCTAAACATCAGCCTTGTTACCTGGCATCTTGACAAATGGTTTCTGAAACTGCATACAGATTGTAAAGACCATATACCATCTAAGCTAAATCTAAGAAAGATTTGAGTAGATGTCCTATTGTACTACTGTAACTGATACAATAAGGTTTCCAAAAGATCCATCTAACAAAGTCAAGAAAACAGAAACAGACATACATACAATTTCAATATTTTTAGAGAAGGTACGAAGATAATTGGCTGATAAAGGGATGATCACTTCAGCAAATAGTACTAGGAAATTATGTATTTGTTTGGTTGAAAGGGATAGTTGAATAGTAGCAGCAAGATGAAGAAAATACTCTCTGGGAGAATAAAGCATCAAAGGAGAAGTAAATGGAAACATTGGATGTGTGAAGAGGAGGAGAAGGTGGATGAAGAAGAAGAAAAAGGAGGCAAAAGAGGAGGAAAGGAAAAGAAGAGCAGAAGACAACATCTGGCTTTAAAATGGTTGTAACTAATCCCTTGTTCATTCTGCTCATTCCCTTTGTTTGTTTGTTTGTTTGTTTGTTTGTTTGGTTGGTTGGTTTTTCAAGACAGGATTTCTGTCTGTAACAGTCCTGGCTGTCCTGGAACTCACTCTGTAAACCATGGTGGCCTCAAACTCAGAGATCTGCCTGCCTCTGCCTCCCAAGTGCTAGTATTAAAGGTATAGGCAAAGCTAGTTGTTACACACCATTGCTACACCCTACCCTGGCCAGCCTTTCTCTCAGCTGCAGTGACAGAATTCAAGTTGAGCTTACATTGATATTGCTTCTATCAGGCTTAGGGCCTAGATGCAGTGATAGAGATGAGGCATCAGCTTCCAGTTTTCCATACCTGAAATTATTCCACAAGCCATCACCAACATATCATTAGTAACAGTACTCCTTTAGAGTCTGTCCACTGACTGGAAAAAATTATTTTTTTTTATTTTTTATTTATTTTTTTTGTATAGATAAAGACAGAATCCTACAGGTGGCCTTGAGATCCCACCTCAGGGAACTGCAAAGTCATCTTGCTTTTAACTAATTTATTTTTTCATCTATTTTTCCATGTAGCTTTCTCCTACTGAGTACCACATTCTGCCTCTTCCAGCCAGATCACTTTTCTGGACAACCTAGGCTGTGATTTGAGCTCAGAGCCTTCCAAGACCTCTGTTATGGGTCCTCTTCTCTATGCTTCAGACTCTAATACAGAACTGGGGCTGATGCATTATAAGCTTGAATGTTCCTCGTCTCAATCGGTAGTTTGTTTCACATTATTTCATATTATTGATCTCAGTTCAAGTTTGGATAGCTGAGTGAGGATGAAATGACCAAGAGGCTGCAAAAATATTTCATTTCATTTTTTATTAATTTTTGAATACTGTATTTACATCATTTCTACCCCTCTGTCTTTCTCATCTAACTTTTCCTGTATTCCTTCCACTCCCTCAAAAATGTATGACTTCTATTTATTTTGCACACTTACACACACACACACACACACACACACACACACACACACACACACACACACTATCAAGTCTGTTTAGTGTTTTCTTTTTTCTTTGTTTGGTTTTTCATTCATGTGTATTTCAGGTTGCCCACTGGAGGTTGAGGATAGAATAGCCTATCAGGGAGCTAGTCCCTAGAGAAAATGATTCTCCTTCTCTCAGCAGCCACAAGTTCATCTGGGGTAGGGCCTTGTGATATCCCCCTATCCACCCCAGCATGCCAAATGGTGTTGTCATTATCCAGGTCTTGTTTAGGGACCTAACAATCATTATGAAATTATGTATGCAGCTTCCCTGTCACGGTGGCTTTCTTCAGCTTCTTTCCTACCGTGGTTCTTCAGGAGTTCAACATAAAGCAAAACAGTAGATTCAACCTTTCTTTCAAATAACCCTTTTCACCTCAGAAGTCAACACAAAAGCTCACATTCTACATCTAATCAAAATAAAATACAGGAGCATAAGACATGTTTTAGCAGTTAAGTGTACTTGCTTCTATTCCAGAGGACCCAAGTTCAGTTCCCAGAATCCCCACAGAGAGGCTCACAGCACCTGGAACTCCAGCTTCAGGTAATCCAGTGCCATGTGCACATATCCACACAGACACACACAGGCATATAATAACAAATCAAATAAATCTTAATAAGATCAGGATGCTGACAATGTCTCTGTAAAAGGATGTGAGTGTGGCCATTCAGAGTTACTAGAAGTCTTTTTAGAGTAGTTCTCAGCCACAGGAAGTTTGCAAGGGTCCTCAGTCCCTGACCACCAGATGGTATGTCAGAAAGAAAGCAAGTGTTAGAATGAGCTTTGCCATACTTGGAAATGTGATTACTGTTGTCAAAGGACAAAATTATAACAATTTAGTTTAAAGATCTTAATTGGCTTTATTTTAGATTCTGTAATTGGGCAATAGTTCACTCCATAAGACAGAGTTAATGTTTCAATGGGCTGAGCAGGAGACGATAGTTTTAGAAAGTACCAAAAAAGGTTTAACATCAAGTTACCTCAGGGTTACCTCAGGTTATCTTCCTTGTACATAAGGATTGTGACATGGAAATGCTTGAGCATGCCAATGGAAATTAACATGTTTGGGAAATATCCCTGCCATTTAGTTTATTGGAGGTCCAGTAATATGTTGTTCTCTAGTGACACGACTGATTACATTTTAAGTTTTATTCTGGTCTGTGGGTCTATGGTAGAAGTTTGATTCAGTACAAGAATATTCTGTAACTTTCTCTATCTGTTTTAACAAACAAAGTACCATATAATGATTCCAGCATTTTTTTGTATTCCAAATGTCATGTCCTATGCTCACCAATAAAACCTAGACAAGCTTACATGAGTCACTGGCAACAGTGACCCAGTAGTGAAATTAAGCAAATCAAATTACTACTGGAACCATTGGATTGAGAAAACTCAGAACTGTTTACATGTGACCCATTTTTTTTTACCTTTCTTTAATCACAGCAGTACCCTTAGAGTATTTTTACTGATCAACACATTGTACTTTACTCCTATTGAGGGAAAAAAAAGAAAAACAAAACTTGCAAATAATCATCACACTATTCAAAAAACCCTTAGCAGAGATGACAATAAACGTAACTAAACAATATTTTATGTACTTAAATCCTGAAGGTGACAGTTACATTAATTGTTTGGAATATTAAACAGCCAAACATGATGACTAGATATAAGAATAGTTATGTATTATTTGAATTCCTATATGAACGTTGAATCTGAGAATTATGTCTCTAGAAAAAATAGTAATAATGGGTGCTCCTTCTAGAAACTGTGCTAGTATTTTTTTCTAAAGCATAAAGTTGGAGTGGGTTTCACAATGCTGTATTTCCTCACAATTATTTGTATGTACCATGTATGTGCCCTAGTTAGCTTTATTTTCAACTTGATACAGCCTAGAGCCGTCTGAGAGGAAATTAAGGAACTGCCTAGATCATACTGACCTGTGGGCTTGTATGAAGGGCATTTTATTGATTGCTTATTGATGCAGGGGAATTATCCCACTGTTGGCAGCACCATCCCTAGGCAGGTGGTCCTGGGCTATATAAGGGAGCCTGCTTCATATGATCAGACAGGCAGCAAACCAGCCAGCGGCATTCTTCCATGGCTGTTGCCCCCGGGACCTTGCCTTGAGTTCCTGCCCTGACTTCCCTCAATGATGGAATGTGACCTTGAAATATAAGATAAAGTAATTCCTTTCCCTCAACTTGCTATTGGTCAGTGTTTTATCACATCAACCAAAAGGAGAAGACCATCTAATTCATGACCTTATCTTGGACAATTTTGAGAATGGATAGGAACAATAACTGTCCTGTCTGATAACAACTTAATGCCATTTCAAGGGATCTGAGAGTTTAGTCGTCTATTACACTCAGTGTATGATTTTACAGAACATGGTTTACCCAAATAATGATCCTTTTTTACATGAAATTATTTCACAAGCTGTCACCAACATATCATAATCTATATTACTCTTTTATAGTCTGTCCACTGACCATAAGAAGTTCTTTTTCTGTATAGAGAAAGACAGACTTCTTTGTAGTTTTCTGTAGAAATATGAACAATTTCTCAACAGTGGAAAGTAAAGCAGGATTACTATGAATCTTTTATAATTTTGCCCTTTTTTCTGCATCTTGTGGAATCTGGCAATAAGGATAGGCCTCAGATCAGACACCTGAAGGATCTGAATGCTTTTGTCCATGCATTAACTTCCCCAATCTGTCACAGATACAATGAATACACTTTGATTATCTTGAACCAACATGTCTTTGGTCTTTGAGAGGTAGTAGTAAAGTATTTCATGACTAATAAACTTGGCTGTATGTGCCTCGACTATTTGAATATAGTTCAGTTCCATATGCCAGACTCTAGGAATTCTTAAGCTTGCATAGTGCCTCTTTTTACAACTTTATTATTATCGATAGCATAATATATTCTATCTACAAAAAATAAGCTGTTAATTTTGTGAAACATCTCTTGTTACTAGCCACTTATAACAGAAAGTATGAATACATTTTTAGCATTCATACTGATGATATAAAATGACAAAATAAATACCCTGGACTATGTGAAAGTCTTACCTCACTATGCAGCAAAAATTAATAATTGTTGAATTCTTCAAACCTGGATGCATTCTCTGAGCAGCAGGCAAACCACTGACTCACCTTATCATAACTTGAGTGATGTTGGGGACAGTTTTGATAAAGTGGTAAGAGAAAGTTTGTATGAACCCATATGTAAGCCATCACTTTATGTTATCCAGTAATGACCTGTGTAAAGCTGGCACAGGGAGTTTCATGTGACTTTCTTTTTTTATTTCCTCATTTAATACTTGTATGAATGTTTTGCCTGCATGTATGGCTGTGTATCATGTGCATGCCTGGTGCCCATGGAAGCTGGAAGAGAGGATCAGATAAATTCCCTGGAACTGGAATTTCAGATGGTTGTGACTTGCCATGTGGTATTGGAAATTGATCGTGGAACCCCTGGGAAAGCAGCCAGAGCTTTTAACCACTGTGATATCCTTTCAGTCCCCCAAATGACTTTCTAAAATACTGAAGAGCTCAATGTCTTGCAATTTATGCAGGAAGCCAGGAAGGCTCAAGACATGACTTGAATGCTCAGGATTTGAGGTTGAGTTAGCAACAAAATTCTATGGGCTATATTGTGTGAGAAGGAAAAAGAGCAGCTCCTATCACTATTTCACTTAAGTGCTGATATATACAAGTGTTTCTATTATTTCTTACCCACAGTGATGCATCTTTTTAAGTATAATTGAGTGAAGTGCTACTCTCCGTACGTACATCCCCTGCCTAGTTAATGACTCTAACACTAATTGAGCAGCTTCTTCGTTGTCATAATTCTGTCAATAAATCTATGTGCACTCTTATTGGCAGAGTAACTTAGTTTGACCTGATGTCATTGTTAGCAACAAGCAATAAAAGTGGTATGTAGGTGGAGAGGCAGACATCTTTCAGAGCACACCCTCCTACTGTTCATCAAAACATATTTTTTGTGTCTAGGAAATGCATCTTTTTCATAGTTTTAGTGAAAACCACATTCTAAGTCTAGCTGTAAATACTACAGGTAAAATTTATTATCATTTGAGTCATCAAACTTCTGTTATACAGTATGACTTTAGTTACCTTTAAGGTTTGTTTTCAAAATTTTGTTTTGTTTTGTTTTACTTTTTATAATCTTTTTATTTAATTAAAAATTTTCTTTCCTTTTACATACCAACCCCTACTCCCCCTAAAATTCTTAAAAGCATCCTTTGTAATAACTAGCCTAAAGCGCCTCATCATTTTCACCTCTCTGCAGTTAGCCTAATATGGTTTTACAGTTTATAGCATGCATTTAATATTTTGCTGGAAACCTGGAAATGCACAGAAATATAATTTTTAAAAAAAACATGTAGTGTTCTCTGTCATTTAAATTATTTCCGCTGTATGTAGTAATTGCCCACCTATTTTTAGAGTGAGGCAAGTGTTACAAGGAATTCACAAAAAATTATTTTGAGACACGATCTTCTACTATTCCTAAATACAGGGTTGGTACAACAACTATATAAAGCCTTCAGGATTGAAGAGCAAAGTGCTAAGCAATATGGTGAGTGCTAAGTATTGACGAAAGGTGATATGCTATGCCTGTTCTTGGGGGACGTGCCAAGAAAGGAACACAGTAGACACTACACAGCCAATCATACAATGGTTGTTCAGTAATTATCATGTTTAAACTTAGTATCTATGTTGTTAGGGGAAACATAAGTACAAAACCTGTATTTGTGATAGAAAGTGACCAAGGGCCTTAAACACCTGGGAAATAGCACAATGTTCTGTATGTTGAGACCAAATAGAGGAAGTGTGCAAGCTAGGAATGCAGATGGCAAGGGATAAGCCTAACACTTCAGAGCAAACTGAGCCATCTGGAATATGTTGCATGTCTTACAACATAGAACGGACTCTGGAGGTAATTGAGACTGTCATCAGAATTAGTGACAGGAGTGCGAGATATAAATTTTACTTTAACCACAATCATAAGTAGATTATGCTATTTGTGCCGTATATGACTCCATCAGCCTTGTTACTCGAAATGATGATTCTGGATAGAGGTGGAGATGTTCCAAGATAAAGGTAAGACTGGGATTGTTGTGATTGGAATGGGGGGATTTGGGAAGCCACATCAGTAGGTTAGATAAAAAGCTAACTTATTTCCACCCAAGCAGACAAGTGATGAGAACTTTCTTCTTTCCTTCTTTCTTCCTTTCCTCTCTTCTTTCTTTCTATTTATTTATTTTGCTAAATTGGACATGTTCTAACCAGAGAAAGAAGTGGTAATGTTAACCCTGAATGTATTGGCAAAATGACAGTATAGTTGGATAGCAGGAGTAAATCTGACTCTTCTACTTCACATGGCTGGTCACTTTCCATCATGCCATGGAGGGACACCTCTGGATAAAAGTCACCTGTTTTGATTTGACTCTATAAATGCCAATTTTCAGCTCCAATACTTATAAAACATGTCTTAAACATCCTAATATCACTTGTTTACTGACTACAAGTAGTGACAATAATTGTGCATATTTCAGTGTTAAAATAGAAATTAAAGACTCATGTAGAAACAAAGGTGGACACTTCTGACCGAAGATACACAGTAAAGGATAGGTGTGGATGGAAATTTCATTGGCAGGGCCTATAGAGTTCTTCTGACCTCTACTCTTTTGTTGTTGATCACCTATTGGTCCTCTTGCCCTTATGGTTGACTATGTAGTGACATCCACCTTGCATTTCCTCTGTCATACCATAATTGGTTCTGCCACACGCCTCCTTCCCAGGGTGCTGGAACTGGTATCTCTCTGGACCTCTTCTTCACTTAGTTAATATTTACACATCCTTCAGGGCTCGGATTAAATGTCAGGTTCCTCAGAGGTAATAATTTCTGCCAGACACAAAATTATGAAGTCACAGAGCAAAAAGATTAGTAAATAGTCTCTCCAGAAACCAGAGCTTTATGGGCATCATGATAAAAATCCAACAAGTATTTTTGTGTGAATTAATTGATCACATTCAAGTCAATAAGTAGGAAAGAGTCACATGTGAAAAAAAAGGCTGTGAATTAAGTCTTTGATATACTGCATTTCAAAGATGTGGAGACAACCTACATGTACATTTTGTTTCTTCTAATGTAAAATCATGTTTGCTGATGTCACAAAATTATAAGCAAAAGGAACAGTATCTCAGACTTCCTTCAGTCACAGGGATTTTTTTTTTAATGTAAGTAAGTAAAAGTAGAAACTTTTAGAGGTCAATAAAACTTTGAATCATGAAAATCTTGGAGGAATTCTAAAAGAAATGTATTAACTGCTTCTGTTGAATAGAAATCTTTGGTAGTTTGAACAGAAAATTCACCTTAGGCTCATATGTTTGAATATTTGGTCCCAGTCTGGATGTGTTGTTTTAGAAGCTTATGGAACCAATTAACGGTACAATCTTGCTGAGTAAGTACTTCACTAGGAATGGGGCAGGGGTAGTAGGAGATTTATTGCCTAAAATCACTTCCTGTCCTCTTTCTCTACAGCCTGTGTTAAGAGGCAGTGTGACCAGCATCTTTCTGCTCAGGTGCCATGTTATCCCTTCCATGTCTGACCCCATGCCTTTCACACCATGATAGACTTTATTCTGTCATAATGTGAAGTAAGTCAAGATAAGCTCACCCCGACACCCCAAGCTGTGTTTTGTTATGGCAATTTATCATAGTAAAAGAATAGAAACTGATGGAAACGGTAAGAATATCTGAGCTGCTGTTATTCAACTCAGAACAACTTGTAATTAATTATTAAAATTCTGAGTTACAGACTTTTAAAATTAATATTCTGTTTTAAAATGGTCAATGTTCATTGACTCTTTCATGCAGGGGTGCCATTTAATTGAATATGACTTGTGAAAAGTTTATATTTATAAAAGGGTGCTATATAGTCTTGAAAAGTCATATTTCTTTCAAAACTTGGCATGGGAGTAAGAAGAACTAGGACGAAATAGTGAAGGAAATTAATGGGGAAATAGTATGTGCAGCTTTTGACCAGAGGACTTAAAAGCTAACTAAACCAAGAGGTGAATTAATTGTATAACATTGTCTATACCAAGTGACACATAGGGTATTTGTGGTATTTAGGGTGATCTGTAAAGAGCAATTATTTCTACCAGACACAGGTGATGTCTTTCTGAATATGAAGTCCTACTGTAGGGAGTTGCTTATCTCTTTAAAATTCAGCTTATAATTTTCTCTGATACCCGAGCACTAACAACTTGATGAATAAATTCATCTCACTACTGGGATTTCCCAAAAAAGAATAATTAAAAAATCAAAATCAAGATTAATTTTAAATTGTTAATCCATGACAAATTTACATGCTCATAAATTGAAAAAAAGTGAGTATATGTACATGTATATATGTGTGTGTGCAAGTGTGCATGTGTGTGCATGTGCATATTGATGCTACAGGGATTTGAAATTCTGAGAACTACTTTGCTTCTTCTAGTTTTAATAGGTACAAGAGGTACCACTCTCTATGAGAAGGCTAAGTACCTGTTAACTTCACGATGTCATTACATATGACTCTTCATGTTCCCTACCATGTTTCTTTTTTCTCTCTACTCACTTGTGTGTGTTAGCTTCCTTCTGTGCCTGTGTATGTGTAACAAGTTCTTCCTCTGTAGGTAGGTATGACTGGCTTGAATTTTTTTTTTAATTCTCCTCTTTCCCCTTTTCATTGTGAAAAATAACTTACAGAAGTGACTCGAGAAAAGCAGGCCTTATTTGGCTCACAACTTGAGGGAACTGCACATCATAGTGGAGAAGTCCGGCAGCAAGACTGTCAGATAGTGGTCACCCTGCATCTACCGTCAGGAATAAAAGAGAGGCGAATGCTGATGTTCAACTCACTTTCCCCTTAAATTTAGTGCAGAACCCAAGCCCATGTAATGGTTCTACCCACATTCACAGTCAGTGTTTTCTCCTCACTTAACTCCACCTAAAATTGCCCTCACAGAAACGTCCACAGATTTTTCTTCTAGATGATTTTAGACCCTAGGAAGTTTATAATCATATTAACCATCCCTGAAAGTAGCAGTGAGTGCTGTAATACTAATAACAAAACAATGATTATTTTCTTGCTCTTTTATCGTGACAACAATATGGAAGATTGTCCTTGAGATGTTTTCTCATCATGAAATTGGCTCCTTCTTTTACTGCCTGTTTTTATTGTTGTTGCATGAAGCCTGCAGAAGTAATGCTAGGTCATTCTCAGTGAATTGTGTCAGGACTTCCATAGTGTTGTTTGCATGATATTTTCATAGTGTAATTCTAGGGCATATTGGTTTTATTAAAATAGCAGCTATTTTTAATCATATCTAATAATTCAAATTTTAGGAATATTTTTAACCTTGTTTACTTATACTTTTTTCACATTATTTGTTATTTTGTTATTGGTTATTTTTATATAACTATGATAAAACATTTTTGATAAAGACAATATATAGGAAGAGGAGTTAATTTGGGCTATGATTTCAGAGGGATAAAAGATTCTATGGTTGCAGGGAGACACATGTAGCTGTAAGTTTTCCTGTGCTCGCCGGACACCAAGGTCCCAAAGCCATTTATAAAATTCCTATGTCCTGCCTCGTCCTGTAACTGTTCAGACCCAAGTAAACACACAGAGGCTTATATTAATTAAAACTGCTCAGGCTAACTACTGACTAGCTCTTACACTTAAACTCAGCCCATTTCTGTTAATCTATATGTTGACACGTATTTTGTGGCTTTACCTGTGTGCCCTTACATGCTGCTCCCTGGACGGCAGGCTGAAGTCTCCTGACTCAGCCTTCCTCTTCTCAGAATTCTCCTTGTCTACTTATCCCGCCTATACTTCCTGCCTGGCTACTGGTCAATCAGCGTTTTACTAAACCAGTGTACAAAAGCATTATTCCACAGCAGACACAGCTGCATGTGGTGGGAAAGTTGTCAGACACAGAGAACTGGAAGCTTACAACCTCAGTCATATGCAAGAAGCAGTGGGAGAACAGGAAGTAGGTCATGAGACTCAATGACAACCCACAGTGTCATATTTCTTGCAACAAGGATCCACCTCCTACAACATCACTAACAGAGAATCAAGTATTCAATATGGGCATATAGATGCGTATGGAGGACAGTTCTCATTCAATTCACCACACTGTTTTTGGTATAACTTGAATTTTATGAGTGTTATTTGAATAAATATCAGACAATATCTAATACTAGTAATACAAATTTGCTCAGAAAAAAAATTGAATATTCTTCTGAAAGAGTAGGAACTTATGCAAATTCCCTTGACCCTATCAGGCATTATAATTACTCATACTATATTTTCAACACTGTGAAAGACTATCTGATTCTTTTCTATTCCCTTTGGCCTAGAGGCTGACCTTTCTACAAAGATATTCTCTATGAGAATTGTATACTTCATCTCTTCGCTTTGTAAAATGCTGATGGCCCATTTTTGCAGATACCATCATTTTCAGAGTTCCAAAATTTCCACTTAGCATTTTAGTCTTCTAGAAAAGTATGTATATCTGAAATGTTCACCTCTCACCTGTGCGTTTCTGACTTAGGAATCAGCAAATTTCTTTACAGAAAATTGTAAATGTTTGATCATTACACACTTTATCTATCAACCTTACACAATGTATTTCATAAAAGAATAATTAAAAATTAGTTATTTTAAAAGACTTAGTTTTGGAAGAAATTGGTAAGTGTTATTGAAATCTAATATTCTATAAAAGAAAGAAAGTTGCACTAAGATTTTGAGTTTTTCAGTTTTTCCTTTATCTAGATATTAACCCTCTGATTTTGATTACTTAGTGACTCTGAAAATAAATTTGTCACCTTTAGTCAGTGTCCCTGGTGCAAATTTTACACCATTCTTACCCATTATAATCTTTATAAACTTTTAATACATAGAAGTTATAATTAGTATGCTATCTTTTCAATAAGACTTTATTCATTCCTTGTAGGCAGAGTTTTTCATCAGGACCTGGCTCCCAAATAATCACTCAGGGATTTATTATTACTTATAAATGCTTGGACAATAGCTTGGACATGTCTCCAGCCAGGTCTTACAACTTAAATTAACCCATTTCTATTAATCTATGTGCTGCCCCAAGGCTCGTTTATCTCATCTACGAGCTTCTCATCTTGTTTCTCCTGCATTGGCTTAAGACTCCTCAGACTCTGCCATTCTTCATTCCAGAATTCTCTCTGCCTACAAAATCCTGCCTAACTATTGGCCAGTCAGCTTTTTATGAACAATGAGAGCAACTCATTTTGCCCCTATACAGAAGGATTATTTCACAGCAATTTCTAGCTGTGTTGATCTCTTTCTGATTCCTTTAAACAGATTACTTTTTCAATTCTGTCTTGTGATAGCTCTCAGAACAATCTAGTCTCATATGTTCTGTACTGCATTATCTGTAAGAAGGGAGCCTAGAGTAACTCATTTTGATCAGTAATAACAGAACAGTTAAGATATTGAAATATTCATCTATTTGTTTTTATGGTTGGCATTAATTTTAAGTCTTCATATACACATCAATGTGTTTTATAAACAACACTGTAAACATGAATGACTTATTAAATGAGATATTTAAAAGAAAATCTCAAATTATCAAGTTTTTCCTACATGCTCTGCTCTTTCAATTTCTCCTCCAAAGAATACACATTATGATATAAATACAAAAGCTGAGGAGGTTAAAATGCAAATAAAGATCTCAACAAATATTTTAAGATACCATAAACATTGAAAGCTAAGCATGTTTTTTCTCTTTGCTTTTACATCCTTGATTGACTCATATATTTTTCAATGGATCACAAAACCTATATATCATCTGCTTATATAATGTCATTTTGTATAAACTCAGCTATACTTCAAGTTGTTTTTAATAGCTATAGTGATATTTGGAACTAGATGGCAAATGGAGAGGTAGATTTTTAGGGCAACTCCTTGTGTGATGTCTATGGGTTACTAATTGGAATCACACATCAATTCAAGTTTAATATTTGAAAATTTTAAGCAACTTAAAAATAACTCAGCATAGAGTAGAAAGACTGAGACCTAACATAAATCATATTCTCTAGAAACATTTTAAAGATGAATTAATGATTATAGCCCTTTACGTAATAACAAAAAGCAGAGGAATAATGGGATGTAACTCTTGATTAAACATCCTGCCTATTATTGATGAAAATAACATTAAGATAGCATTTGAAGTGTTGAAAACTTACTGATGTATTACTTGCATTTTCAAAGAAATTTAATAAAATCATTAAAGCTAGAGTATTAATTTTACTTTTTGAAATTACAGGATTGTCCATCCAAAATATAGAGAAAATAACAGAAGACAAAAAATTAATTAATATGAATATATTTATTATTATTATTAGTGTTTGTATGGCCCCTCCCTCTATTTGTGTGTGTGTGTGTGTGTGTGTGTGTGTGTG
Source organism: Peromyscus californicus insignis (assembly GCF_007827085.1). Lineage (NCBI taxonomy): Eukaryota > Metazoa > Chordata > Mammalia > Rodentia > Cricetidae > Peromyscus > Peromyscus californicus. The sequence goes on along the minus strand of NW_026294617.1, from coordinate 24,475,443 downwards.
TGTGTGTGTGTGTGTGTGTGATGTGTGAATGTGGCTGTATGTGTTCACACATATGTACATATTACCACACCCATGCTGGAGTCACTATACAACTTTTAGGTGTCAGTATTCACCTTCCACCATAGGCTTCAGAGAAACTCAGGCCGTCATGTTTGTATAGCAAATCCATCTTGCTGGCCCTAGATTTACAGAATCAAAGAGGCAATATAAATTGGTTTTATAAAATAAAATGTGTTGCTGTTGTATATTAGAAATTTAATCTTTGATGTTAACTGTGATTTAGCTTTGAACATTTGTTTTAAGTTTGGACATTTAGTATTCAAGGTTTTGAATTGTTTTAATTCTAAAATGAAATAATTAATGTAAAACAGGAACACTGGAAGGCCCCCAAGCCTTCTCCACATGACTGAACCCTTTGAAATGTGAGGCATAGTAAATACTCTCCCCTTCAAGTTGTCTGTCTATTCCTTGTGACTTGGTCCCAGGACCACATGATTGTGGAGAGCTGGGATGTTTTATATCAAGAAGAAAATTGTCTTATGCTATCTTTAGCCCATCCTAAAGTCATTCTTTGCCAACCTCTGTTTTCTACTCACTATACATTTAATTGATAGGTACATGCTTCTGTAATATTCTTATAGACAACTGACTTCCAGCAACCAAGTTTACCATGAGATAGGACAGAGGAAGTTAGCAGAAATCCCCCTCCTTTCATGTAACCCCCTCCATATAATTGAAAGGTGTCTAACTTTGTCTTTCTGTTATTAAATGATAAAAATTTTATGAATCTGTTACCACATTGAAATATAGCATTGGGGGAAACTTGAGTTTATGTTTCCAGGCTGTGTTTCCTCAAATTCTGCTACAGAATTCTCATATTTTGTGGTGAGAAAGATATAAAAGAAAGGAGAGGCTAAATTATTGACACAAATTTGTAGGGAGTGAGAGCAAGCCTCAGAGGAATGGTTAACAGTGATGGAAGGGCTGTGAAAAAACTGTCAGAGAAAGTTGATTTTATATATAAGAGTAGGTAGAATGAATCTTAAGAAATGTTCTGTTTTTAAGTAAAGAGATGTCCTCTCTTTCACCTCTTCTACACATACCCCATTCAAACTATTCTGTCAAATTTCCTTCAATCAAATCAATTCAAATTTCCTGATTTTTTTTAGTATATTAGATAGTAGGAGAAAAATCAGTTTGTAAATATATGCAAAACTGGAGATTATTGATAACTAATTCAATTTTATGTGATTTATGTGATTCTTACAAATAAATCTGAATGTCTAATTTCATAGAAAAACCATCTAATACCAATATAAAATCAAAGTTCAATGGCTCACATGTCCCACTTTTGTGTTAAATGAGTGAGCTCAAGTTGTCAAAATTTCCCTGAACCATCATATACTGTTATTTGTCATCAACCTAGGCTGTGTATGAGAATTGTCACAAGCAGTGTTTGGCACTATCAAGCAACTTGGTCGGAGTTATAGTAATTGATTCTCTCAGGGATAAGAATGCAGAGCCAATGAGCTGGTTGGGTAAGGGCACTTGTCTTACCTGCTTGGTGAACAGTGTTCAATTCCTGGAATACACGTAAAGGAAGAATGGAAGAAGAGACTCTACGAAGTCATATCTGAGCTCCATACATATGCAGTGACACATACTTACATAGAAATAATCCGTCATTAACAGAGTATCAAGAGGGTATTTATTAAGTTCAATATATTTTCTAGATTGTGTGAATTATATTTAATATTACTAAAAAGTCAAATACACCTCATGTCTTTCACAAATATTTTCTAATATGATTAAATAGCAGGCATTATTTGAACTTTTTCAAAAACATTTTGTACTTAACCTACATTGAAAATATGAACTAGATCATTTGCTAATTTTGTGTACAATGATCTTATTTTAATAGATCAAGAATGATATCTAAAATTATGCATACATAAAGAAACTGGGAAAAGGCAAAATTGAATAATTAGGTTATAGTAAAATGTATTTTGTGCCACTTGATTTGAATTTAGTCAATATTTATCACACCTTGAAGCCATCAAAAATACCCACCTTTAGTTTTGCCCTTGGTAGTTCCTGTCTCTCTGGTTTCCACCTGGTTGCAAATTCACTATCAGAAGACAATATAACCTTTAACTTATTAGCAGGAGAATTTACTGAGCTTGTTTTCATAGAATTCAAATGCGACCAGAGAGAAGGGCAAATTATCTAAGGTGTGTTGGAAGGTAAACAGCTGTCGGTGAGCTATGAATCATCTCGAGAGCATTTTAAATTAAAATCTCTATGAAATGGAAATTTTGCTCCTTGTAGATAAAAATCACCGCATGGACCCTGTACTGGCTCTTCATTTGCTGTGTTTGTCTCATAAATTTCATTAGGAAAGTAATAAACTATTTGCTTTTGTTCTTTTCATTTATTTGTTTTATATTTATTTAGATTTTTTTCCTTTCAGTGATGGAATGTATGTGAAAAGGATGGCCAAATTCCCTATTTTATAGAGAATCATAAAAATATCAACCACCACTATGTGGCAGAATGCAGATCTGAATTATTGTGCTAAAACAGCTATTACTTTTGTTGTGTTTTAAAAAATGAAATCCACAGAAAAATACATCATGATTCATTTTATGTTTAATAAACACTTAATTTTGTAACCAAACTGATTTTCTACTTTTTATTTTTATTTGTTTGATAGATTGATTGACTATTAATTCATGGAGTACAAGATAAGTGTGATTTACTCAGGCTACAGTATTAAATGAAACTTTGTCTTAATTTGTATAATTTAAATGTGTATATTTTAAATTTTAATATAAATTAAATTGTATAATTTAAAATATTTAGGATTCAATTATTATATTTTATATATGTGATGGGTTTTTTGCATGTATTTATATGTACTACATATGTACCAGATGTTTTCAGCATTCTAATGGGTATAGTATCACCTTCAACCAGTGTTATTGATTGCTGTAAGCCACCATATGGATTCTGGTAATGAACCTGGATCTTCTCCAAGAGTAGCAAGGGCTCTTATCATTCTGCTATCCTCCCATCCCCATGGCTGTACCTTAAATATACAATATATTTAAACAGAAAAAGCAAGAGAAAATATCTCAATGCCTATATCAAAAGCAAATCTGCAGCATCAAAATAATCAATCAGTCTAGAAGTAGAACCTAAGACTGTATTAGCTTGCCATGACATTTTTCAGAATTTTCATCATTGGTACTAGAAAGTCTTCAAAACTGAGTTATTTCACCTTGAAACATCTTACAATCACATTTTTTCTCGACTTTCCGTAATAAATTGATGGTTTCTCTGTGCAAAAAATACTCTCAAAATTGAATTAGACTTAACAGTATGATAGCAACGTGTGTGTGTGTGTGTGTGTGTGTGTGTGTGTGTGTGTGTGAAACTCCAGTATTGTTCCCCAGAAGGCTTTCAATCATATTTTTTGAGACAGAATCGCTCATTGGGATTTGGTACCCACTGATTAGGCAGGTGTTCTGGAGGAGAGACTTAGAGACCCGGATTTGGGCATCCTCAGTGTTGCTATCCAAGCACACAAACCAAGCTTCTTACATGGACACTAGGGGGTTGAAACTGGTTCGTGACATAGCGAACACCTACTGATTAAATTCTCTCTGACATGCAATGGGAATATTTTTGTGGGATCAGTTTTCTGCAAATTAAAACCTATGTGATACTGGTTAAAGCTTTACAAAGCAGCCAATTTGAAGAGTGATAAATGGGGTTAAACAGTTCATTCATTTATGAAAATGTTGTGTAAAATTATACTAAAACACACATTTTAATTAAAATGAGTATTTATGTTCTTTGAACCTACTAATCATCCTTCCAGTTTTCTTTTACAGAACAAAAAATTGCTTGTTCACTTTTTTTCCATATTTAGTTCATAAGCCTTTTTTATAATCTTTACACCTTTGCCACACTCTTTCCAGCAATTTACTTGTTCTTTTAAATATTTCATTTCTTGCTTTTAGTCTGTCAAGTTACAGCTCCCCTTCTCTAATGTCACCTGACATTTATCATATTTACTATTTTCCTTTCATAAGCCACAACCGAATCCAGGATGGCTTTTCTTGTCATCACATGTATAAGTGTATAGCATCAATGTTCAGAACTGAATTCTTGTCACTATTTAATTTTGCTCTAATACTCCACGTTATCTCAGAAATAAGGAATGAATAAAGGCTTGAACTTTCCTGAAAATTCAGTTATTACTTCCAGGGTGCATTTCATTTAAAACAAATCTGTGGACTGTTAATTGGTGGGAAGTGTCATTAGCAAGCTGAATTGGGACTTAGGCGTATGAAAAGACCCAAGCCCACCCTTCTGCCAGTACACTAACATCAGAGGCAGGCTATGCTGCATATCAGCATGAAGCCCAACTACCTCACTGTCAGGGTTCTTGATGAAGAAAAATCAAAAATAAATTTATTTTGCTGACTCTGCCTGTGGTGTTTGCATTGATAAATATTATAATAAAAAATGTTGTGCTGGACAGTTTTATTTCAACTTTACACAAATTAAGTCATCTGGGCAAAGGGTGTCTCTATTGAGAAAATGCTTCCATAAGATCTGGTTGGTTGTAAGGCATTTTATTAGTGATTAATAGGGGAGGCCCAGATCATTGTGGGCGGTGCCATCCTCAGTCTGGTGGTCCTGGGTTGTATAAGAAAACATGTTGAGCCAGGCGGAGGTGGCCCATGCCTTTAATCCCAGCATTCGGGAAGCAGAGGCAGGCAGATCTCTGTGAGTTCGAGGCCAGCCTGGGCTACAGAGTGAATTCCAGGACAGGTTCCAAAGCTACACAGAGAAATCCCATCTCGAAAAACCAAAAAGAAAAAAAAAGAAAGAAAAAAGAAAAGAAAAGAAAGAAAGAAAGCAGGATGAGGAAGCCATGAGGAGCAAGCCACTAAGCAGCACTCCTCCAGAGCCTCTGCATCAGCTCTTACCTCCGTGTTCCTGCCCTGCTTGAGTTCCTGTCCTGAGTCCTGCCTTCCTTTGAGGATAAACTATGATGAAGAACACAGGCTGAATAAACACTTTTTTCCCATTTTTCTTTGGCCATGGTGTTTTAGCACATCAATTGTAACCATAACAAAGACAGAGGTAATAATATATTAAAAAAAAACTAATTTCACAAAGAACAAATGACTGTTTCTGTGAGTATGCATGAATGTAGTTCATTTGTTTGAGTTTTGCTTATTCTTAGTCAACAATCTCTATTGTTCATATCCGAACCCGACGCATGTAATGACCATGGCATTAGTTTATTACAAAGCAAGGGGTTTCCTAATGATGTTTTCACTCAATAATGATCGATAATTAGTGCAGTCCAGTGTTAAAGTTGAAAACAAATGCAGTGTTCTTCCCACTATGGGCTTTAGTGTGCACAGAGACCATGAAGGTGAGCTCATTTGCATATACACGAGCAAAATAACCCTTAATATACCAGCCCTGTAGTCCACATTATGTCACATATTTTCTGAGATTCAGAAATCTACTGATAGTACAGATTACAGTTACGGCTTTTAGTGTACAATAGATTGAATCGGAAATATTGGCCAGAGCTGACATCTCAGAAAGTGATAGTTTGAGGAGCTGTTAGCAAGGCAATTCAGATCCTCATGACTTGGGCCTCATAGCAGATAAACTGGAAGATAGAGGGCAAGGAAAGGGGCAGGGAGTCTGTTAAGATGAACTCAGAACGGGTACACTGTCACTTTGCCATCATATACCCTACATAGACACTCACACGATAACATGTGGAAGGATAAAGGGAGCCTGAGGGCTGATCATGTAGAGCTGTTCACAGCAAGGCCCGGCACTTTCTTAAACCAGGATATTGTGTTTATTCTCATAATCCTTTTTGTTTTCTTTTCTGTTAGCTTTGGGCAGATTATTTAAATATGATGCTGAGTTAATTCTGCTCATATTTTACTAGTTTGTATTCTTACAGAGCAAGGGGGTTCTTAATGACATTTTCACTCAAGTACAGCATGTTTTTTGATGTGTTTTATATGCAAGGTTTTCTCTTGTGTTTGTAGAAAACCTAGGTTCCATATATGAGAGAAAATACCTTATACTTTTTTATGAGTCTGCAGTATTTCACTTCATTTGATAATTTTCAATTACATCTATTTTCTTGAAAACAGTACAAGTTTATTCTTTTTGGCTAATCAAAACATCAGTGTGTATGCATTATACATTTTCTAGTGATGAACGTGAAATATGAGCTTGAATGTTGTGAACAATAAATATGTATGTTTTGCAGTACTTTGATAGGGAGCCTACGATTACTTTCCCAAGATAATACAGCTGGGTCATATGGTAACTATTTTTAAATTTTAGAAAAATCAACACATTATTGATTTCCATAGTGGTTGTTCCAAGTTACATGATCAAAATTTTATAGCTTTCTTTTCCCTATAAACGCAACCGTGTTATTTATTGGCTGTCCTTTTTTTTTTCTTACTGGATTTTTGAGATTATAATATAATTACAGTATTAATCCCTTCTATTTCCTTCCTCCACATCTTCCCATATACCCTTGCCCCACTTCCCTTCAACTTCAAGGCCTCTTTTTTAAACTACCCCTGCAGTGTGAGCTGACAAGGGAAATGAACATCCCAAACTAAATAGAAAGAAGTCTGTGAGGCTTTCACCCTACGAAAATAACTATAGGCAACTGAGGAAAGATGGGAGCCCAAGAGGTGGTGTCCACCAGGAAAGAGGGCACAGGGTCATCGCATACTGTCGAAAGCCAGCCATGGTTGTTGACTTTTAAATGATAGCCATTTTAAAATAAGTGAGATAAAATATCAGTAACAATTTGAATTTTCTAGGCAACTAAGATTTCTGTAAAATTTTTAAACATCCATTGGCCATTTGTAACTCACCTTTTAATAATTATCTGTTGTTTTCTGTGTATTTGATTGACTGGGTTATGGTTTTATGTTGTTCTTTTTTTGATTTATTTATAGTGGATGGTAAACCTTTTCCAGGTTTAACAGGTTTGTCATCAGTGTCAAATTATGTGGGCTGTCTTCATTGTGTGCTGTGTAGAAGCTATTTAACTGCAAAAAATCCATTCATCAACTCTTGAAATTATTTTCTGAGAGAAGGAGTCTTTCTCAGAATATCTGTGCTTGTATCTTGAAGTGTTTCCCTTATTTTCTTCCCTTATACGTCTCAAATTTTGGTCTCATTTGAAGTTCTTAGGTCCATTTTAAATGATTTTTTTTCCTTTTGTACAGGAGAGATAGAAAGGAATGTAGTTTCAATGTTCTGAGTGTGGATATTCAGTTTACCTATCATCATTTCCCTTTTTATTTCTATTTTATGTGCATCGTGTTCTGCCTTCATGTATGCGTGTGTGTGTGTGTGTGTGTGTGTGTGTGTGTGTGTGTGTGTGTGTGTGTGTGTGAAGGTGTTGGATCCTGGAATTACAGAAAATTGAGAGCTGCCATATGGGTAGTGAGAACTGAACCCAGGCCCTCTGAAAGAGCAGCCAGTGTTCTCAAGCACTGATCCAGCCCTCTAGTCCCCTATTATCATTACTTTAAGAAGCTATCTTTTGCTGAAATTGGGCAGCATAATAGTATATGTTTATTTGCAGTGGTCTGGTTTAATCCGTTGGTTTAGATATGTATTGTACCAATTAACACTGATTTTGTTACTATTTATCTGAAGCATAATATGTAATCAAGGATGCTGATGAGTCTTGCATTATTCTTTTTGCTCAGGTTAATTTGGTTATTCTGCTTCTTTTAGGACACATTATGAATTTTAGTTTTTACTTCTGAAAAGAAATTTTTATGATGATCACAATCTATAAGTCACTTTCAGTATCATAGCTGAATTAAAAGTACAATGTTATTAGACCTACCCAAAAATTAGTCAAGTCCCATTCATTCAACCTATTTGAGGAATGGAGACTTAAAGATATGTGGAAATTCTGATATGAGAAAATATTGTTACAACATATTAGATTGTTCAGTATTTAGAGTTCAGGTACACTATTATTAGCCTGTCAACATGTAAGCACGGCCACTCCCTTTTATTGTACTGAATTACAGCTGTTGACTGCATTGTGATAATGACAGGTGTCATTCAATATGCCTCCATACTTATTTGGATGATCTGTATTTACTTACAATGACCACCAGAATCCATCTGTTTTCACTAGCAGAGTAAATGTGTAGCTTTGGTTTCCTGTCTGAGGGACCTACCTGTGTTCTCAACCCTTGTAATGACATACACTTGCCAGTAACCCATAAAATCTCATCAGTCATGGAATTGGGGCCATAATGCTCCTGGATATGATGATAATAACAAATTTAAGGAAACATCAGTAAGTTATGTGTGTGGTAACCTGGGGAATGAAGCTATGGAATTGCCAAATGTTACAGTGCCAATTAACTTTCCAGGGTCTTCTGTCATGTGGCATATCAAGACATATCTCTTAAGTTTAACAAACCAAAGAAATATTTCTCATATATTTCTGTATCTCAAACCCTCACAGTGTAAATTTGGAAAAAAGATGTGTTGAATCTTTTGAATAGTGGTACACCATGTGATATTTAATGTAGTTATCTGTCCTATTTAGTAAACCTATCATTAAAAATTTAGTTCTCAATGAGACCAAGCAAAAGTGAGAGAATGTTCTGACACATGGAAACTTCTCTTTCAATTAGCTGTTATAAATACATTGACCCAGGCTGGAGAGGTGACTTGGGAGTTAGGAGGCCTTGTTGCTCTTCCTGAGGACTCATGTCAGGTAGTTCACCCTACAGGGGTTCCTATAGAAACTTCTGACCTCAGTAGGCACCATAGTTCCCATGGCATACAAACACACTAATGCACACACACACATACACATAATGGAAAAAAATTCTTAAAAAATAGGTCTGGAGCTATAGCTTCACTGTGATACATACAAAGTCAGTGTGACAATATTTTCTTCTTTTTTCCCACTAGGATTATATGAATTTATTCATTCATTTATTTATTTATACATTATGGTTTGTGCTGGTGAGTAGGTGGGGTCCTGATATATTGTGGTAATTGAGGCTAAAAGACAAATCTTAGGGGTTGTTTCTTTCCTTCTGTCCTTAATTTAGAGGACCAAACATACACCTTTTACTTTTGTGTAAAAGTATTTCTAACTAAGGAGTCATTTTTCTGTCCCTTTAAAATTTTATTTATTTATTTATTTATTTATTTATTTATTTATTTATTTATTTGTAAAAGGGAGCATGGCCCCATTGAGGCCCAGGCACGTGCATACACATTTTATACACACACACACACACACACACACACACACACACACACACACACACACACACACATATATAATGATGAAAATGTAGTGGAGGACAGTATGTGTGATTCAGTTTTGCCATATGGGTTCTGTGAATTGAATTCAGATTAACAGGTTCAATGTCAAGAGCTCACATCAGCTGAGCTCTCTTGCTGACTTTTTATTATAGTGTGTGTGTGTGTGTGTGTGTGTGTGTGTGTGTGTGTGTTTCTTGTAGGCGTTTGGTTAGGTCATGGGTTTGAAGATAAGAAGACAACTTTCAAGAGTTCTTTTCTGTTTCTATGTTGATGAGCTGATCTCTTTGTTTCAACTGGCAGATGTACTCCAGATTAGCTGAACCACTAGCTTGCAGATGACAATCCTGTGTCTGACTCTCATCTTCTTGAACGTGTGCTAGAATTACAGATATAACCTATGCACAAGTCTCTTTATGTGTTTTTCAAAGATCAAACTCAAGTCATCAGTCTTGAATGGTTAGAGCTTTTATTTGATAAACCATTTGTCCCACAAGCTGTCCCTCTCTTATTTAATTTCTTATTTTTATTGAATTTTTTCATATAATATATTCTGGTTATACTTTTCTAGTTTCCCAGCTCCTTCCAGATCCTCTGTAACCCTTCACCCCACCACATCCATTCTTTCTCTTAAAAAAAAAATCAGCTTTTAAAGAGTCTTCTCTAGTACAGTATGATCTGTTTACAGTTTCTCTTCTTCTCTCTGTTCCTTCTAGTTCCTCCACAAATCCTCTCCCATCTGGATCTATTCTCCTTTGGTCTCTCTTTAGAAAAAAAACAGGCTTCTAGGAGATAACAGCCAAATATGACAAAATAAAATATAATAAGATAAAATGAAAACCATCATATTGAAGTTGAACAAGCCAAGCTAAATTCTCTTTAGAAAACAAACAGGCAAACAACAACAGTGAAAGAATCAAAGAATCAAACAAAGCACAAGACACACACACTCAAGGAAAGGTGCTTTCCAGACAGTGCAGGACTGAAGTGCATAGGAAATCACAGACACTGTGGAAGCATGCACAGGACCTGCAATGGTTCTAGCCAGATGGAGTCCAAGTGCTGAAAGGGAGACATGGACACAGGCCCCTGTCCTAACAAAGAAGTCTTTCTGCAGCTGACATCTGATTACAAAACAAAAATTAGTTCTCTCCAAAGGAGTCTCACTGGGTATACTAACCACATCTTAGGATAGGTCTCATGCCCAGGGATTGATGACCAACACAAAACAAACTCACTGATATATCTTTAGAATTTTTGTCTCATATTACTATGTTTGACCATATTCCTCTGTTGACCTATTCATTTCTCTACTTCTGTCAAATTCCCACAAGTTTAATAATACTTTATTTTTCTATGATCTCAAACTACCATTGATTGCTAATTTCAGTACTCATTCCCCAAACATTGAATAACTGGAGGATTGTGAATAAACTGGATAAATTATTAATGACTAAAAAATGGAATTGAAGTGGTCATTTTCCTCCATTCTTTGTGAAGATATTTTTAAGTAATGTTGGCTTTTAGAAATAAGTCATAAAAGTTATATGGATTCTGTTATTTTCTGCACTCTAACATTGCTTGTCAATAATTTTCTAATTCAGAATATGGGGAAAACTGGGTCTCTAGCTTTTGTATCAAAACCCCTCCTTCTTATGTATGTTTCTATTTGGAGCCTCTCACCTTCCCATGCTCAACCATTCTGCTCTCCTTGAACAATCACAGGGAGCTCTTCACAGTGCAGGTTCTTAAGGTTAACAGGTCTCCTGGGAAGATCTCTCATCAATGATCCAGACTTTAGAGTTTTATTCTTGGGCTTTTTTTTATTTGTTTTCTTTTTCTCCTCAGACATTAAAGAAACCTGCTTCTCCAAATGTTTAATACATAGACACCTTCCTTTGTTGTTGTTTTTGTTGTTGCTGCTGTTCTTTTTAGTTAATGATGGCTAAATATTAATTATTTAACTTTGTTAAATTGTATACCTTGAAGCTGAATTCTGAAGTATGTTTACTTATTTTAGGTATATGACAAGACTGTTATAGCTCCAGTTTCCACAATAATAGCCTGTATGCTTTTTGAGGAGTGTGCATTTGTACAAAGTAAATATCTCAAGTTCCAGTCAACAAGTTTATTCAGATGACAAAATGCTGGCTGTTGAGATCTGAGGACAAAAGGTATGATGCCCTTACAAAGAGAAAGGGACTGTGCTCCCACTTCCCTTCTCACTTATACCGGGGCATGAACTGTCTTACCCTTGAAATAAACATAAACAACTCAGGAATATGAAGAGGAAGGTAAAACACAGAGAGCAAGCAGTTTAGTCAATATACTGTGGAAGAGGCTTTAGCTTAGGCACACTTTTGCAAGAGAGAGAAGCAAATTCATCTGTATAAGCCAGTCATATTTTAGGGTTCTGTCTCCAGCATTTAAATCAGCTACCAATGAATGCATTTAAAGATGCACTTTAATTCTCATACAATTTCAACAATTCAGGTTTACATTATATCTTGACATCATTTCATTTTCGTAATGTTTCAGTGACTTAAAAAAAGTAATGTTAATAGTCAGTCACCTCTTTCCTAGTCTCAAACACTTGGACTGGTGTTGAGAACACACTGCAAACAGGTGCAATTATCATTCTTGCTGTGTAGGTTTTTTTGTTTGTTTGCTTGCTTTTGTTTTTGTTTTTGTTTTTTTTAATAGTCTTGTCTATGAATAAAAGAAAACAATCAAAAAACCCAAAAAACTCAACTGAGAATAGTAAGACATAGGTAGGTTTGTGTTTGTGTGGGTGTGTGCATGTGTGTGTCTGTGTATCTATGTGTATGTGTGCATGTGGAGGCCACTGGCTAATATTGAGAGTCTTCTTCAATTGTTCTTGTACCTTATCACTTGAGGCATTGTCACCCAATCAAACACAGAGCTCCCTGATGTAGCCAATCTCAATAGTCAGCTTGCTTAAGGGACTGTTCGTTCTTTTTCCCATGGTGAACTTGAAATTACATGTGAGCTTGTATGCCCACCCAGTATTTACATGACTCTGGGCTCTACACAATGGTCCTTCTGTAAATCTTCCAATCACCTTTTGATATCTCATGGTAAGAAACATTTTTTCTCTTATCGAAATCAGGAATATAGATGGCTAACTGTTCCATTTTATTAATTTTGGGGGATTCTGATTAACTACTGTGTGGTTTGTTTTCTGCTTGTGAGGGGTTTCAACATGTATAAGATGCCTTACTCAGAATGCACACAAAGGAACTGATTATGGAGAATAGCTATTTTACTCTTTGATATGTACCACAAATGAACAAAGAATAAATTGGTAATACAAAATAAAATACATAGTTAGCATTGCATTAATACAAAATATGTGCTCCAATTTAGTTTTAGCAGGTCACAAATATTCAATGAAAAAAGAAGCAAAAACACAGAAATGAGTCATTATGTTTTAGACATGTAATAGAATATATTCTAGAGTTTTTAAATTATAAATAAAGTGTAGCTGGTTAATTTGTAAGCTTTATCATCCTCTCTCTCTCTCTCTCTCTCTCTCTCTCTCTCTCTCTCTCTCACTCTCTCTCTCTCACTCTCTCTCTCTCTCTCTCTCACACACACACACACACACACACACACACACACACACACACAGAGGCACATGTAAGCCTTTGTCTTACTACAGTCAGTTGTTTTTTTGTTTGTTTTTACTATTTCATTTATTTTACATTTTTATCAATATGTAATTATGCCACTTCCCTGTTTTCTTTTCCCTCCTCTATCCTTCCTATGTGCCTCACTCAAATTGCTCCCCAACCCCTCTTCATAATGATAGCCTCTTGTTTTTTTTAATATTGATTCATTCTAATAGTTCTTCTAAGCAACACAAACATGACCAATTAGCAAATATACAATATAAAAATAACTAGGATTCTTTGGGTTAGATATTTGTTGGTATATTTTAGTGCCTTATGTTATTTAAATTTATCATTTAGTATTTTCTATTTTGGGCATAGCATATGAAGTATCAGCTATCTTTATTCCACTTTAAAACAAAGTGAAGTTTAGCATATTCTCCTTCTTAAATCCTCCAGTCCTCTGCTGCTGTCAATGTATACCTGTAAACCCCAAACTCTAAATTTTGAATCCTATTTTCAATTTTGAACTGTTTTCAGTGTTTCAGTCAACTAAGTTTTAGAATCTTCATTACACCATTTATTCATACCATCTTTGACTTCCTTATTATTACTATTTTAAATCCAGTGTTTTATATATCATCTTTTTCAGAGGATATTGCTGTAGGCATATGGTTAATTGGTACTGTCTCTTGGAAAATAACTCTTGTCTCTGCTTTGTTGACTGGCTGTTTCTTGTTTCCTGTTACCTAAACATGTCAGGTGGTTATCCAGACGTATGGAATTCAGGGATCCAGCTTTAGACAGTTCAGTGTTGATATTCAAATGGGTATGAGAAGTAGTACTGACTCAACTCCTGCTAAGTGGGGTTTCTAAGCCCTGGAGTAGACCTTCTGTAAATTTAGAGTAGGTGAGAGTCACATGTCCCTTAGCATGTCTGAAGGGGTGGGGGTAGAATTACTAGTGTAGATTACTGCCATTCTCTGGAAAGAAGCAGTCCTTGAGTCAGAAGTCTAATGTTTCTGTCTGGATACGGCCCCTAGTAGCAAGTGCACCTGGGGTTTAACCATGAGTTCCAAAGTAAGGGTGGGCAAGGGGAGGAAACTAGCTCTGGTAGACAGCTAGAAACTAGGGTGTCGTGAACGGAGGAGGCAGAATGGTAGGGCCTACCAGTTTCCTTGCCTATTGTGATGGCCACAGAATCCCTGGTAGCAAGCAGGGCACAGTGCTCAATACTTAAACAGCACTCCTAAAATAAAAGTATTTTTAAGTCTTAAAACAATAAGACTTCTTGAAATATATTTGAGTAATGTGATGGAGGCATCGATGAGCCTAAATAAAACTGATAATTTAAGCATTATTTGCTGAGTAAGGAGATGTTCTCTTTGGAAAGCATGGCCTTCTGTCTGAAAATAGACAACAAATGGGGAAACAAATCCAAATTAGTGTACATACTACTTTATGCCATTTTATTGTCTTCAGTGTCCCTTCTGAGCAAAACATTCTCAAGTATTCCCTCCTGTGACCACACAGCAATCACCAGTTGTCAAATAAAGTCCATTTTCTTCCTATGTGAAGAAATCTGCTAGTACAGACTCAGAAAATACCATTTCCCATTTTCAGTTTTAGTTAGATTATCCCTACTTAGTCAGAAGTAAACCTCAGGAGGGACTTGCAAAAGAATCAGTCTCCACAGCATTAGTGATTTTCTGCCCTAGCTGCAGGATAAATGATCAACAGGGTGCAAAATATCCACAAAATTCACAAGTCTTCTGATAGGGAAAAATCTCTCAGTTCAACATCTGATTTCCTGCATGCCTCTGAATCTTTCTTGCTCTCAAGCTTTCAAGTTACTTTAACTATGCTGAGATATTGGGATGACCTGATGAGTAGCAGCTCTTGGACTGTCTCTTTATTCATCCTAATTTATTTTTATCATTGATACATTTCCTGTTAATTTTCCTACATGAAACAGAACACAGAAAGATTGCAAATATTTACATTTCCACTAAGAAATCTTATTTAGATATAGGCTCACAGACAGACAAATATGTAAAATGTTACCAAGTTATTCAACTTCTGCAAATGCAAATATTGATTTTTCAACTGGCAGAAGTTCAAGTTAACATAATCAAGATATTCCTGATCCACAGGGCAAAGCAAGCCCTTATTATAAACTACATATTTCATATAAAATTGATGCTTTGTAAAATGTTTATGGTCATTGGGGAAAGTCCACTTAGCACAATTAGTGGACTCAGCCTGATGTTTTTAAACCTGGTGTTTATCTTTGTATTTTCAAAGTTATATTGATCAGTTTATATTTTCAGACATTATCATAAGTGAAATGGCACCCATTCAACCGTTCCACATGGGACCAAACTATTAATAAATTTTTATGGCTTTAAATCATCAACTTTCTATTCTTAGGACAAGCCTTATTATCAATGCCATCATCACTTTGAATGCTTTTTAGTATCATATTTACTTATTTGCTGGACAAATAGGCATCTATCTTCATAGCTCCCAACTTTGAAGATTAGAGGTGTATGACTCCTAGATCCAGACACCAGGAACAGCTATAAATACTCAAGCAACATCTATCTCTGACCTCTGGCTGCCAGCAGCCCCAAAACTCAGTTCCCAGCAGTGCTGGGAATTGCCAGCAGTGCTGATTATCATTATTACACCTGAGCTTTGTTGAGCACTTGGGTCCTAACAGTAGGTAGCACTGCAGGAACTGGTGAGTAAGTGGTACTGTTCATGCTTTGAGGATCTTCAGAGACTAGGGAGTCTGTGAGTCCATGAGCTCCTTCTCACATTTAATTCTCCACCAGAGCCTTTCACCTCTTCACCCTGAATATTTCAACCAGCCTTCATATTCCCACAAAACCAGCTTTCTCTTGGTCTGTTTCCTTTTGGCTTCTTCAGCTGACTGTGACACTGCTACCCATGCCCATTGCTCTTCAGTGACCACTTCTTCATGTCACCACCTCCGATTCTGACAGAATGAAGGTTAAAGACGACTGAGAAAGATGTCTTCATTTGAAAATTAATATTTCTTCTCTGGGGAGGAGATGAAGGTGAGCTCCTGACGAGGCCCCCACATCTGTGAAGCAGCCTGGTTTTGTAGGTAGAAGGGGATGTAACCGATGTGACATGAAAGTGGGACAATTATTAGACTCACCAATTACTAGAACTACACAGAAAGCAATCACATAAACACTGATCACAACTGAGTGCTTTGTGGAAATGAGTGTTTTTCCTCTGCAACAGGAGAAGCAGTTTGCCTCTGACTGGAGTCAACAGAGTTTGCAGTATCCTCTAATGGCCTCTGAAGCCACTGTGTTTACAATGCTGCTTTCCAAGTGCCATATAAACTCTCTGGGGTATTGTTGACTAGAAAAGGTTTTCAACTCTAGTCACAGTGATCATCTACAACTGCTAGAATGTTCCTTAGGGTAGTTGCAAAGTGTTCAACAGACAGGTGCCAGGGGGAACTTCTCACCAGTTGCCAAGAAAGAGGCTTCTTTTCTGACAAAGCCTCCCTAGGGAGACCATGAGGCACACAAGAAGGGAGGCCACATCAAATGGCCCTAGTCATGGCTGTTTTAACTATTTTCAAAGAGTATTTAATTCCTTACAATAAAACTTTAACACAGAACTATTCATTGTAATAGAATTTAGTAGGATTAATGAATAGTATTTAACAGTGTTTAACTCTTACCTCAGGGTCTCAGGGAGAGAGGCACATTTAATCGGCCTCCATGTCTTGCATTGATATATCATAATCTAATTCATGCAAGAGCTCTGCACCTGTAATATCATTTGAACTATGCAATAGCCATACAAGCAGAAATGAAAATTGTTATTGATTCCTGCCATTGCTGAAGATAAAAAGCTCAAAATGTCATAAAATAGTTTAATTTTATTTCGTATTCCAAGTAAGATCATCACTTAAATAAACTGTATTTCAGAAATTTGGTTAGTCAATAGTGGTGGATCTCATAATGGTCTCTTACAAAGAAAGGTCATCCTGACATTAAGAGACACTGAAGGACTCACAGTAGTTTCCTGACTCATGAAGGACACATTTGTGACACATGATTCTAAAGCCTCACATTAAAATACAAGGTTTTAAAAATTACAACAGTAAAAAAAAAAAAATTACTACAGTATGTTGTGAATTATGCAGCCATTGTTCACTAGGAAAATGTAAATCTATTAACAGGTTTTTTGTTTTTTTTTACTTCAGAAGACTATCAAGGTGGGGATGAAGGAGCCTAGTGCACAAATCTTTCGAGCTAGTGTCCTGATTAGCACACTATAGAAACAGAACTGTGTGCAGATTTGGAGTAGTACTTCAACTGTAGCAGCCTTATCCTTTCTGAGCTCAAAATAATTAAAATTATTGGAATTCATTTGTCAATGGCAGGTATTGTACAACTTTTAAGAGCAAAAATATTTTGAAGGAAAAGTAATTATATGAGATGTAGAAGAGAAAATAAGTCACCAACCTTGAAACATCAGATCAATGGAAACTGACTATATAATAGCTCTATTAATATACATGATAACATATTCTAATTCTATAGTGTATAGCATACAATTATTGATAGTATAATTACAACATGTATTTTCTTTTTGTCTTTCATTTTTCTTTATTAAGAAATTTTGTACTCCACATACTATCCACAGATCCCCTCTCCTCCCTCCCCCACCCCCAGCCCTCTTTCCCGAGCCACCCCACATCCCCACATCCCCCAAATCAAGGTCTCCCAAGGGGAGTCAGCAGAGCCCAGAACACTGAGCCTAGGCAGGTCCAAGCCTCTTCCCACTGCACCAAGGCTGTGCAAGGCGTCACACCACAGGCACCGGGCTCCAGAAGCCTACCCATAGACCAGGGACCGAGCCTGATCCCATTGCCTGGGTGCCCCCCAAACAGTTCGAGCCAAACAACTGTCTTCCATATCCAGAGGGCCTAGTCCAATCCCATGGGGACACCACAGCCACCAGTCCACAGTTCATGGGCTTCCACTAGTGTGGCCGGTCATCTCTGCTAGTGTGGCCGGTCATCTCTGCCCGTCCTCCCATCATGATCTCGACGTCCCTCGCCTGCAGTATCTCTCCTCTCTCATGACTATACTTTGCTTAATGTCAGTTGTTGTTCTCATGATTGTAGCTAATGGACATGTCTGTGCCTCAGCAGACATGACTATTATTTTTTACAAAAATAGTAAAAGGAAATAAACTACTAACAAAATAGGTGAAATGAGTAGTATTTTTCATATCAGATGTCCATCAGTACTGATTTTTTAATAAATATACTTACAAAATTAGATGTTTGAGAATTAAGCCTCCTTTACTATGCAGAAAGTATCACTAGACACATTAGAAAAAAACAGGCAGCATCACTATCTCTGTTTCAGGTTTTAAATAGCACTTATGATTGGTCCATAAAATCTGCTTTTGCTGTTACGATAAGCTAGTAGAAGGTTATGTGATTCTATTTGGCTCTATTTCTTCATGTATAACATAATACTAGGATTAATGGAATCTTAGTATTATTGTGAAGGTTAAATACAACAACACATGTAGTGTATCTCCTTTATCCTCTGGAAACTGTTTCCCATTTCTTTCTTAACAATTTTGCAAGAATCATGTAGCTGTGTGAGCAATTATTTCTCAATGGTCTTGTCTTCATACTTTATTTCTTTTTTATTATAAATGTCACCTTCTCCATCATCTCAATCTATAAACGTATATTGTTATCTATTCAAATAATTGGGATATAAATTCAACTTTCTATTTTAACTTTAATTTGTAGCCCTAATATTTAGTCATAAAATTCTCAAACCACCAGATTTCAGGCTTGTACATATTGTATTCTCTCTCTAAAACAAAGAGGTACTGGGAAGAGGAAATCGCACAATCTTCTACTTGGAAAAACTACAATCCTATGCAAAAACCACCCTTCATTTCAGGAAGTCTTGTGGCAAGTTTTATCTTTAAAGTTCTTAGGTGGTGTTAATAAACTCCAGAATTTCAGCGATTCTAAATGAAATGGCATGTTTTTCATCCACATTGCACATTCCTCACACCAGCCTTATTTCAGCCCACTAGTCTTTGAACTTTTACCACAGTGTGATACTATATTTCCAACACCAGACACAGAGATTGCTATGATATGTCACAAACACAGGAAAAACAACCAAAAAAAAAAAAAAAAACCACCCAAAGCCAATAATGTAGTGTTTTGCATCAATATGGAATGTTTCCTTGGCCAGTCCCCATCACATGGTTTAGATCACTTTATTGTTGAGTAGAGGTGGAGAAAGAAGCTACCATGTAGCTAGCAAGAAGTAAGGTTCATATATTGCTGATGTCAGCCACAAGTAAAATTTCTGGTCCTAAGAGTGAAGAGCACAGAAAGAATGGACAGGGGACATTTTTTCTATTTAAAGTAGTGCTCTGATAAGAAACAAGTTGGGTTAGGATTTGAGGAGGCGGAAGATAAATTAGGTAAGTTATACGCATATGTGAGGCAGGGTCTGGGTCTGGAGTTACTATTTTGTCCATGGACAGTCATTATTAAACACTATCTGGCCCCACTGCTAGATACTGCCCCACAGCATCACATGGGAGGAGGAGACAGTGGAGCTGAATCCATTCCACACCTGACTCCTTCGCACTCAGAGAACAATTTCATCACCGTGAACTGATTCCTGATATTTCAGATCCAATACTCAGGGTCGCTCTTCAGTATTAAATGAGAGGTCTAGCCACAGAAAACTGTATACCAACATGGATTAAAATTTACCCTGTTCTTCAACCTACTTGGTATAAACTTATGTATTGTGTTGTCTGCTTTCCATTACTGTGACAAATTTGCACAGATTATCCAAGAAGAAGGAGGGATGCTTTATTCTGGTCATGGGTCCAGATGATTCTGTCAATGCAAGTTTGTCCTCTGTCTTTGCGGCCTGTGGAGTGGGCTTTCTTTGACTGCCAGCCCCCACAATCATGACACGGAGACTTATTATGGATTGTAAACGATTGGCTTTAACTTAAGCTTGTTTCAAGCTAGTTTTTTTTTTAAACTTAAATTAGCCAATTTCTATTAATCAATGTGCTACCCTGAGGTTCATTTATCTCATGTACATATTGCTTATCCTGCTTTGCTGCTTCCTCTGTGTGTGTGTCTGTCTGTCTGACCCCTGGACGGATGACCTCTTGCTGGCTGGCTGGATCCCCATTGCTCTCTGCCTGCCAGCCCTGCCTATCCCTCTTCTGCCTAGCTATTGGCAATTCAGCTTTTTTTTAGACCAATCAGGTGCCTTAGGCAGGAAAGGTAAAACAACAACACATCTTTACACAATTAAACAAATTCCTACTTTACAACAGGCCTGTGCTGAGGTTCCCTGCCCTGGTGAGGGCACGTGGTGAGGAAGCTTGACTTATGGTAGAGAAAACAAAGAGAACATAGACCCAAATCCCTTTTGAGGATATGCTTCCCTATCTTATCCATACTAAGTTGATCTCTCAAAGACTCCAACAATTTCCAGTATTTGAAGAGATTGTAATCAACATGTTCAGCCTTTGGAGGATACTTTCCCAAACTGTATGGAGTAGGTACAGAGATACCTTGTCATCAAATAAAAGGAAGTTTGGAGTTTGTGGAATGATAGTCTGTAATGCAACTGCAGCTTAGAGGCAGTTTTTTTTTTTCTTTTTGTCTTCTTGAATTTGCTCATTAACTTTCCAAGTATCAACAATGGCCTGCTGTACATCGTATCTACCTGTAAAACTTTATTTAAAGTGACAAACACTTCAGAGGTCAACTATTATTCAACAGTAGCTGTCAGTCTCTTCCCAGAGAAACAGTGGGGCTCTGTTCATCTTTCTCCTTTGGTAATATTCTGAACTCACACTGTAGGTAGAATCATCTGAATCACCTGTTAGTAAATTAACAAAACATTTGTAGTGAAATAGAAAGTATTACATTGTCACAAATTGTAACTCAGAAAATGTATTTGCATTTGAACACAGAGTAATATTTGTCAGCCATCATGGAATGAAAACAAGACTTTTTTATGTTATTTTACTAAAAAATGAATTGGTTTTCATTTAACAATAACCTAATGAAAAATTCTTAGTATATACTAGTTTGCTCATATGTAAAAGAAAAATAACATTCATTTCACTTAAAATAAGTAAAATTTCCCAAACTGAAGAATATTAATTCAAAACTAAATGTTATGTGGAATCTGAATCTTATTCTGTATTATATATGAATTAGACTAAGCCATCACATTTGTATCTTTCTGCTCACTTCATACAATAATAGATGCTAAATCCACCATTTATTTT
This sequence comes from Peromyscus californicus insignis, assembly GCF_007827085.1. Classification (NCBI taxonomy): domain Eukaryota; kingdom Metazoa; phylum Chordata; class Mammalia; order Rodentia; family Cricetidae; genus Peromyscus; species Peromyscus californicus. Next base: position 24,454,054 of record NW_026294617.1, on the reverse strand, counting down.
TGTCTTATTAACATCTTAATCAAATAAAGTTCATAAAGATTTATATAAGCAGCAAACTACAGTTAATTCTACATGTTTTAAAGAACACATTGAAGTATGTTGAATGATTACATTTCAGTGCCCTCTAGGCATTAGCAGTGGACTACTAAGGATACATATGAAATAAATTAACACAACTTTGCTTCATTTTGAGAGGCATATTTGACAATAATTTTAATGCATACAATTATTGTGTAATTTATTAGAAGATAACTAATGTTGGAAAATAAAAATGTTATGAATTTGTATGTTACACCTAAGTTTAAGTATGCTAAGTTTAAAACATTAGGACCAATGCTTATGAAATCTCTTCACACTTATAATTGTGTAACCTGAAGTGCATTAGTATATCTTGCAGATTTGCAAATTTGAAATTCTCCTGTATCGGTAAGTTTGACTAAATGCAACAGGTATCACTACAAATACAATTGATTCATTTTTGTCTTCAATTTATACAATGGTTTCCCCAAAATACAGCAGTGTGTTTACTTCATATGTGAAAGTGTAACTGGAAGTCATCATGTAAAGTCTGTTGTTCTAGTGATGAGAGCTGGATTTTACAGTAGATGCTCTTTATGCCTTCTTATAAAGCACCACAGGGAAAGGAAAAATCTGATTCCCAAGGCTCTCTTCCTTTAAAACTTTTACTGCTACTAAATTTCAACACTTGTTTTTATATAACAATATAAAACTTATTTCATTACACTATCAGACAATCTAAAATATGCTCTCAAAGGTGTAGAGATGTCTCAGTTGGAGAATAGATGATTGCTGGGACTCAGTATCCCATCAGTGGAGCCAAACTGGTGAGTTCCAAGTTCTATGAGAGACCGTCTCTCAGGAAGTAAGTACAAGAACAATTCATAGAGACACATGAAGTTGCCCTCTGTTTCCACATTCATGTGGACACACATATACCCAGATGTACATGTGCATACATGCACACACCCAGATGAATACATATAATGTACTTTTGCTACTAAGTCTAAAGATCATGCAACAGTACATTTTTAAGATTTCTTCTATTTATTTCATAGTAATAAAATTGATTTAATATTGACAAGTTTTTGAGTTTATGTATAAACTTAAGGCAAAGTGTCAAAAACAATTAAAATTAATTCAAACATAATGAGATAGTTGTAGCACAAAATCTAATTGTTCTTAACTATAAAAACCCAGAGTCAGATATCAGGGTAAAAGCTGAAAGATCAGAGAAGCAGAGCAGCCAGCCATTAGAAAGACTTCTTACTTCTAGGAATCCTCAGACTAAAAGGAGCCAAGCTGCTGTCTCTACCCTGCCTCATCACTTCCTCTCTCCGCTCAGCCATATCACTTTCTGTTTCATCTTCTCATTTATGCTGGGAATAAAGAGGTGTGTCTCCCAAGTACTGGGATCAAAGGCATGAGATCCCAAGTGCTGTGATTAAAGGTGTGTGCTTCCACTACCTGGCCTCTAATGGCTAGCTCCCCAGTCTGATCTTCAGGCAAGCTTTATTTGTCAGAGCACAAACAAAATATCACCACAGATAGTAGATTTATTGACAAAAATGTATTATATAGGATGAAATACACTAGTGGTATATTTATTGGTAACACATTATATTAATTATGAATACATGATATATTCTATTATTTATTCAGATACAGACTGATATCCCCAGTGAGACTACGCAGCTCCTCTTCTATTAAAGCTGGAGGAGGCAAACAAGTAAAAGGAATGGGTCTCCAATGTGGGCAACATAGTCAGAGATATCCCTGCTCTCACTGTTAGGAGTCTCGAACAGAAAACCAAGTTATACAACTATAACATATGTGCAGAGGACCTATACCAGTTCCATGAAGACTCACTGGTTGTCATTTAGTCTCTCTGAGCCCTTATGAGCCCAGGTGAGTCTGTTTTGTGGATCTTACTATGGTGCCCTTGACATTACTAGGTCCTACAATCTTTCCTCACCCTTCCACAAGATTCCCTGAGTTCTACCTAATGTTTGGCTGTGGGTCTCTGCACCTGTTCCCATCAGTTGCTGTGTTGTAGGACAGGCTCACAGGGTCAAGGAAATTGACTCATATCAGTTACCAAAGCATGCACATAACTTCCTTATGAGCTAACCTGAAGTCTGCCTGAGGTCCTAGCAACAGGTGCTTTCAGAGTTCCTGATTGCTCTCAGAGTTCCTGATCATGCTCATCCAATGAGGAACGACCACACAATGCCACCAGATTGAGACACAGACTGGTTGCTGAGAGGAGGGTATATAAGGCCTTCCCAGTTATTGAATAAATGAGTTTGTTGTTTGCCTTTCAACTGACTCCCAGTGTTTGCGCTGTTGATGCTGTGCCTTCTCACCCCCTCCCAGAAGGAGCCCTTGGGATCCAGCAACATTACTGGGTGAAGTCTCTCTGATGACAGTTGAGTCAGGCACCAATCTCTGAGAATAGAATATTATAAATCATTCATTGACTATTTTTCCCATTCATGTTTGATTCTACCCTAGGTCACTGGGATATAGGGCTTCTGGGGCCTGACCCTCAGTGGGGGAGCTCCCTCTCATAATATGGGTCTCTAGTTGTGTCAGTCATTAGTTGGCCACTCCCATAGTTTATGCACCATCCTTAGCCAGCAGGGAGGGAAATATAAATCAAAACTAGACTGAAATTCCATCTTACATCTGACATAATGGCTAAGATAAAAAACACAAGTGACAGTTCATGCTGGAGAGGATGTAGAGCAAGAGGAGCACTCTTCCACTGCTGGTGGGAGTGTAAACTTGTACAGGCACTTTGCAAATCAATATAACACTATCTCAGACAATTGGGAATCAATCTACCTCAAGATCCAACTATACTACTCCTGAGCATATACTTAAAGGACTCTCCACCATAACACAAGGGCCCTTGCACGACTCTGCTAATAGCAGCTTTATTTGTAATAGTCAGAAACTGGAACCAACCTGGATGTCCCTCTACAAAAGAATGGATACAGAAAATGTGGTACATTTACACAATGTAATATTACTCAGCTGTAAAAAACAATGTCATCAGGATATTTGCAGGTAAATAGATGGGACTAGAAAAGATCATCTTAAGTGAGGTAACCCAGACTCAGAAAGACAAACTTGATACGTACTCACTCATACATGATCATTAGCTGTAATGTAAAAGAGAACCATGTTATAACCCACAGACCTGGAGAAGCTAAGTAAAAAAGAGATTTCAAAGAGAGGGGAGAATGCATGAGTCTCGCTGTGAAAGGGGAAATAGAATGGACATTGTCAGTGGATGGAGGGAAGGACCTGTGGGGTTGGGGGATGTGGATGCAAACCAGAGGAATCAGGTGGGGAAAGGATGAAGAAAATGCTGGGAAAGATAATTGGAATCTGGGGGCATCTATGGGATGAGCTAGAAACCTAGATTAATGGAAACCCCCAGGAATCTATGAGAGTGATCCTAGCTAAGATGCCTAGAAACAGGGGATATGGTGCCTAAACTGGCCATCTCCTGTAACCAGACAAGACTTCTAGCACAGGAACAGGGACATCAACCCAGTCACAAACCCTTTGATCTGCAATTTTTCCTGCCTACAAGATGTGCTGGAGTAAAGATGGTGCAATTTGTTCTTTATTATACTCTTTCAAAGATAATTATAGAGTAATAATAAGAGCTAACAACTCCACTTTCTGTTGATACCCACAGAAGTACAAATTTTATGGCCAAATAAAAACCCTATCAATTTTTTAAATGCAGAGACTAGAAGACTGGTGATTATCCAGCCCTAAATGGAACATCTGTGTCCACTACTCTGAGGTCCAGGAGACATTGTAGAAGGGCTGGTGACAGTAATTTCAGGGCCATTGGATGCTCAAGAATATTTTAAAACACTGCCTCTGGGTAGGACATAGCTATGGCAATCAGGGGCACGGAGTGGCTGCAAGAACCTGTACAACATAGGCACAAACAAAAGACATGAAGATGAGACAGGGACTATTGGGAAGAGGAGGATGTGCGCAGAAATGGGAAGTCAATAAGAAAAGACAGTGGACAGAGGAATATGATAACAGAATGTATTATACATAAATAAGAAAAGGTCAGAAAATTTGAAGACAAACCTATAAAGTAAATACATTATCATCCTAAAAGTTGTAAACCCATGCATATACCCACTTCATTGTCACATAAAATTATAAACAATCCCAATGCTCTTCAATGGGTAGCAGCAGAATTGCTGCTATGGCATTAGAATTAATAGACTGACAGTTCTTGACGGCCGATTTTTACAGAGGGAGGTCATGCTGACAATGGAGATATTCAAAAGCTGTCCTATACTCCTCCTACCTTTATGAAGGTTCTATTATAATGGATAAACCATTCCATAGTTTTATATAGTTAACATTATGTTAAAGTTATATTTATTGTATATAATATTATTGAAACATAGTATGTGATTCTGGATGCATACTGCACTGGTGTAGACATGCAGCAAATATAATAAATACCTGATGCACTTGAAATTTTTTTCTATAATAATAATGCTGAAAAACTACTTACAATGAAAGACATCAATAAATATGAAATAAATCAAAATATTAGTTTGAAGCAAAGGAAATTTAGTATATGTCACTAGTAGTCTGACTGAAAATTGTAATAACTTGATAAATATTCAGGGAAAAATTAGTAAAAGAAGTATACATCATATCTTTGTTTTCAATTTTATTTTTTTACTGAAAGCAGATTATTTTCTCATACAATACATCCCAAACATAGCTTCCCCTTCTTCCACTCCACCCACTGCCTCCCGACACGTTCCCTCTTCCTCAGATCCACTTCCCCTCTGTCTCCCATCAGAAATGGACAGGCCTACAACAGACAGGAAGCAAAGATGACAAAACCAAGTTTAATAAGGCAAGGCAAGAGCCCTCACACTGAAACTGGACAAGGCAACCCAACAGGAGCAAAAGAGCCTCAAGAGCAGGTAAAAGACTCAGAGTTAGAGTCACGCAAGAACACCAAGCTAATAGCTGCAACATATAGGCAGAGAACTTAGTACAGACCCATTCAGATATCTTGCTTGCCACTTCAATCTCCATGAGCACATATGTGCCCTGATTAGTTATTCAGTGGGCCATATTCTGGTGTCCTCCATCCCATCTGACTTCTAGAAACCTTCTGCCTCCTCTTCTGCAGGATTCCTCCAGCTCCAGTAAGAGGCACCTGAGAAAGACCTTCAAATTAGACTGCCCACATAATGTCTTGCTGGGAATCTCTGCTCCTGCTCCCATTTGCTGCCAGAGGAAGACTCTATGAAAGAATATAAATAGAAATCATTTAATTGATTCTCATTTATTAATTTTTTTGACCAGTCATACTTGGTTCTACCCTAGGCATCTGGGCTATCCTGTCTCTGGTTCTTGGCTATCCAACCAGTGTCAGGCACAGGCTCCCATTTCCAGAGTAGGCCTCAAGTTAAATCAGATAATGGTTGACAACTTCCACAAATTCTGTACCACACTGGCCTTAACATACCTTGCAGGATGGACAGATTGTTAATCAAAGGTTTTATTCTTGGGCTGGGGTCCAGACTTCTCTTCCCTGTAGCAAAGAAATTAGAATGTAGGCCTGAGGTCTCCATGGAGACACCAGTGTGGCCTCTCTATATGAAATGAGCTGTGAAGTTGTTGTCCTTGCAATGGGGACCTGCTGTCAGTTTTCAGCTAGCAACCTTCTGTCCTATGTGGTGATATTTTGTTTGTGCTCTAACAAATAAAGCTTGCCTGAATATCAGAGGGTGGAGCTAGCCATTTTGTTAATCATAGATGTCTGGAGGTTTGTATAGACAGGAGACAGGAAGTGATATGGCTGGGCAGAGAGAGGATATAAGGCAGGCAGAGACAGGAGTTTATTCCCTTTTCTGTCTGAAGAGGACTCATGAAGGTAAGAGGTGACTTTAGCTGCTCCTTTACTTCTGTGATCTTTAAGCATTTATCCAGATATCTGACTCTGGGTTTTTATTGTTAAGACAACTTAGAATTCACGATACTGTCCTATCATGAATCTGCATTGTTTGGGGATTTCCACAGGACATCCTTGGGCAATAATTCAGCTGAATGCAACTCAGTTCTGCCACTGGAAGTCTTGCCTGGCTATAAGAGATGGCCAATTGATACTCCATAGCCCCACTAGTAGGATTCCTCACTAGAATCACCCTCCTAGATCCCAGGAAGTTTCCACTGTACTATGCTTCTATACCGGCCCCAACTCCCCCAAATTCCCATCTTCTTTGCTCACACATTCTCCTATCTCATCTTCCTCACCACCTGATCCCACCTCCTCCCATCTCTCGAAACCCCCAGTCCACCTACAAAATCTTGTCCATTTCCCCTCCCCAAGGAGATCCATGCATTCCCCCTAAAGCCTTCCTCTTTACCTAACCTCTCTCTGTCTACCGACTGTAGCTTGTTTATAATTTACTTAATTGTTAATGTGCATGTATAAGTGAAGACATAACATATTTGTCTTTCTTGGTCTTGGTTGCCTCACTTAGGATGATTTTTTTCTCATTACATATATATGCTTGCAAATTTCATGATGTCATTTTTTAAAGCTGAATAATATTCATTCGTATATTATACGAATAATAATATTCCATCGTATAAATGTACCACATTTTGTTTATCCATTATTCTGTTGAGAGACATCTAAGTTGTTTCCAGTTTCTAGCTATTATGAACAAAGCCACAATGAAAATCATCGAGCAAATGTTTTTATGGCAGGATGGAGTGAGCTTTGGGTATATGCACCAGAGTTATATAGCTGTGTCTTGAGGTAGATCAATTCCCAATTTTCTGAGGAAGTGCCATATTGATTTTCATAGTGGTTTTACAAATTAGCATTCTCACCAACAATGGAGGAGTTTTTCCTTTGCTCCATATCCTCATAAGGCTGATCTGTCACTTGTATTTCTGATCTCAGCTGTTCTGACATGTATAAGATGGAATCTCAAAGTAGTTTTGAACTACATTTCCCTGGTGGCTAAGGATGTTGAACATTTCTTTACATTTCTATCAGCCATTTGAGATTCCTCTGTTGAGAATCCTTTCTTTAGGTCTGTAGCCCATTTTTTTAGTTGTATTACTTGCTTTTATTTTGATATCTAGTTTCTTGAATTCTTTATATATTTTGTAAGGTGACACTTTGTCCAATTGGCAGTATCCTTTGCCTTACAGAAGCTTTTCAGTTTCATATGGTCCCAATTGTTGATCTTAGTGCCTGTGCTCTCAGTGTTCTGTTCCAAAAGTTGTCTCCTGTACCACTTTATTCAAGACTTTTCCTACTTCTCTTCTATCAGGTTCAGTGTGCTTGGCTTTAGGTCTTAGATCCACTTGAGTTTTGTGCTGGATGATAGTTATAAATCTTTTTGCATTTGTGTACATGAAGACATCCAGTTTCACAGCACCATTTCTTGAAGATGCTGTATTTTTTCCAGTGGGTATTTTTTGGCTTTTTTATTAAAAAAAAAAAAAAAAAAAAAAAAAAAAACAGGTGCCCGTAGGTGTGTGGATTTATGTCTGGGTCTTCAAGAATGTAGCTGGAAGTTTGCCTGTTTCCTGCCCAGTCCTGTAGCCATTCAGTCCCAAGTTAACACACAGAGGCTTATTTTAATTACAACCTGTATGGCCTATGGCTCAGGCTCATTATTAACTAGCACTTATAACTTAATTCAGCCCATTTCTACTAATCTATGTTATGCCATGTGGTTTCACAGCATTACCTGTTCTCTCACATCTTGTTTCTCCTGGAGGTGGCTCACACCTTCTTCACTAACTCCACCCTTTTTCATCTCCATCTCCAGTTTGAATGTACCGCCTAACCTTATTCTGCCTCATCATTGGCCAAACAGCTTTATTATCAAACAATGAGAGCAATACATATCCACAGCGTACAGAAAGACCTCCCACAGTACTTCCCCTTTTCTGTGTAATCAAAACGGAAGGTTTTAACTTTTACATATTAAACATATATAACAAAATAGTTATCAAGCAAGAACTACAGTTACAATATTTAGTCTATTTGTATTTGACAAAATTACAGAAAACATTATCTATCATATCTTGGTGAGTCTAAAGTTTTATATCTAACTTGCCTTTTATCATAACTAAGGAAAACTATAATTATAAGTATCTAGTCTTCAACTCCATCAAAGACCCCAGAAGGATATATTACCTAAGTAAACAGGAAGTGCATGGTAAGCAACATCAAAATCTCTAGAAATGACAGAGACATCTGGCTGCCTGGATAGTCACCAAGAGTTCCTCTGCAACATTGGGACAACCCATCTTCAGCCTACAGGCCTAGAGTCTCTGGCAGACTTTTTAGTGAAGCAGGAAATTTGAAGGATTGTCTTGCCTATTGGCAAAGTTCATCAGTCACTTTCCTCTGTGTCCTGCAGAACATCGGGCAGTATCTTCTGTGAAGCAGGAGCTAAAGAACCATCTCGCCTTGTTTTGGCAAAGTTCAGTGGTCTCTTTCCCATGGGTCCTGTATATTCGGTTTATACAGTATATTGTCAAGCAGTCCAGGAAGAAAATTCCATGAATCACTGTGTCTGGTTTCATGCCAATACCATGTCGTTTTAGTTGCTATCACTCCATAGTACGAATTCAAATCAGGAATGGAAATACCTCTGGCAGTCTTTTAGTGTTCTGGATTGTTTTAACTATACTGTTTTTGTTTTGTTTGTTTGCTTTTCCATATGAAGTTGAGAATTGTCCTTTCAAGGTCAGTGAAGAATTGTGTTGGAATTTTGATGGGGATTACACTGAATTTGTAGATTGCTTTTAGTAGGATGGCCATTTGTACTATGTTAATTCTGCTGCTGATCCACGAGCATGGGAGATCTTTCCATCTTCTGATATCTTCTTCAATTTATTTCTTTCAAGACTAAGTTTTTACATCCAAGTCACTAGCCTACTAGGTTAGTTATCACAGGGTATTTCATATTATTTGGAGCTGTCAGGGAAGGCATTGTATCCCTGAATTATTTCTTAGTCCATTTTTCATTTGTATATAGGAGGGCTATTGACTTTTGTGAGTTAATTTTTTACCTGGCTACTTTGCTGAAAGTGTTTATCAGCTGTTGTTGTCACTTGGTGGGACTTTATGGTCACTGATGTACAATAAGGTATCATCTGCAAATAACAATATTTTTACTTCTTCCTTTCCTTTTGTATTCCCTCTATCTCCTTCACTTGTCTTCTTGCTCTAACTAAGACTTGAATTACTATTTTGAACAGAAATGGAAAGAGTGGACAACCCTGACCTGTTCCTGATTTTCAGGGAAATGCTTTGATTTCCTATTCATTTAATTTGACATTGGCAAAAGGCTTCCTATAAATTGCCTTTATTCTCTTTAGGTAGGTCCTTTGTATCCCTAATGTTTCCAAGACTTTCATCATGAAGAGGTGCTGGCTTTTGTCAAGGTTCTTGTCTCCATCTAATGAAATGATCTTTTTTTTTCTTTCAATTTGTTTATATGGTGGGTTGTGTTTTTTAATTTTCATATATTGAACAATCCCTGCATTTCAGGGACGAAATCTACTTGATCATAGTAGATGCTTTTTTGATGTGCTCTTTATTTGGCTTTTCAACTATATTTTATTTTTATTTTTTTCCCTTTGAACTTTTTTGTTTGTTTGTTTTTTCTAATATTTTTATTTTATAAATAACTTAATTTTACATATCAGCCACGGATTCCCCTGTTCTCCCTCTGCCCACCCCACCCCCCGCCCTCCCCCCAAACCACTCCCCATTCCCACCTCCTCCAAGGCATGAACTGTGAACCAATGGCTGAGGAGCCCCCATGGAACTGGACCAGGCCCTCTGGGTAAGTGAGACAGTTGATTAGCTTGAACTGTTTGGGAGGCCCCCAGGCAGTGGAGCTGGGACCTGTCCTTGGTGCATGGGCTGGCTTTTTGGAGCCTGGGACTTATGTTGGGACACTTTGCTCAGCGTTGGTGTAGGGAGGAGGGGACTGGACCTGCCTCGGCTGATTCTACCAGGCTGGGCTGACTCCCCAGGGGAGACCTTGGCTTTTCAACTATTTTATTGAATATTTTTGCATCTATGTTCATAAAGGAAAACAATCTGTAATCCTTTTTCATTTTTGGATCTTGCTGTGGCTTCTCTATCTGGGTAACTGCAGTCTCATAAACTAAATTAAGTGAAGTCCTTCCTGTTTCTAATGGATTAATTTGAGGAGCATTGGCATTAACTCTGCTTTGAAATTCTGATAGAATTCTGTGCTAAAATAGTTGGACCCTAGATTTTTTTTTTTGGACTTTTAGTGACCATTTCTATTTTGCAAGGAGCTATATGTCTGTTTAAATTGTTCACCTGATATTGATCTAAATTTTGTAAGTGGTGCCTATTGAAAAAGATTGTCTATTTCTTTCATTTCCCCCCCAATTTTGTAGAGTACATGATTTAAAGCATGTCTTCATGATTTTATAAGAATTTCAACAGTGTCTCTTGTTATGCTTCCCTTTTAATTGTTGTGAAATAGTTGAGCAAACTGTATAAAGATGTGTTGCTCCTTTACCTGGCCTACATAAAGCACTTGATTGGTTTAATAAAAAGCTAAATGACCAATAGCTAAGCAGAACAGGTTTGGTGGAACTTCCAGGCAGGGAGAGGAACTCAAAATGAATTGGGTTATATGAGAGAGATGTGAGTGATACATTGAGCAAGTCAGATATACAAACTGGAGGAGAGGTAAAAAGCCATGTGACAGAATGTAGATTAATAAAAGCAGGTTAATTTAAGTTGTAAGAGCTAGTTGAGAACAAGACCAAGCTAAAGGCCAAGCTTTCATAGTTAATAAGAAGTCTCCAGGTCATTGCAGAAATGATGGTCTGACAAGAAAGACCAACTATATTTCGTTTCTGATTTTATTAATTCGGATTGTTTTTCTCTCTGCCTTTCAGTTAGTTTGGAGAAGGGTTTGTCTATCTTGCTGATTCCCTCAAAGAACCAACTATTTGTTTCATTGTTTATTTGTATTTGTCTCTTTTTTTCTATTTTATTGATTTCTGACCTTACTTCTTGCTTTCTCCTCATCTCGTGTGTTCTTACTTGTTTTTGTTCTAGAGATTTCAGGTATGTGGTGTAGTTGCTAGTGTAAAATCTCTCCAGTGTTTTACTCTTAGTGCTGTGAACTTTCCTTTAACCTCCACTTTCATTGTGTCCCACACATTTGGATATGCTGTGTATTAATTTTAATTTTAATAATTCTAGAAAGTCTTTCTTTCTTCATTTCTATCTTGATCCATTTTCCATTCAGTAGAGTGTAGTTCATTTTCCATAAGTTTGTAAGTTTTTTGTTGTTTCTCTTGTTGTTGTTATCCAGCTTTAATTTATGACTTTTTTTTTTGCAATACAATTCAGTTCTACATATCAGCCATGGATTCCCTTGTTCTCCCCCCTCCCGCCCCCCTCACCTTCCCTCCAGCCCACCCCCCATTCCCACCACCTCCAGGGCAAAGCCTCCCCCCAAGACTGAGATCAACCTGGTAGACTCAGTCCAGGCAGGTCCAGTCGCCTCCTCCCAGGCCAAGCCAAGGGACCCTGCATAGGCCCCAGGTTTCAAACAGCCAACTCATGCCATGAACACAGGACCGGGTCCCACTGTCTGGATGCCCCCCAAACAGATCAAGCCAATCAACTGTCTCACTCATTCAGAGGGCCTGATCCAGTTGGGGACCCCTCAGCCATTGGTTCACAGTTCATGTGTTTCCATTCGTTTGGCTATTTGTCCCTGTGCTTTATCCAACCTTGGTCTCAACAATTCTCGCACATATAAACCCTCCTCTTTCTCGCTAATTGGACTCCCAGAGCTCCACCTGGGGCCTAGCCATGGATCTCTGCATCCAGATCCCTCAGTCATTGGATGGGGGGTTTCTAGCACGACAATTAGGGTGTTTGGCCATCCCATCCCCAGAGTAGGTCAGTTCGGGCTGTCTCTCGACCATTGCCAGCTGTCTGTTGTAGGGGTATCTTTGTGGATTTCTGTGGGCCTCTCTAGCACTTTGCTTCTTCCTATTCTCATGTGGTCTTCATTTACCATGGTCTCCTATTCCAGCTATACCACTCTTGGGCATATACCCAAGGAATGCTCAACCACACCACAAGAGCACTTGTTCAGCTATGTTCATATCAGCATTGTTTGTAATAGCCAGAACATGGAAACAACCTAGATGCCCTTCAACTGAAGAATGGATAAACAAAATGTGGTACATATACACAATGGAATACTACTCAGCAGAGAAAAACAATGGCATCATGAGGTTTGCAGGCAAATGGATGGATCTAGAAAAAATCATCCTGAGTGAGGTAACCCAGACTCAGAAAGACAAACATGGTATGCACTCACTCATAGGAGGATACTAGATGTGGAACAAGGATGACTGGACTGCTACTCACATCACCAGGGAGGCTGCCTGGAAAATAGGACCCCAAGAAAGACACGGGGATAGCCCAATGACGGAGAAATGGAAGAGATCTACATGAACAGCCTGGACATGAGTGGATGTAATGAAGGGCGAGGGTCGAGGGAAAGAGAGCTTGGGAGAGCGGGAGATCCCAGCTGGATCAACAACAGAGAGGGAGAACAAGGAATTTATGATGTTCTAATAGGATGCAGGGAGTTATTATTTTTTTTAACTTTCTTGTATCTGTTGAGACTTGCTTTGTGCTACAGTATTTAATCAATTTGTGCAATGCTCTATAAGGTGCTGAGGAGAAGGTGTATTCTTTTGTGTTTGTATCAAATGTTCTGTAAATGTTTGTTAGGTCCATTTAGACTATAACATCTGTTAGCCCAGGAATTTTCCTCTTTAGTTTTTGTCTGGATGATCTTTCCATTGGTGAGAGTTGAGTAATGAAGTCCTCCACTAACAATGTATGAGGGTCAATATGTGATTTCTTTTCTTTTACAAAAGTTTGTGCCCTTGTGTTTGGGGCATAAAATGTTCTTGAAAAGTTCTCTTTCCAAAAACCAAAGGATTTTTCACTTGATAAGTGCATAGTGTCCTTCTCCATCACTATTGATTAGTTTTATTTTGTGAGATATTAAAATGTCTACACCAGCTCTCTTCATAGGTCCATTTTCTTTGAATATCTTTTTTCCAACCTTTTACACTGAGATAATCTCTATCCTTAATTTTGAGTTGTGCTTCTCAGATGCAGGAGAATGTTGGATCCTGTTTTTCCATCCATTCTGTTAATATTAATCTGTGTCTTTTTATTGGTGAATTGACAACATTGATATTGAGATACATTAATGACCAGTGTGATAGTTGTATGTTACCTTTTTTACTGGCCTGCTTGGTTGTAGTGTTTACACGGAGTGTCTCCTGTTTCAGAGGTTGGTATGCAATGACAAGTTGGTGAAGGAGGTCAGGAAAGGATGGTCTGTGGGACCCACAGGCACAGGGAAGAAGGGAGGCCCTGCAGCTGGCTATCTCTTTTAGTACTAGGATAGAGAGAGGCAGGGGATTGGTTCTTGGAAAGAAGGAAGATTGGAGGTCTGTGGCATTCCATCTAGTTTTCTGAGGTGGAACATACGTTGTCTGCTCAAGTTAGGGTTGGCATATAGGGACTAGTGGAGGAAGAGAGTATAGGAGGGGATAGTCTGTAGGAGATGTAGATAGTTGGGAAGGAAGTCTGCATGTGGCATTCTGTTTCAGCACTCAGGATAGGCCTGAGGAATTGGACCTGAGGGAACAAAAAGAGTAGAGAACAGCCTACCTGTTTCTTTTTTCTTTTCTTTTTGGTGGGTCTGGTCTGTAGTTGAGCAGGGGATGTCTACTCAAAATGGGGGGTGGGACACAGCCATAAGTGAGAGGAGGGAGGCCAGGAGGGAATGGTCTGTGAGAACCATAGTGCTAGGGAAGAGCCTGAGGGATTGGATCTGGCAGAACAGAGAGATCACATATCTTTTATAGTTAAGGACATTTTTGTGATCACATTATAGGTATTAGATATGGATTTTATTCTTAGATTATTTTAAAGGCTTATGTTCTGCTTTTAAATTTAGAAATAAATTGTCTGCTTTAAAACTGCAAATTATATTATGTATGTATTAAATTTTTACCTAAAGTTTTGCCGAGTAATTCCATACCTGAAACAAAACTGTTCAAACTTTAAATCCTTCCATTATATAGGGATTTTCACACACACACACACACACACACACACACACACACAAAATACATTTATAATTAGTATTAGTTATTTGAAATGCTTCCATGTTGTTTTTATGTGGTTTTCTCTATAGTTTAACCTTTTCACAGGACAATAATTCTCTTGATTAAAATGAACTATTATAGTTTGGATCTAGAATGTGACTTCAACATCTGGTCCCAGTCTTGATGATGTTGGAAGATGGAGAATTTTAGGAATTTGGAGACAAGTGGAACATTTAGGTCATGGAGTACATGCCTTTAAGGTGATTAATGGTTGAATCTTCTGGAAAAATACACTGGAACTTCCAATCTGAGATACATAAAATTTTCTCATAGAGATAATTTCTCATAATCTGTATGATAATATGAGATAATATGGGATAATTCTCATATAATGCATCATATATATATATATATATACATGTATGTTTACAAGAGAAATTATATAGGCATATATAAATAAATATACATAGAGCAATAAAATAATATAAGAAAATAACACTAGTTTCTGGGGTTTACTTTATGAAAAAACTTGGACATTTGTTCTTATGATATTTTGTTTGAGATATATCTGGCAGGTAGGACTGAAAGAATTATCTTTATCATCATTCATGGCCATGACTAAAATAAAATAAAGACATTCCCATTAATTTAGTGTACTGGACAGCTGATAGAGATCCAACACCTATGATCGGTCAGTCACAGCAGAATGGCCACAGTGGTCATACTATGGAAACTCTCTGACATATATGCCATTTCCTTTTGATTTATAACAATGTTTTATATATGAGAAGTTTTTAAATTCTACTCTCATCCTCCAGCTTTGATTCTGTAAAACTCTCTGAAAACATATTTGTTTTTAAATTACCAAATCTCAAAGCATTTGCTTGTATGTCATCAATATCCATGTTATTTAGAGGTTGCATTTTTCTTTATATCACCAATGGAAGAAAATTAGCTAAAAATGCTGATTTGTAAAGAATAAAATGAAAAGCACTCATGAGAAACACAATGGCTGATTCGTTTCATTAATACTCACTGTTTTTTTTTTTTTTGTGTGTGTGTGTGTATAGCTCTAAGTATAAATATAAGACATAATCAGATATGATTATCTCACTGGGATCATCATAATGATGCTGATTCAGCTGCTGTTAAAGTGAATTAAAAGCCCTTTTTGATTAGGTCACTGAATTAAGTATTCTTAGTGTCACTGCATCTCATTTACTATGTGCACAGTAACGAAAATAGGGGTTTTTGGCCATTTCTATTGAAGCTGAATTTTTATTTGATAGTGTCCACTTAAAACACATTTTCTCAGTTCCCCTCTAATAGTATTCAAGGTTCAAAAACAAAATAAGTTTATTAATGATATACAATGGAATTTAATAAAATTCAATAAGTTTGTAAATTGAGGCTGCTACAGTAGAATTCCATGTTTGAAAGGGAACTTCAAAGAATGTGACTTAGTTGACATAATTGGATACAAATTATGTCTAATACAGATGTCTCTATATGAGTCTGAGAAACAGAATTTATGAAAGTAACCAGTTTACATTTGTAGGTTTCTATTCAAAGTTTTGAACTTTTATGATGTATTATAATCTAACTAAAATTTTGTATATGGCTATGATAGGAACAGAGAAATTACCTGTCAGGATGAGCCCTCCTACTGGGGAATGCTGTACAGGCCTGTCTTCCCGGCTGTTTGGGAGGCTCAGGCAGTGGCAGTGATATATAGATCTTACTACCCACCTGGGCAACAGCACAGGTTCCAGGACAGTCTGAGATTCCCGGTGGCACACCCTGTCTCCAAATCACAATGAAAAAGTGAGAGACTGATGCTCAGAGATACAACTCTTGCCTACCATGTAGCAGAAACTAGGTTTCATCTTTACCATCTCAAATAATGATGTCAATTACATTAATTATAATAATGAATAAGTTCATAATAGATGCAGTCTGCCAACAGCCAAGCAATATTGTCAGTTTTTAAACACCATTTTGAAAAATGTCCTGACTAGTGACCAATTTCTGTTCTCTTTGGCTTATTGGGACACCGTAAAGTGTTTCTGTCAGCTCCACAGCAAAAGGCAGAAAGTCAAGAAAATGAATGAGAAATTTTTAAACACACATCTGACATTAAAAGGTATGCTCACTTGGGGACCAAGTTAAAATGCTCCTAGATGAAAACCTATCCTCTCTTGAAGTGAAATGTATATTTAGTGTTCTAAATTTGCCTAAGCTATTATTTTCCCAATGATCTAAAAAAATTATACAATAAACCTTGTGAGTAGGAATTTTCTCTTAAATTCTCTTTAGAAATTTTAGTGATCAATTTTCTACTTGTAGGACCTCAAATCAGAAACTTTAAAATAGTGTTCTAGAATTATAATTCATCTTAAGTATAAAATGCTCCATACTATATGGAGCCACTAATATAAAATATATTTATCTACTTCATAGTACTACATATTCTTGTGACTTTCTCTTCAAAAAATAAATATTGTTACTATTTCCAGCTAGCTATAAGTTTGATAGCCATCCCATTAACACAACTATTTTTATTTCTCTTTAGTTTGAGTTCTTTTGGGGGGAAAAAGTCCTACAAAACAGATTTAGTACTGATAAGGAATTCATATTCTTATCCTACTTCATGTGTGGTTTTAGCTTTTTCTCTTTTGATACTATTAACATGAGATGAAGGAAACACTGGTGTGTGTGTGTGTGTGTGTGTGTGTGTGTGATGTTCTGTGGGAAGGACATTTGATGGAAAGGATGCTATTACAGATACAGGAAACCAGAGAGTTACAAAGACACAGCCAGCTTAGTGTGGGCTGCCTGGCCGCAACACAATATGATAGAGAAGCCGAGAGAAAAACTGACCTAACTTTGAGGGAAACAGAAGGAAAGCAGGATTCAGGAGATCCAAGCCAGGCCAGCCTTGATACAGTAAACCATGCTTGTAGGAAGTCATCTTCTCCTTTCAGATGTGACTCATTCTTGTGATTGTGTGTGTGTGTGTGTGTGTGTGTATCCATGTGTTTGCATTCACACATGAAGGTATAGGTGTCCAGGAGCAAATGCTCATGGAAGTCAGAAACTAATCCTGGTTATTGGTCCTGGGAGAAATTCGTGATATTGTTGTTGTTCTGTTATTATTATTATTATTATTATTATTATTATTATTATTATTATTATTTGAATCAATCTCTCACTGCTCTGAAACTCAGCACATTGCTGGGTTAGCAAGCCAGCCAACCTCAGAAATTCTCCTGCTTCCACCTCCCCAGCATATGGATCATTCCCTCATGTCTGGTGGCCTGTTTGCATTTCATTAAACATGAGTTTATGAGGATTGAACTGAGGACCATATGTTTGCTAGGTAATCAATTTAGATATTAAATTATCTCAACTCCCACATCCAAATCAGCTTGGGGGTACAGCCCTCACGGACTACAACTAGAAACTTCACATAAAGATTTGATTATCTTTCAGTAATACCATGCTGAGACTGAAAGGAACTCAATGTCAGTACAAGACACCCCAAGACCAAGTTCTCAGCACCAAGGAGATTTATTTGCCCCAGAAGGACAAAGGCAGGAATAAGAGACAAGATAGGAGACAAAGGACTAGGGAGAAAGGGAAAGGAACAAGAGAGAAGGGGAAGGACATAGGAGAGGAGACAGACAGATGTGGCCCATAGGCATATGGCAGTTTCTAAAGGGAAAGTGGAAGATCCATGTTAGGATGAGTTGGTTAATTTTGATTGGGCATGTTAATGAGGTGAGACAGAAGGGGATTCTTGATTGCTAGACTTCAAAACTTTGATAGCTCAGTGTTGGTAGTCAGCCCTAGGAGGAATAAGTGGCCAAATAAAGGAATGGAACCTGGAGGCCAGCTCTAGGAATGGAATCTAACAGTTTAGCCAGGGAGAGGGAATTGGCGAATAGAGTAAAAAGAAAAACCTGTCTGAAAGGAAAAATATCAGTTCAGGATCCCCAAGGCTGGATTCCTGGGATAAAGGAGATTTATTTGCTCAGAACAACAGAGGGCTAGAACTAACAAAGACTGCAGATATAGGAGAAGGGAGGGGAACAGAATAAGAGAAAGGGGGCAGGGATATTTGTTCCAGAGGAACAAAGGACTGCCTCTGGATAGAGGGGAGACACACGTGGCACACAGCAACATGGTGGTTTATAAGAAACTGTTCAGAAGGAGTCTGGTGGAAGATCGACCTCAACTCCCCTCCCCTAACTCTTTCCCTAAACCTGCCCCTTCAGAGCCTGCCAAATACAACTCCTCCCCCAGAGAGGCTCAATACCACTCCTACAAGGCATACAAGCTACATCCCAGAAAACAGACACATGGTCTTCAGGCCTCTCAACCCCTTCTCCTCTCTGAGGGGCTGGCAATCACCCAGAAATGCTTTACCCATTAAGCCTGGACTTTCCTGATTCAGTCTGATTTGGTTTGCTGTGTCAGTCAGGCCTTCAGGGTGCAAAGACTTATCAGAAGAGGTGTTTAATTTTAATTGGTCATGTTAATTAGGTGAGCCAAAGGGAGCTTTTGATTGTGGGATTTCAGTACTTTGACAGGGGAACTTTGGTGGTCAGCTTCAGGAGGAGGAAGTGGCCAAATAAGGGACCAGATCTTGAATCTAGTTAGATTCAGGGATGGACTCTAACAGTTTTAATCAAGGCAGAGGGAATGGGAGAGAAAGGTGTGGTCTGTCAGAGCCATGCTTGCCACGCTCTAGCTGGCCAGAGTCTCTGTGAGGCATACATGGGCTGCAAAGAGGGTGCCCAGAGAAATTCAGATAAATAGAGCTTAAGCTTTAAACTGTTTATGCAGAGAGTGGATACAAATGGTACCAGAGGAAGTTAGTTTAAGCTGTTTGTGCAGAGACTAGATACAAAGGATGGCTGAAAGGAGGTTAGCTTGGGTTGTTTGTATGGAGATTAGAGACAAATGCTGAGGAAGGAAGTTAGCTCAAGTTATTTATGCTAAGATAAGATACTTGAGATGATGTCAGTGCATAAACAATTTGTAAGTAGGGTGCCCTTTAAAGTGATTGATTGGTTCCTTCACCCCCTCCTAGGGTTCTGAGGTTTTTGCTATAAAAGAGGCTTACTGCCTATCAATAAACTGAGTTCTTGCTTGACTTGACTCCCCACTGAGTCTGATTGTCTCCAGGTAAGAGGGAGGCTGGGGAACAGGGGAGGGGTGCGCACTTACCTTTCCTCAGTTCCAGGCCACCTCTTCACAGGTGACCTAAGTTCCTGGCGGGGCAGGTCTCCACAAGTCTCTTTCCTGTCTGAAACATGTTTACCAAGTCAGGACTGTGCTGACCATTCTCAAGCCTGCTAGAGCCCTTCAGAGACCAAATTTTGACACAAGAAGTCACAGAGGACAGTCCACAGCAGTATTTAGCTCTGAATCAACAGCAAATGAACAAATCTGTGTATGTCCTGTGAGCTGAGCTGCCTCTCAACACTGGAATAATGCAAGAGACTCAGGTTCTTGTGCAACGGTTTCCTCCAGGATTGAAACATTCCATCCTGTAGGGAAGCTTCTTAAACAAGGTAACCAACTAAAAATGGCTTCCTGAAATAGTCCCTGAAACTTACCAGAATCACTAGGCCCCTCCCTGCCAAAGTAAACAACCCCCTCAGATGAAGGAAAGGGAAAGCTGGGCTGCTCTGAAGTCTTTCAGAGGGGAAAAGCTGCAAAGATTGAGACTAGACCAGCGGTCTGAAAGAAGCAGAAAGGAGGCAAACTACCTGGGCGATGTTTAGACCGATGCACTGGTAAATGACACTCTCTAACCTGTGGAGCTGCCTTCAGGCTATGCAATGTGCTCCAGATTCCCAGCTTTGTGAGCTGTCTTGTGCCGGGGTGCTAAGGGACTCTAGCCAGCCAGGTCCTGACAAATGTGGCTCAGGAAAGCCTTGCCCTTCTCCTCCATTCCCTCTGCCTTACTAAAAAACTTTACATTACATTCCTAAAACTAGCCAAAAAGATCTATTCAGGTATTTGGCCACTTCCTCTTCCTGAGGCTGACTAACAATGTCCAGCTATCAAAGTATTGAAATCCAGCAATCAAAAGCCCCCCTTGGCTCACCTAATTAACATGCCTAATTAAAATTAAACACCTCAGCCTAACTCAGGATTCCCTCTTGCACCTTCATAAACTGCCATTTTCCTGTGTGCTACATCTGTTTCCCCTCTATTCCGAGACAGTGCCTTGTCCCTCCAAGACAAATATCCATGTCCCCTTTTCCTTGTTCTCTTCTCTTTCTCCCTTGTCCTGTATCTTCTGTCTTCATCTCTGCCCTCAGTCCCTCTGGGCAAATACATCTCCTCTGTGCTCAGAACTCAGTCTTGGGGGACCTGAGCTGATACTTTCCCTTTGAGGGTGGACTTTGGTGATGGTTGTGTCTTTGAGTCATTTCTGCTCCTGTAAGCAACCCCTCACTTTCCTGTAAGTAACCCCAATAAAACTTACTGGTTCACCAATTGGACTTTGATCTGTGGTGGGTTTCCTATCTGTGGAGAGGAGACTTGTGTATTGCATTTCTCCATGAAAAGTTTTGTCACACAGTACAGACATCATCTTAACTTCTTACATATAAAGAAACAGACCTATTGCAGGTAAGTTCCCCATGAAATTTGCTAGCATCCATTATTCAATTATATCATTAATGAAAATTACATTTCTTAATTAAGCTGCCATAATATATCCCCTTTATCACCTGAACTTAACACGTAGAATTTTTGACGGGACCAGGAAACAGTAGATGCAGTCAATAAAACATAGTAACATGTAATGATAAGTTTATGATTAGATCAAACCTTGATGAATTCTATATTAACAAATTTGTGAATATTTTACTTTCAAAATACTTTAAGAGTAGCAATATGCATTTATGTCTTCTTTGGATTCATTAAACTAATATGAGTATCAATGCATCTTTTTTAAAAGGAGTTACTTCTTGCTTTGTTTTGTATTGAAATCTACAATATGCTCAGACTAGAGAGATTCTGAAGTTTCATAAACACAGGTATCCACTGGAGACTGCTTTGAGCCACATACCAGAAAGAATCATTTAAAAACATTATTCCTCAGCAAACTCTTTCAATAAGTTATTCATAGATTTTTTAAATAATAGCATATAATAGTGAAATTGTATTGTGTATTTTTGATTAGAAGCATTCAGATTTTGTAATTATTATTTACTTAGTACTTATCAAGTGTTAATATCATGTTAGGATTTTTGGCATACAATACTCCTTCTTTTGAAGAATGCAATGATGGAATGAGGATTGAAAAATCAAGCTCTGCATACCAGGAGGAAAGGAAGATGAAATTGAAGATATCTAATGATTACAAGATCCATATAAAATAATTAAGTTTACTCAAGCCTCCAGTCATGTATCCTCAGAACAGGTGTGCAGCATTACATTCCCTACCTCAGAATTTTCTTCAAATAACAACTTTAAGTAACAATTCAACATTAACAACTCTTAAGTCATGGTATATGTTGTAATACATATTAATTGTCAACTTGGCAGAATCTAGAATAACCTAAGAAATAAACCCTAAGGAGCATGGCTGTGAGAGTTGATCCATATTACATTAGAATATTCAACCTAAAATGGGTGGTGTTATTCCCTAGGCTGGGGGAATAGGAGTGAGAGCTCCAAACTTCCTTATTTTACAATGGGATCTAAGTTTCAACTTCTTAAGTGCAAACAAGGTTTATTTCAAACAAAGGATCATTAGTCAACAATACCCCTGACAGAAGGGATGAGGGAGAGGGCATGTAGAAGGTCTGAAACAGGCCCCACAGTATCTCAAGAATATGATCAAAAAAGGACAGTGCCTGTAATCCCCTTGAAATGTGTCCAGACTTGCCCAAGCATGTCCAAAGATGGAAAAACTGAAATCTCAGCCAATCAAAAATGTACTAATATAACTTCTGCTTGTTTAACCAATCATATTTAAGATGATGTAGTTGTTTCTAGAATTCCCCTGACTATGCTCAAAAGGAGCCTGCTTGCTTCTCTCATGGTCACTGTATTTTATAAGTGGTTCACCTTGAATGCTGGTTGATTCCGCAGAACAAATGCTTTGTTTTTGCATACTATATGAGTCTGGGGTCTTCATCAGCAATATTCCAACCCTGCAGGAGAAAGTGTGCAGAGCTGAAGCGTTCATCTTTGCTTTCTGATAGGTCAATTTGACTAGTCATTTCAGGCTCCTGCAGCTATGACTTCCCCATCAAAATGGAGTAAACCTTGGAACTGTGAGCCAAAATATACACATCCTTCCCAAGTTACATCTTGTGAGAATATGGAAGCCGCAACAAGACAAGTAACTAATATAGTGTGATAATATACTACATGATTCCTTTTTTTTTAATCTACTGCCAATAATGGTAGTGGTCTCTTTTCATAGGAATTACCATTTGGACCTTGAATGTCACTCAGTTATCCATGTGTTCAAAGTTTTGTTCCCAGGCTGGATGTGTTGGGAATTGGTGGGACCTGTAAGAATTATGGCCTACCAGAAAGCATCTTGATTAATACTGGATGGTATAGTTGAAACAGTATTATAAATGGGTGGTATAGTTGAAGACTCTCTTTGTTTTTTTTGTTTTGTAGGCATGAAATGAATGATTTTTCTTAAATACCCAATTGCAGTATGATATCCTGCAACAGGTCATAAAACATCAGAACTAACCCAGCATGCATTAAAAATCTCTAAAACTGTTAAGTCAAAATAATTATTTTCTTTAAAGAAACTGATTATAGACATCAACATAGTAACAGAAGCTGAATAGATGATAATTCTTCAAAGTTGTAGAAGAAAGACTGTTATGAAAGATGTCTTCTTAATTTCAAGCTAAATGAATATATATATATATATATATATATATATATATATATATATATATATATATTACTATGAGTAAAAACATTTGGAAACTTTAAATTGTTCCTAAATTTTTACTACTAAAGATACTTAAGAAGTATCTTAAGATTGAAGCTTTTAAAAATAATTTTTAGAAATAATAAAATGTAACAATTACGGTATAGTGACTTTTAGAAGAATGTGTATTCAAATAACACCTGTATGTTCCATTAAAATTAAGGAAATTAATAACAGTGAAATTGGAATTGAAGAACAGTGCTGAAGGCTAGTGTCCTCAGAGCTAGGCGAGGTGGTCAGTTCCATTTCAAAATTTTAAGTTCATCCTAACCTCTCTCTGTCTTTGAATCCTCATCCAGTCCCTGAAACCAGTCAGAGAGATGTGCACAACTTCCCAAATAGCTCTTTAAGTGGACATTATTGGCAGAAATGTAGTCACATTATTCAAACATACATTTTAAGTAAAGTTGTGAGCTGTGGTTTTTCTCTGTGGAATCATCCATCATGATGACTGACATAAAATTAAATGACAAGAAATGGGTAGTCTTCTGAAGCTGATGGCCACAAACTTATGACACTGAAGTTATCATCCCACATTTCCAAGCTATGCACAGCCACTCTACATGGTAAAAGCTTTAGATAAAGGACTACTCTGTGTAAGTCAGGCTGTAGAAAAGTATAAGATTATTGTTTAAATGGACAGAAAAAATACTTAAGGGAGATGAAAGGTTACAGTTTTAATGTGGTATGACAAAATAGAAGAAAAGATAATGATGGAATGCTTTTAAATGGTATGTATTTTATTTAAATGTGTTAAAATTTAAAACTTTTTACAAACTGTGTTATAAATATGACTAATTTTAAGAATTTAATTCCTAGTGTAGATAGTTTTATCACTTTCTTGTTTTTGATTAATTTATATGTTTTTCTTTTAAACATTGCAATCCTGAGGTAATTTCTCTGTGAAATACTGTCACTGAGCAAATAAGTCTGAGTTTTCAGGCACCATATTTTTTTTTTTTTGTGGTTGTTCTTATTAACATTTTTGATTTCAAGCTTCCACTTAAGTTTCCCTGGACTTTTTTTTTCAATAAGGATTTTGAGCCTGACAAAAAAATAGAGGGAAAACAAGGATAGTGTGGGAGGGGAGAGGCAGTGTATTCAAAAGAATGAATGAAGAGAAAATAATTAAAATCCATATGCTCTCGAGATTTCATAATTCTGAACTGTGCAAGCCCAGCTGCTTTGATGCCATACCCGAATGTATTTAATGATGATTTTACCTCCTATTGAAGACTACTAGAAATCTCTGGCATTGTTTTTTTTTTTTTTTTTTTTGTAAAAATAACATTTAATTTTTTTAAAAAGATAAATTTTAGGCTATATTTATTGAACATATCTACAATGATACATTTAAAAAATATTTCATAATCCATCAAAAGCAAGGAGATGAGTTATATTTGAGAACTACTCCCTCATTTTTTAAACTTTCATATTAAGTCAGTAATTACATTTCTTTCTGTGAAAGTCCCCCAAGAGATACATATTTAACATTTAATGAAATTTAATTAAATAATTTACATACCAATCAAAGATCCCCCTCTTCCCTCCTCCCACCCCTCCAGGCTCCCCCCCAAACCCACCCCCCAATTGCCTCCTACAAGAAGGTAAGGCCTCCCATGTGGTGTCAGCAGAGCCTGGTACATTTAGTAGAGACAGGTCCAAGCCCCTCCCCTTGCCTCAAAGCTGTGCAAAGTGAGACACCATGATCAAGCTGGCTGTTCTCTAAGACAATCAGACTTTTCTTTCCAGCCAGCCACTTCCCAGATAACTTACATAGACACTCAATATTAATTACAAATGCTAAACAATTACAAACAAGCTCAGGCTTATTACTAACTAGCTCTTATGACTTAAATTAACCCATTTATATTAATCTATATTCTGCCACTTGGCATTACCTCTTTCACATCTTGTAACTCCTGTTTCCTCTCTGTGTCTCCTTGATGATTCTTCTGACACCATCTTTCTTCTTCCCAGTGTCCTTAGTCTGGTTTTCCAGCCTAACTTTTTCCTGCCCATCCATTGGCCAGTCAGCTTCTTTATTAAACATAATTTACACAATGTATAGAAGGATTATTCTATAGAACCACACACATGAAGTTAGCCTACAGCCACCTGTAACTACAATACCACTGGGCCCAACATTCTCTTTTGGCCCCATGAAAGGACATAGTTCACATTATCTCACACAGGAGCATAACACTTTAGAACAAATGATAAGGTTTTAAATATTTTATTTCCATATCTAATGTCATACCTGTAGAATATTTATTCATCTACAGAACTGTCATAATATTTTATAAAGTACATGATTCAGTGCACATAAAATCAATAAAATTTAGTGTATTCCTATATGCCAGTGACAAACTGAACATAATAACAACCATAGTAGCATCATAAAACATACACCTAACAAAATTAGTAAAATATATAATGCTTTTACATGAAAAGGCAATAAATAACCAATGTGGAAAATTACATATAAGGACTTTTTTTTTTTCGAAACAGGGTTTCTCTCTGTAGTTTTGGTCTGTCCTGGATCTTGCTCTGTAGATAAGGCTGGCCTCAAACTCACAGAGATCTGCCTGGCTCTGCCTCCAGAGTGCTGGGATTAAAGGTGTGTGTTACCATGCCTGGCCATATAAGGACATTTTTAAGTTGAATAATACAAAATGTAGTTAGTCATAAAATGTGGACATTAGAATATTGTTTTAGTAATTATTATTGTAAAAACAAAAATATATATATATGTTTTATAGTTAATGATGGATCGTCACTTAAAACTCTGATCTACATAGCCGGGCGGTGGTGGCGCATGCCTTTAATCCCAGCACTTGGGAGGCAGAGCCAGGCGGATCTCTGTGAGTTCGAGGCCAGCCTGGTCTCCAAAGCGAGTTCCAGGAAAGGCGCAAAGCTACACAGAGAAACCCTGTCTCGAAAAACCAAAAAAAAATATATAAAAAAAAAAAAAAACCTCTGATCTACAAAGTTAGAGTTTCCCACCAATTTGGGAGCCAGAGATCTTCACAGGCTTTGCAATCCTTTGCTTAGATGCTGCCTTTGTGGAGGCCTTGAGAGCAGCCATTGCTGTCTTCTTTGATGCCTGCTTAACCTTTTTTGCTTCTCCGGCAGCCCTGAGAGCCTGTGGCCACTGAGCTTTCCACTGTTTCTGATTCCTCTTGTACATGATCTTTATACGAGCTGTGCCAGTGCTGGCCCACGGGAACTGCACAACAGTCCTCTTCTTTGAATTTCTGCCAGCTGTCCTTTTTGGTGTTTTATTCTGTAGAGGGCAGTCCAGTTTATCTGCCTAGGATTCCTTTTGGAACAGAATGCAGACTGACATTTTTCAGTAAGAAACTGAAAAACCTTCCTGGTGGTCCTTCGCTTAGGGCCACTGGTGTCTGCTGACTTGTACAGCTTGACCTTCAGGGTGAGGGCTGCCAGCATTCAGGAGGAAAGATGGTGAAATAAAATCCCACATCTCTTGATATATTAGAACTCTCTAAAACCTTCCACAGTGTTTCTGGAATAAAATTTCAATAAACGATCAAAGACAATAAAGAGAATCACGCAACACAGAATACTCACCTGTTCATGTTGTGAAATATAAAGTTGCATACTAAATAATTTCTATTAAAATGTTGTGAAAATCTAGGTCAACATCAAGTAAATAAAATCAGTTCTTTTAAGAACACTTGTTTTGAGATAAAGAAATTATTACACAGAAGTAAAGGAAAGTTCTTCCCAAAGAAAGGGCCTAGGTTAGATCCCACAAAATAGAAGGCAAAATGAACACAACCTGTCTTGTATGACATAATAAATGGAGGCTAATTGACGCTGCCCGTCCCTTACCAACTGAATCTGGCTCTCCTGGTATGGTTCAGTGGGAATGAATCAGGCTGAGTTGGAGGGAATTTCAGCAAGACTGAAACTGAAACAAGTTTATTTCAATCAATCGGACTGTTTATACACTTACCATAAAGGGAAATGATGGCAGTTTGCAAGACTGACAGGGTATACAAGATTAATGTCTAATGTTAAATGTTCAGTTAAATGTTCTGCATGCTTCAAGCTCTATGGAACACAGAATCACACGGGGAAACTGTATGCCTGAGGGAGTGCCTGGGATTGCCAGGAACTGAAAGACACACAAATTGCTACAGAAGCTGCAGAGTCAAAAATTAAAAACACTATGACACATGCCTCTCAAGGCAACTAGACAAGGCCAACTCCATGATTCTCTGCAGCCCATGTATCCTAATATAAAGACAGTATTATAAATACTGAAAGATACTATATGAAGGTATTTTCAGAACATGATGAAGTTAAAATTTTCTTTAAAATAAGATCATTAAGGTAAGTTTATAGAAAAGTGATATTAATTGGCCTACATTAAAATGGAGAATTTTTGTTAGTGAGTAAATACTTTCGTTAGAATGAAAATGCCAGCCGGGCGGTGGTGGCGCACGCCTTTAATCCCAGCACTCGGGAGGCAGAGCCAGGTGGATCTCTGTGAGTTCGAGGCCAGCCTGGGCTACCAAGTGAGTCCCAGGAAAGGCGCAAAGCTACACAGAGAAACCCTGTCTTGAAAAACCAAAAAAAAAAAAAAAAAAAAAAAAAAAAAAAAAAAAAAAGAATGAAAATGCCAGGGTATGCTGTTGAAAAAAGAGAGATAACTACAAATAGCACACAATAAAAGTTCTTTCTTTACTTGTACAACATGATTAAATAATTCCCAAATTCATATATCTGGAAGTAATTGTTGTATAAGTTTGGGAAGGTACTTTATGAATAATACCCACTTTAATGTAATTACATGAAAAAGAGTAATGTGATACTAGTCATGAAGAACATGTAAATGAAGTTTAGATGTGTCTACTTTCATGATAATGTTCTGGTAGGTATACAGTAAGAGATGAATACACATATGTGTCATGATACCCCATGCAAAAATGTGCTTAGTAAGAATATTTTAATTGTTTCAAAATCCCCCAAAATATACAGATATTACACACACGAAAATTGTGACAAATTCATAAATTATACACAAAGCAAGAACGGTTAAAGTCTGGATGCTTGCAATAATAGTTCTTGTAGGATCTAATTATCCTCTTAATATTGAGAAAGAAAACACTGAAAATGAATTAACTGTGAAGGAGACCTTTCCTTTGCTTAGGACCCAAAACAAGAAAAGAAAGGCAACCAAGTCATGTGGGATACCTCAGCGACTTGATTTAGAGCTAGAAGAACAGCTCACAGACTTCATGAGAACTGTCTGGTTTAAATACATTTACCAAGCAAAGGGAAAAGGAAATACCCCTGGTAATCTGGTCCCCACACTGAGGTGATTGCAGTAGGGAAGTTTAGATCCAGAGTTATGATGCTTAGTCAGGTCTGGGGAGGGATAGATGTGGTTGACTTAAGAATGGAACAGAGTCTAAGTAAAGCTTGCAAACTGCATCTGCCACCTTAATATAATAAAGACAAAACCGCATCGTGCATTTTAATCACAAAAATGATATTTAGTAAAAAAAGACAGAGGAAAATATGCTTGTTAATTTCATTTGCACATAAATGCATTGTAAAAGATTAATATGTTAATTTTTCTTGGAAAGTTAATTAGTGATTTTGTTTGAGTACTAGCAAAGAGCCTTTTGCCATGAGGGTGAAGTGGGACATTGGAGTTTAGTAAAACTCTCTTTTATCCATGGAGTGATTTCATGATATTTATTCATTAAAAAACAGTTATAAACATAAAAGTTTTATTATGAGTATGGATAAAAGATACAAAGGTTGATAAGTGATAGACAAATACCTGATAGGTGATAGTAGATAATAAATACATGGTAGGTATATTGATAGTTGATAGAGGGGTAACTGATAGATACAAATAGATATTGTATTGGCTAGTTTTTCTCTTGTTGTTACAGGACACCCTAATAAAAGGCAACACAGAAGAGAAAAGGTTTACTTTTGCATACCATTTTAGATGGATAGACTTGATCATGATCACAAAGGCAAGGGAAGAGAAATATGATGCTGGCAGATCACATTTCACCTCTCCAGGATGGGAAACAGAGAAAAAAGAACAGGAAGTGAAGTCAGGCTACAAAACCTCAAAACCTGCCCTAAGTTACACACTTCTTCAAGAAAGGCTTCAACTCTTAAGGTTCTGTAACTGTCTCAGAGAAGTTCCCTAGCAGGGACCAAGTGTTCTAACTCAGAATTCTAGGGGAATATTTCTCATTCAAACTAAAACAGATATAGAGAGGTAATAGACAGATTATAGATAGAGAGATGATATAGATGGATAGGTAGTTAGGTAGGTAGATAGATAGATAGATAGATAGATGATAGTAGATAAACGGACATATATATATATATATATATATATATATAGAGAGAGAGAGAGAGAGAGAGAAGAGAGAGAGAGAGAGAGAGAGAGAGAGACAGAGACAGAGACAGAGAGACAGAGAGTCAGAGAGACGGAGAGACAGAGACAGAGAGACAGAGACAGAGAGAGGATGATGGAGTGGATGGATGATTGTGACATAGATACTTGAGTATGCTTTATGTTATTTATAGCATTTTTAAAAATACAAAACAACGGTTCAAAATGCTGAATTTAGCTCTGCTAAGTATATGTTTTACCATTAAACAACATAAAGAAAATTCAGTGTATTCATTTCTTGAGAAGTGATTTGAGTAGGAAAGCTGCTAATTTATTATCTCCCAAAAGATAGAATTTATTAAGAGTAATTAAAAGGAGAGCATAACAAAAAGGGCAATCCACAGGAGAGCCTGCTGTTCCCATTAGTCTTGTATTAGATAAAAAACATTAAAGTTTCTTGCAAAATGGCCATGGTAATTATTACAGGAACCAGTACTAGAAGAGAAAATTAGTTAGAAACTAAAAATGAAGAGCAAATGTAAAATAATTAGCTAAAATGTCATAATAACTCTTTGGAAAATTACTTTAGTGGTTCATAGCAATAATAAGCATCACTTTGTCTGGCAGGTACATTCACAAGTAGCTATGAATCATCATCAATACAGCACAGAGAGCTTGGCTCATGAGGCTTCCCATGCAGTGCCCCTCAAAAGGCAAAGGCTGAGAAGACATTGTATCTTATTCAACCTGAATTAACCCAGATTCTGCCTACTTCTCACCATGTTGATTAATACTTAATATTTTTTTCCTCTCAAGTATTATTTATGGACTTTGCTTTCATGTTTACCTCAAATATCTCATTACCTACTGGTCTCTCTTCAAGCAATACTTAAATCATATTTAATATTCCAGTGTTTGTACTATTAATCTAAACTGGGTATGAACCTAGATCAAAAATTCATTTAAAACAAGTATTCTGATGTCTTAATCTCTCACTATTACAAAATATTTATATCAATATTTCCATCAACTAATTCCAAATGCAAGAGAGAATTTCAAATTTATTTTTTATTCTATAAAATATTCAGTGTATTCATTTGAAGTTGTATTGTATTAAAGGGCATAGTATTCCTGAATGTACGGAATTTAGGTTTTGATTCTGTTTTATAAAATAAACACATAGATATTAATTAATCCTTTCATAAGGTATATAGCTTGGCAAGCACAGATCCTTGAGTTTATAATTTGTTAAATGGTTTGGAACTAATATTAATTTTTAATGCAGATATTATAATTTTCAAAGACATCTTACAGTACAATTAAAAAAGTAATTATTTTCTCATTAATGGAAACATAAAATATTTTAATGTATGGATAATTGAATGTCTAATTAAAAATTTATATTAGAGACAAGATGGTCTTCAAAAAAATTTCTTTAAAAGAAATTTAAACATTTGGTATTTAATGTAGTTAATATTTGAAATACATCATAATTGCTGTATTAATAGAACAAAAATATTCCATACATTTAAAATTCATGCAATTACTTCCTATGAAAATTTCAGTGGAGCCACATATGGAATAAATACCTTGTGATTTAAACATATTGAGTGTTTAAGTGCTTGATTGGTTAGTACAGGACAGTAAATAAATTATTAAAACCAAGAGCCCACCAATGTATCCATCTTATAATCCTAACACATTATTACTTCAGAAAAATAGCATCTTGCCCAAAACATTTCAGAAATAGAGTATCAAAGGAAATAGAAATTTTGAAGGAAGTGTTTTCTCCCTAGTGGAATATCCCTAAGCCTCTGTATCCACAAAGGAAGCTGCTTTTCAACCCAGGCTCCTGTTACACAGGCCTATGTTTCTGCACTCCACTCAAGTGCTCACTTTGGTCAATGGCAGAGATGTGTTATCTGGACCACTTCACCACCACCCATAACATGTTTCTTCATAACATGACTTCCTTTATGATAACGTCTTCTCTCTGTTGCTGAAGGTAATGCTTTCCTTTCAGAACTTCTGGAGTCATAGGTAAAGGGCCTCTCTGACTCTGAAGGGATAAACCTGATAACCTTCTGGACTCAGGACTTCCTTGTTTCCTGGATGTTCAATTATTTGTCCATCCAAAGGAATGAACTTAGTGAATATCTAGAGGAGCATTGCATCCCTCTTTATAACACAAGAAGTGTCCTCTTTCCAGAACTCTTCACCAAATTCATCAGTACATAGTGTTTCATTGGTTTAGTTGTTTAGGTTCATTTTTGGTGACATATCTAAAGTAGTCTAAATCTTACTCTATCTCAATCTCTGACAGTAGCTTGATATTAACCAAACATGAGGAAATCCATAGAAACCAACTGTTCAGGCTATGCCCAATGGCTGCTGAATTCCTATAAAGAATGGTTCAGTTGTCTTGTTGCTTGGTGGTAATTTAGGATTGGATTGATCATTACTCCATACCCTCTGCAAACTGAGGGACAGCAATAGTATAAGCCCCTTCTTCCACCTTTGTTTGGGAAGTATGTGCTGCATCTTCACCCTACTTGCTGATAAATCTGAAAGAGAGTAAGTTCTTTCCACGTAACTTGAAGGAAGCATTTGACTTCTAACCCAAAAGTTTTTTGCTGGGGGCAGTTTTTTGTCCCTTCTTGATGAAGGCAAACATGAGTATATTGCTGAGCAAATTTGATATTAGAATCTTCCAAGGTTGATGTCATTAAAATAGCATGCTTAAACAACTCTAACCCCAATATCTAGATCCTTGGAGGAAACCATAGTAACTGTGGCAAAACATAAATGAAAACAGCCCCACTCCAGTGACCAGGCAACTGTTTGTACATGTGAACTCTGCAACCTGACACAATTCTTAAAATCCCTGTAAACATGCCCAGGTGTCTGTTTTGCTTTCCTTTGTTGTTGCTTATAACTGTGGTAGTGAGATTGTTTTCTATCATGCTGTGCCACAGTAAGTGACTGTCACACTGAGAAAAAAATTCTGTTAGTTCATTCTTTATTTCAGCTTCTCATCAGTGGATGATTTCTTTGTGCTGAAATATGAAAATTTTTGAACGTTCTTAACTCAAATCTGAAGAATTCCTTGGAAAGTATTGTGAATAATGAAATTACTATTGGGTCTATCCTGCTGCTGTTATAAACACATATTTAGAAACTCGGATATCTATTCTGTTTTCTTCCCCCTTCCTTTTTTTTTTTACCTGATTGTTGAATTGTTAGCCTTAATACATTTCAGTCTGATCCCAATTTTATTAAGTAAAATATTTGTTTAACAATGAGGTTGAAATCTTCTTCCTTAAAATACAGAAATATAATGTGTGATGATTTACAAATGTAACTATTTAGCACAGCACAGAATCTATCATGGAACCATCCCTGGTAAAGATATAAATAGAAACATAGTATGTCTGTAAAATGCAATGTAGCTCATTGCCCAGGGTCAAACAGTCTCAATGGAAAGATAAGTAATGTAAAATGTGTTCAGTGAATGTGTTGGCCTAAATATTCCTTAGACAAACTGTTTAAGTGTTATTATTCTGCTGTATTGTATAGACACAAACTACAATTTTGAGTGTCTTTCCAACGTGGATTAGAGGAATCAGCCCTTAATGATTTTTGACATTTGTTTAGACTTTGGTGGTCTATAGTCAAAATATATCACCTTCAAAAAGATTCAAAAAATGTGTTTATGAAAAATAATTTTCTTTCCTAGCCATCTCTGGGGAGATTGCGCTGCTGTGCCTAGTATTTCTATAGGGATATTACCTGGAAATTTATGAATGAGGAAATACTACTACTGGAATTTTCTGCTACTCCATATAGAATGACCATTTCTATTGAATATGATCTAAGATATTGCCAGGTTTTTCTTTCTTAGGAGACAAAAACCTGAAAATCCAAAGCTTAAACATTACAGTTATGTGTCTTCCAGGTTTCATCCCACAGGGGGAATTTGAGTGTTTGGCCTCAGTGCTATCAAACATAGGCATGGTTATCCATTATGTCACTTAGTCTTTATGAAATATAGCGTTAGGAGTTTTATGTCACAACTTTGTAATTTAATAAATCTACCCAAATTATGCAACCATGAACATAGTGCAGGGGTGGAATGTGTCTTCACTGTCTGCTCTTGAGTGGATTTAGAATGTACTTATTGGAAAAGCAATAGAAATAAGATTTTAAAAATAGTGTTTAAAGGTACTTGAATATTTAATGAATTTTTTCTCTGATTGAGTCTGTGCCATACCTGATTTCAGTGGTTGTTGCTTGATGCTAGATATTCAACATAGCGTATTTGCATATTTCAAGGTTTATTTGTATATCTCTAGTTGTATTCTTTGTCTGTAGAAATCACAATGAGTCATTAGTTCTTAGTCTGTGAGATTCCCATCAGACTCACTATCCTGTCTAACTTGTCATCTGTGTTCTCAATATTAAAGATACACTATAACACATTCACAAGCACTAAAGTCTGCAAAATGCATATTTACCAGGTGTGATTAGCACTTATTTTCATGATTTATAAGTATATAATGAAATGTAAAATGCTTTTCATAATTATAAAATACCATATTTGTAACTCTTTCCAAATTGTTTTTCTTTGCTTGTACATCCATCAGCTCTCTAAGTTTTGTTTTCTATAATTTGCCAATGTCCATGCCTACTTTACGTGGGAAAAAAGTTCTAGAAATAATCTGTCGATTTTTGTGGTTTATGAGGAAGGTCTAAAGAAAGTGTGGGCCGTATCCACAGAATGCAAAGCTGGCCATCATCATGCCCAATACTACTTTCTGTGCTGGGTCTTAAATAATGTGTGGAACAAAGTGGATGTCATTTGCACCCTCTTTTGAAAAAGACAAACTTGATTTGTTTTGCTTTCTTTTCTATTTTCCTTACTTCAAATTTCTATTAACTTCAATTGATTTTACCTTATTGTAAGTTTATTTGGGAAGCAGTAAAAGAATATTGGCTTAGTAAATAGACTTTTCTCTGTTACAGCATCGAAGTGTGTTTTCAGAGATTAATAAATAATTTTCTCTTTTATTTAAATACAGAGGTCTAACAATTTACAGATGTTTTTAAATTACAAAGATATCATGCCACTATATTTGATATTTTCACAGACGTTTATTCTATTATAAAAGAAGAATCAATTCACTTCTATATAGCACAATAATTTTTAAAAATTACTGCCTTCTTTCTATAATTATACAAGTCTGTTTCTTTTTTCTTTGTCCGCCCTCCATCCATCCATCCTTCTTTCCTTCTTTCCTTCCTTCCTTCCTCCCTCCCTCTCTCCTTCCCTCCCTCCCTTCCTTCCTTCCTATCTTGTATATGCCCACTTACCTCCTGCTTGTGAATGTGAGCATCTTAAAACAATACTCAGGAGTCTTTTGACTGTCCCTGAGGTGTAGAGTATAGGATGGATTTAGATTTCAGGGCTTCAGGCTTGGTGGCAAGTACATTTATCTGCTGATTCTTGTCACATGCCTGGATCTGTTCTCTAAGCTCTGAGTGTAAGAGCAATAGTTAACCTACATTCTACTTTTCTGTTCCTCACATTAGCAATCATTCTTTAAATGTATAGTAGATTCCATTATTGTTGTTACATACCATGATGTAGCATCAAAAATGAAAGAAAAATGAAAGGTCACCTCTTAAATACTTGTTTTCACCAGACAGATGGGTGTGTGTATGAAAATAAAGTTGGAGTAAACTTTCTACTACTTAAATTACCCTTGACTTGGTGACCAATTTGTTAACAAACTATAACATTTCTGGTTAAATTACACCAAATATAAAATGTACTTATCATCTATATTAAATACAACTGATTATACTTGGAATAACATATTTTAGTTGAATAAAAACTTGAACTGGTCCTCAAAACAATTAGGCAACCTGTGAAAATTCTGCCCAGGAAAAAATATGAAATTCAAATGACCTTTGGAGTTTTACCTTATTAAATAGCAGGAAACATGTACCTATACCAATAATACATTGGTGTTTGCTATTTTTTCCTTACTAATTAGTTTTAATGCTCACCTTGACTCTCAAGTTGACACAACATAGTACTACCAAGAAAGAAGTCTTCAAGAAGAGTTTCCTGATCATGTTGACCTGTAGACATTTTGTGGGGGACTTTATTAATTGGTAATTGATGTAGGAAGATCCACCCTGAATTTAGGGGTCACCATTTTATAAACCTGGACTATATACTAGGATAGTAACCTAGTTGTGAGGAGAATAAGCAAGTAAGCAAGAACTAATTTAGTATTTCTGTCTTTCTGTGTTTTTCTCTTTCTGCTTCTGGGTTTCCATCTGTGTCTCTGTCTTTCTTTCTCTATGTCTCTGTCTTTTCCTCCCCTCCTCCTCCCCCACTTCCTTTCCATCTCCCTACCTCTCACTTGAGCTTTAAGTTGTTTATTTCAAGCTAAGAAAATGTTTTTATGTTCAGGAGCATGGGTTAACCCAAGCATGCAGCATCATTGAAAAGTCCCATGTACCATGGGTGAAAACTCCTAAGAAAGTGCACCATGGAGTCCTTGGAAATTACATTTCTAACTTTAAAGATATTTTGAGCACCCAATCATTTCACAATAACCCCCATAATATTTAAGGAGATGCCATTGCTCCTTTGTAGACCTTAACAGCACCTCAATATGTGCATCTGTGAATGGACTTAGACTCTTTCAATTTTCTTGAGATGAAATTTGAATGATAATGTCCAGAATATCGTCAGATTCTCTGTATACACGATACCTTATGTGAGCTAGGAACTTTGGTGTATTATTACCCTGCAGTAATGATGAACTAGAGCTTTCTATAGTTGGAAAATGTGATTTCAAATCCGGTCTCTTCTGTTCCCTAGGCATTTGATCTTGACAGTTACTTTATCCTGCCATATTTTCCTTCACTGGTACATTTGTAATAATGAAACCCAATTCTCTGTGTCACTGCAAGAGCTGAAGACGTTATTGAAGGTACCTAAAATGCTTGGCCTTGATGTGTCTTCACTACAATTATTAAAGTCAAAAGGAAAGTGAATAAGATATTAGATGAGTTACTAATTTAAGAAGAGTTGTTTTCATATAAACATACCGTGCTCGAGACTGCCTTCATCCTGAAGACACTCATAATCCCAAGGGAAAATGATCAAAATGGACAGTTCTTAGCATGTATACTTTAATGAGTTTTTGATCTTCACTGATTATGTGATGCTCTGTTTTTCCTGACTTCTCCTCCATGATGTCCTGTAAGCTGGAATCATAGCCAAATGAACCCTTCCTTGCCTAAGGTATTTTCTTCATGGTATTTTATTACTGCAAGAAAATTAAGATACTACTTTATGATAAAATATGAAATTCCTTTGTTGTAAATCAGAGACTTTTTAAATTCTTTTTCTTATTTTGTATAATTTTATATTACTTATATGTTAACATGTATTTTATATACTGGCAATCAAAGTGATGTAACTTTAGTTTTTTTTGAGATTAAATAAATGTATGAATTTTATCCAGATGTGAAAATAATTTTTGTAAATTATTTAAAATCTATAGTAGAAAAACTTCTGAGATGTCAGTCTAAAAATATACATTTATTCATTAATATAGCACTAGAAAGAATCTCACTGAATGTTTTAAATGATAACTAGCTAAAGCATATCTTCCAGTTCTAGACAAAATCTTCCTTCTTACAATATCCTCCCTTCTTGAACTAACAACAAAGTTGTAAAGCCTATGTACCTCCTCATATTATTTATTTTCTGATAACTTTAGCTGATGAATTATATTATCCAGAAATGTCTTGAACTCCTGGGTTCATATCATCCTTCTGCCTCAGTTTCCTAAGTAACTAGCTGATACTGCCAGCATCTCAGTCACAGCTAGCTATTCTCCTAGTCTTTATTCAATATTTAAATTTGAATTTATTCATAATGAACATAGCTCAATTAAGTCCTTTTTTCCTAAATTATCTTTACTTGGATTATTTATATTCCTATTTTATTCTTATTTAATTCCATTTATTCTAATATGTCTATTGAAAAGGATAGATGACATGACAACATCCAGTTATGCCAGCACCATTTGTTGAAGATGCTTTCTTTTTATCCATTGTACAATTTTGGATTCTTTGTTAGAAATCAAGTGTCCATAGGTGTGTGGATTTACTTCTGGTTCTTTGATTTGATTCCATTGATCAAGCTGTCTGGTTTTATGCCCCAGACATGTGGGTTTTATTACTATTACTATGTAGTAAAGCTTGAAATCAGGGATGGTGATAGCTCCAAAAGTTCTTTTATTGGACAGGACTGTTTTGGTTATTCTGTTTTTCTTTTTTGTTTTTCCATATAAAGTTGAGTAGTGTTCTTTCAAGGCCTGTAAAGAATTGTGAAGGAATTATGATGGGGATTTCATTGAATCTTTAGATTGCTTTTGGTAAAATGGTCACTTTTACTTTGTTAATCCTACTGATTTGTGAGCATGGGAGACCTTTCCATCTTCTGACATCTTCTTGAGTTTTTATGTTCAACGACTTGAAGTTCTTGCCATACATGTCTTTCAAGTGCTTAGATAGAATTACATGGCGGTATTTTATATTATTTGTGGCCATTTAGAGGGGTGTTGTTTCCCTGATTTCTTTCTCAGCCCATTATCATTTGTATACAAGAGGCCTACTTATTCTTTTGAGTTAATTCTGTATCCAGCCACTTAAGTATGGGAATTCACTGGTAGAATTTTGGACATCCCTTATGTATACTACCATATCATTTGTAATAGTGATGTTTTGACTTCTTCCTTTCCAATTTGCATCCCCTTGATCTCCTTTAGATACCTTATTGCTCTATCTAAAAGTTCAAGTACTATATTGAATAGATAAAGAAAGGGTTGACAACCTAGTTTTGTTCCTGATTTTAGTGGGATTGCTTTATGTATCTCTCCATTTAATTTGATGTTGTCTATCAGATTGCTGTATATTACCTTTATTATATTTACATATGTCTCTTATATCCCTAACCTCTCCAAGACTTTTATCATAAAGATGTGTTGGATTTTGTCAAAGGCTTTTCAACATTTGAAGAGGTGATCATGTTTTTTTTTTTCCTTTCAATTTGTTTATATGGTGGATTGCATTGACTGATTATTTTTGGATGTTGAACCATTTCTGCATCTCTGGGATGAAGCCAATTTAATCACAGTGGATGATCTTTTTGATGTGTTCTTGATTTAGGGTTAGTGAGTATATTATTGAGTATTTTTGCATCTACATTCATGAGGAAAATTGGTTTGTAATTCTCTTTATTTGGGGGTCTTTGTGTGGTTTGGTAATCATGGTGATTGTGGCCTCATAAAATGAATTTGGCAATGTTCCTTCTGTTTCTATTTTGTGGAATATTTTGAGGAGTATTGGTATTGTCTATTCTTTGAAAGTCTGGTAGAATTCTGCAGTAAAACTCTCTGAGGCTTATTCTTTTATGGTTGGGAGACTTTTAATGACTACTTCTATTTTTTAGGGGCTATAGGTGTATAAATTTTTTATCTCATCTTAGTTTAACTTTGGTAAATGTTATTGATCAAGAAAATTTTCCATTTCTGTTAGGTTTTCCAATTTTTAGTATACAGGTTTTTGTAGTATGATCTAATGATTCTTTGGATTTCCTCATTGTGTTCTCATATCCCCCTTTCCTTTCTTATTTTGTTAATTTGGATATTTTCTCTCTGGCTTTTAGTTAGTTTGAATAAGGTTTTATCTACCTTGGTGATTTTCTCGAAGAACTTATGCTGTATTTCATTGTTTCTTTGTATTTTTCTCTTGTTACTATTTTATTTATTTCAGCCCTCAGTTTGATTGTTTCATCCCTTCTACTCTTCTTGGGTGAGCTGGCTTCTTTTAGTTCTAGAACTTACAAGTATGCTGTTAATGCAGTGGCATGAGAATTCTCTAATTTTTTCATGCACACATTTAGTGCTGAGAACATTCTTAGTACCACATTCACTGTGTTTTATAAATTTGGGTCTGTTGTGCATTCATTTTCATTGAATTCTAGAAATTTTTTAATTTCTTTATGTCTTTCTTAACCCAGTGGTAATTCAGTACAGAGTTGTTCAGGTTCCATGAGTTTGTAGGCTTTCTGTATTTTTCCTGTTGTTGAAATCCAACTTTAATCCATGGTGTTCTGAAAGGATACAGGTAGTTATTTCAGATTTCTTGTAGCTGTTGAGACTTGACTCATGACTGAGTAAATGGTCAGCTTTGGAGAAGGATCCAGGAGGTGCTGAGAAGAAGATAAACTCTTTTTTTGGGGAGAAATGTTCTCTAAATATCTGTTAGGACCATTTGAGTAATATCTGTTATTTCTATTATTTCTCTGTTTATTTTCTCTCTGGATGACTCAACCACTGATAAGAGTGGAGTGTTGAAGTCTCACACTATTAATTTGTGAGGTTAGATGTGTTATTTAAGTGTTAGTAAGTAATGTTTATTTTACAAATGTGTGTGCCCTTGTATTTAGAGCATATATATTCAGAATTGAGGCATCATCCTGATGGATTTTTCCTTTCATGAGTATGGAATATACTTCTCCAACTCTTACGATTAATTTTGATTTGAAATGTACTTTGTAAGGTATTAGGATAGTTACATTAGGTTGCTTGTTAAGTCCATTTGATTGGAAAATCTTTTTCCAAACCTTTACTCTGAGATAATATCTGTCTTTGATGTTGAGGTATGTATCCTGTATGCAGCAGAAGGATGGATCTTGTTTTTGTATCCATTCTGTTAGTCTATATCTTTTTATTGTGGAATTGAATCCACTGATATTGAAAGATATTAATTACAACTCATTGTTTATTCCTGTTATTATATTGCTGTTGGTGGTGGCAGTGTGTGTGTGTGTGTGTGTGTGTGTGTGTGTGTGTGTGTGTGTGTGTGTTTGTGTGTGTGTGCATGCACACAGGCATGTGCATGTTTCCCTTCTTTGGATTTTGCCAGAATGGGATTATCTATTGACCATGTTTTCATGGGTTTAATTAATTTCCTCGGGTTTGGATTTTCCTTCAAGTACCTTACATAGTGCTTGATTTGTAGATATATTTTGCTTTTATTTAATTTTATAATGAAATATCTTATTGTCTCCATCTATGGAAATTGAAAGTTTTGTTAGGTATGTAAGTCTGGACTGACATCCATGCTCTTAGAGTCTTCAATACATCTATACAGGCCCCTCTGGCTTGTGGAGTCTCTGTGGAAAAGTCAGGTGTAATTTTTTAAGTCTGCCGTAATATGTTCCTTGGCCTTTTCCCCTTGCAGCTTTTAATATTCCTTTGTTGTTGTTGCTGTTCTCTCTCTCTCTCTCTCTCTCTCTCTCTCTCTCTCTCTCTATATATATATATATATATATATATATATATATATATATACACATATATATATAGTGTTTATGTATGTATATATAGTGTTTTGTGATGAGGGGACTTTCTTTTCTGAGCCAATGTATTTGGTGTTCAGTAAGCTTCTTGTACCTTTATAGTGTGTCCTTCTTTAGGTTAGGGAAATTTTCTTCTATGATTTTGTTAAATATGTTTTTGATCTGAGATACTTCTTCCATTCTTATTTTTCTTAGGTTTGCTTTTTTTCATGGTGTCCCAGATTTCCTGAATATTTTGTGTCAGAAGTTTTTTAGATTTAACATTGTCTTTGTCAGATGAATCTTTTTCTTCTATTTTACCTCAAATGCCTGAGATTCTCTATTCCATCTCTTATGTTCTGCTGCTGATGCTGGTCTATAGTTCCCATTTGCTTACCCAGGGTTTCTGTTCTCTGAATACTCTCAGTTTGTGCTTTTTCCATGCATATCCATTTCCATGCCATGCATAGTTTCCTTCTGTTGGTTTGTTTGTTTGTTTTTTCCCTTGGCTTTCTTTAAGAGATTTGTTGGGCATTTTGATGTCTAATTTCTTGAGTTCCTTATATATTCTGGATATCAATCCTCTGTCAGATTTGGGGTTGGTGAAGATCTTTTCCCATTCTGTAGGCTGTTGATTTGCCTTGTTGACTGTATCCTTTGCTCTACAAAACCTTCTCAATTTCAAGAGGTCCCATTGATTGATTGTTTCTCTCAGTGTCTGTGCTACTGGTGTTCTATTTAGGAAGTGATCTCCTATGCCAATGCGTTCAAGACTACTTCCTACTTTCTCTTCTAGCAGGTTCAGAGTAACTGGATTTATGTTGAGGCCCTTGATCCACTTGGACTTAAGTTTTGTGCACGGGGATAGATATGGATCTATTTGCAGCCTTCTACATGTTGAAATCCAGTTATGCCAGCACCATTTCTTGAAGATGCTTTCTTTTTTCCATTGTACACTTTTGGCTTCTTTGTCAAAAATTATATGTTCATAGGTGTGTGGATTAATGTCAGAGTCTTCAATTCGATTCCATTGGTCCACATGTCATTTTTTATGCCAGTACCAAGCTGTTTTTATTACTGTAGCTCTCTAGTAGAGCTTGAAGTCAGGGATCGTGATGCCTCCAGAGGTTGTTTCATTGTACAGGATTCTTTTGGCTATCCTGGGTTTTTTGTTTTTCTAGTCCAATTAAGAAATGGGCTATAGAACTAAACAGAGAATTCTCAACAGAGGAAACTCAAATGGCTGAAAGACATTTAAGGAATTGCTCATCATCCCTAATTATCAGGGATATGAAAATCAAAAAACTCTGAGATACCACCTTACGCCTGTCAGAATGGCTAAGATCAAAAACACTGAAGACAGCTTATGATGGAGAAGATGTGGAGTTAGGGGAACTCTCCTCCAATGCTGGAGGGAATGCAAGCTTGTACAACAAGCTTGGAAATCAATATGGCACTTTCTTAGAAAATTGGGAATCAATCTCCCCCAAGATCCAGCTATACCACTTTTGGGCATATATCCAAGGAATGCTCAATCATATCACAAGAGCACTTGTTCAGCTATGTTCATATCAGCATTGTTTGTAATAGTCAGAACCTGGAAACAACCTAGATGCCATTCAACTGAAAAATGGATAAATAAAATGTGGTACATATACATAATGGAATACTACT
Source organism: Peromyscus californicus insignis (assembly GCF_007827085.1). Classification (NCBI taxonomy): domain Eukaryota; kingdom Metazoa; phylum Chordata; class Mammalia; order Rodentia; family Cricetidae; genus Peromyscus; species Peromyscus californicus. Next base: position 24,411,289 of record NW_026294617.1, on the reverse strand, counting down.
CAGCAGAGAAAAACAATGACATCATGAGGTTTGCAGGCACATGGATGTATATAGAAAAAATCATCCTGAGTGAGGTAACCCAGACTCAGAAGGCAAACATGGTATGTACTCACTCATAGGAGGATACTAGATGTGGAACAAGGATGACTGGACTGCTACTCACATCACCAGGGAGGCTACCTAGAAAACAGGACCTCAAGAAAGACATGGGGATCGCACAATGATGGAGAAATGGATGAAATCTACATGAACAGCCTGGACATAAGTGGGGGTAATGAAGGGCGAGGGTCGAGGGAAAGAGAGCTTGGGGGAGCGGGAGATCCCAGCTGGATCAACAACAGAGAGGGAGAACAAGGAATAGGAGATCATGGTAAATGAGGACCACATGAGAATAGGAAGAAGCAAAGTGCTAGAGAGGCCCACAGAAATCCACAAAGATACCCCCACAACAGACTGCTGGCAATGGTCGAGAGACTGCCCGAACTGACCTACTCTGGTGATGGGATGACCAAATACCCTAATTGTCGTGTTAGAAACCCCATCCAATGACTGAGGGATCTGGATGCAGAGATCCATGGCTAGGCCCCGGGTTGAGCTCTGGGAGTCCAATTACCAAGAAAGAGGAGGGTTTATATGAGCGAGAATTGTTGAGACCAAGGTTGGATAAAGCACAGGGACAAATAGCCAAACGAATGGAAACACATGAACTATGAACCAATGGCTGAGGGGCCCCCAACTGGATCAGGCCCTCTGAATGGGTGAGACAGTTGATTGGCTTGATCTGTTTGGGAGGCATCCAGGCAGTGGGACCAAGTCCTGTGCTCATTGCATGAGTTGACTGTTTGAAACTTGGGGCTTATGCAGGGTCGCTTGGCTCGGCCTGGGAGGAGGGACTGGACCTGCCTGGACTGAGTCTACCAGGTTGATCTCAGTCCTTGGGGGGAGGCTTTGCCCTGGAGGTGGTGGGGATGGGGGGTGGGCTGGGGGGAAGGGGAGAGGGGTGGGAGGGGGGAGAACAAGGGAATCCGTGGCTGATATGTAGAACTGAATTATATTGTAAAATAAAATGTAAAAAAAAAGAGATTTGTTGATTTCCTCCAATTTTTTAGTTAACTTTTCCTCAATTTCTTCTAGGGAGTTTTTCATTTCCTCTTTAAGGACCTCTATCATCGCCACAAAGTGGTTTTTTGATTTTTTTTTTTAAAGTCGTTTCCTTGTGTCAGCTGCTTTTAAATACCCAGGTCTTGCTGTCATAGCGTAGCTGGGCTCTGGTGGTACCATATTGCCCTGGCTGTTGTTAATTGTATTTTTACACTGGCATTTAGGCATCTAGGTTTGGGGTGATTAGTTCTATTCCCTTATTTCTCAGTTCATTTTTGTTGGATGGATATTTTGTTCCTTGGTTTCTGTTTCCTCTTTGGTTTTCTAGTCTTTGTGGTCTGGATTTCTGGTGGCTGACATGACCTCTGATCTGGTAGGGAGTCTTTGTCAAAGTTGAGATATTGCCTTGTGGAGACTAGCTTGGCCTTTGGGGCAGTAGGAGGTCGCTGTCCATCTGATTGGTGTGGTCTGCCTCTGTTCTGTGTGGTTATGCTTCCTCGTGAGTGGAGGAAGACCACTGGGTTTGGGGTCAGGGCCCAGCAGCAGGCCAGTGATGAGCTGAGACAGAGTAAGCTGCAGGAAGTGTCCCTGGGAACAGAATCCAGGGAGGGGGTCAGTTCTGCTGGCAGACTGGTCACTCATTGGTTCTGACTGGTGTGGCCTGTGCCTACGTGGCAGATGTACTCTGGGGTTGGGGGAGGTTTCACAGCTGGGCCAGCATTGAGCTGGATGGCATGGGCTGTGGGAAGGGTCCTTGGGAACCTAATATAGGGAGGGGGGCATCTTCTCCTGCAGACAGGTCACTCACCTGTCCTGAAGGATGTGATAGGCCCCGGAGTCACACGTCCACTGGGGTTGGTATGATCTATAATAGTTATGAATTTTCAGAGAAACCAAAACCTTATTACCACAGAGGATAATACAATTACCTTTTTATAAACATGTAGCCTGGATGCAATATAGGAATGGCACATGTTCAAATAAGCTTCGTTTGTACAGTAATATATTGGTGTTCAGTTTTAGCATTCACAAGTTAATTGTTTGTTTAAAATGACTAACTGGATTTTGCCAAATAGAGTAAGAATATATTGGACAGTATACATATGAGAAATATTCATTGACCACTGAACAAAAAGTTCAGTTGAAGAGAAGTTCGTTTATTTAAATTGTGATAAAGAAATATGATCTTAAACATATGGATAAAATCTGTCTTAAATGAGAAAAGACCTTAATACCAAAATTTTGGATTATGTATTCTCTTTTGTCAATGTGTGATCCACTATTTCTTACTTTTAAAGATTCTTATTTGAGTGGATGCAGATGTAGAAGAAGAAGCTCTCAGTGGGGTGAGGTATTTCTTATTTGTAGTGAAACCTGATATGCATTTAAAGAAAAGAGTGTGTAAGCATACAAATAATTTATATACATTGATAATATGTATCATTTATACAATATATATTCTTTATATGCTAAAATTTGTAGTGCATTTATTTTGATGTATTTTAGCCTTGCCACATTTCTGCATGCATATATTCTGTATTTGTAGGAAGTAATTATTTACATATATTATATAGAAGCATGTGCTTATATATGTAAATTACATTGTACGTTATTTGTATGCACACATCAGAATGCATAATGATAGTTTGAGATGTGAGTTCAGTACAAAGCATTGCTGAATTACATAAGGGTTAATACCAAGTCAGTATCAGGTATTGAGCAGAATATAAACTCTTATTTCTTAGGACAATATTCTTTAGCCTTGAAATTTATAGATATTAATTTTAAAATAAGCACAAGAAATGAAAAATTGTTATGTCAAAGAGTGTCAAACATATGTTCTCTGTCACAATTTACATGTTTATCAAGTAAACTGAATTCTTAATTAACTTTAAGTAAGTTTGCAACTTAATTTGTTGAAAATTCTTTTTGAAAAATTTTGTATGACTGAATTATTAAAAAAAAAAGACCCAAGAGACTCCTAGTTGCACTAATGAGGTCCCATTATATGAAAATAAGCATGGTACCAAAGTATTATAAAAGTGAGTGTCATATGTTACTTCAAGTTAGTACATAGAGCATAGCAAGCATGTTTTAGGGAATGTAATTCTTGCATGATGCCCCCATTTAAAGTAATTATTAAGAGGGCTGGGAGGCTGGCTTGATTGTTCAATGGATCAGAAGACCTGTGCAAGAATAAGCATGTGAATTCAGATCTCAGGCCTTCAAAGTACTAAGTCAGACCTGTCCCAGTGGTCAGTTCACAACAGGGTGTTTTATGGCTTCCAAGTATATACATGCATATTCCCAGATGTATATCCATTTGTACATGCAACAGCCACACATTCAAAACATTATCAGAGAATAGTAATTGCACATAGTGATACAATGACATTTACATTCAGTATGCCACATATTAATTACAAACTTATGCACTCTCTGTTAGCCATTTTCTTGTTCCAATATGTGAAAACATACCTGAGGCAAGTTGATTTCAGATTTACTTTCACATACCTGATTTGTGTAACATGAATTGACAAACACACATGATTAAAAGAGATGGAAATTTCAAAAATTGCCATCATGTTTGAACTTGCAGATATGTATAATATCTACCAGAAATTTTCATATCCCATCTCTGAGCTATACTTCAGTAGAGATTTAAGAAGCTGTAAGGCATGACTAATAATTTTATTCATACACACATATGAAAAACCATATATACATATTTTTATGTATATATATTTCATTTTATGAGACGATGTTAGAAATACAAACCAATATATGATCATGAAACTTCTCTTTGCTTTTGTGTATGTTCATGGATGTACACATGTGAATGCACTGAGGTACATATGCACATAGAAGCCAGAAGTTGACCTCGCTCTAGTTCTTCAGGTGTCATCTGAAGGTGTCATCATTCTTTTTTTGGAGAGGAAAGTCTCTCACTCTGTGGGAACTCATCAAGCATGCTAGCCTGGCTGTCCCTTGAGCTCAGAGATCCGCCTCTCTCTACCCCGTAAGCTTCTGGATTTTAAGTGTGCACTAAGGCTGGAGCACTTTCACATAGGTTCTGGGGCTTGCCTGAAGATTTTCAGGTACTTTACAAACTGGCCTGTCACCCCAGCCCTGTTCTACTGTGCAGCCCAGATACAGTCAGGGAAGTGAGATATGATCAGAAATGTTTTAAATGCTCAATACCTTTGCATGCTGAAAGTGAGTCTGACATTTGAAAGTACACCACGGGTGATGTTAGACACAAGACCATCACAATTGCACATAAACTTTATGATAGACTATGGAATGTGGCAAGATACAGAGGATCATGTTCTCAAATGAATGACACTATAGAAATTGCTATAGAAAGCAGGATGATATAATGTTAATCTACTCACTCGAAATAGTAGTTGACACATTTTGACAGCAATTGATCTGTGTTGAATAATGACTGTGATGGTTCATTTGATATGTCAACCTAGCTGGGAGAAAATGCCAGGATTTGGGAGAAGGAGTTTTCTAGATGTAGCTATGAACCTAGATTTGGATGAGTTTACTTTGTAAATCAGAATATTTGGAATAGAGAAATGACCTCTACAGAGAAGCCATATATCATCTGCTAAGCAGAAGCCTGAGCAAAACAAAACAAGTAAGTCCCCATGGATGATTGAATTCTGCTAAGGTGAAGCTTGCAAGCTGAGTACATAGGTAAGTCCTTGGAGTTGCTATTTATCACTACTTCTATGTATCACGGTGGCTTTAGCCAATTATATCTGAAGAAATTATGAATGCATTTGGACTTACAGCTATAAAGCATACACTGCTCTTAAATTTCATTGTATAAATGCTGCCTCAAATATTGATGATAATTGTCTACCCAAAATCTTATAATTATCTTATTAGATCAAATAAAACCTGATCTTAAAGCAGCTCATGGAATCTTTGGGTGTTGCTCAATTGACAGGAATTGGTTCTGAAGACAGCTAAAAGTTAGAGATTACACATTGGACTTGCAATTACAGGTTGTTAATATGGAAATGTAGTGAAGCAAGAGAAATCCACTATATGCATGCAACAGAGAAAATGTGGCTTAAAAAAACAGAGACATGTCAAACATACAAACAGTTAAAAATTTAAAAAAGCATTTTTATAACCTTGTTATAAATGGCTTTGAAAATATCATGTTGGGATGCATCCCTTTCACAAAATTCCTACATGTATTTTTTGTCATCAGTACTCCAGAAAGTAACCTTATCTAAAATAAGGACCATGGAGGTTTTATTTCCATGATTTAAATTTATTCATCCAGTGTTTCACTTCCTTATGAAAAGGAAGATTATGTTTTATGCATATAATCTGTTAATTGTGACATTTAGCTTGTGGGATTTGATGAAAACCCTAGCAAGTCACTACATTAGACAACTCGGAGACAAATGTTTCAAGAGGTTATGTTATCAGGGTACAAAAAATTTTGATTTTTCTTTTAGTTTTCAGATACACAAATTTACTAGATGTTTATGTCTGAAAAAATATTGATGTAGGCAGACTTGGAGTAGTATAGTGACCATATCGAATTACTTTTTCATAGGAAACAGCCCTAATATGATAGATCCTTATATGCATATATGGTGGATGAACTAAAATTTGTCTGATCAGCTTCATCATGTTAATGAAGTATAGTTAATTATAAATGCTGCTAATGCACCATTTTATGAAAAATAGACAATTATTACTATGAATTGCATGCTCAATTTTATTTGACTGACAGGTCTAAAAGCTTCATTTAGTAGATATTAAAACAGATCACACACTTCTAGTTTAGTATGATTCTGGAGAAACCTTTCACATACCTTCTCACGTATGCTAGGCGTATAGGCTCTTCTGATTTCTCAGAGTTGTGGTCTTATTCCTCTCTTTTGTAAAAACATATATGAAGAAAAATTGAGATAGTTTTCAAGCACATTGGTATTTAAGTTTGAGATGGAATGTAGCATGTTTTTTTAAACTGGGGCAGGTTTGGGTGGGGGTTCCCAGGGCCTGGGTCCTAGAGGTGGGTTTTTACTATTCTTAATAATTTTTGTGTATAAGTGTGTGTCTTTGAGTAGGTTTGTGCAAGTGATTCCAGATACCTGTGAAAGCCAGAAGAGGGTTTTGGAATACCTGGAGTTGGAGTTACAGGAGTTAATGTGTACTCTGTAAGGGCAGTAAGTGTTCTTACCAGTGAGCAGACTCCAGTCACTTGTTGAATTTTTAGTAATGGCAGCTTCATTTTGAGATGGAAGCTTCCAAAAATGGAACAAAGGGAGAGAAACAATAAATTCAGGGATCTGTAGTTTTGGTTTAGTCCTTATTGAACAAGCCTGTGAGATTTCGTTTTAGTTTATTACAAAGATTTTCACTAATAGCTCTATAACACTACCATACTATTCCTGCTCTGAACCCATTAGCAATGTCTACAAGGTCAATATGTGACCAAGTGATAAGCTATGCTGCCAAAAAATAAATAAATAAATAAATAAATAAACAAAAAAACTTTTTTTCCCATTTATTTCTTTGTGGGAATTTCATGCATGAGTATTGTATTTATACCTTTTACTTCTCTAGGTATCCCTTACAACTCACTCCCACTCTTTCAATTTTATGACCTCTTCTTTAATTACTATCATTTCACACACATGTGCATGCACACACACACACAAATAAAACTTGAATCCTTTTTATCATAGGTACATGTGTTTCAGGGTGACAACTTGAGATTGGATAATCTATTAGGGTCTCATCTGTGATGAGCACTGATTTTTTTCCCTCCCTCTACAGTTATTAATTGCCCATAACTGTCTAGGGTCAGGGCCTTGTGAGATTTCCTCCATTCGCATTGGCCTGTTGTTGAATGTTGCCATCGTGCCAGTCTCCTTCAGGTGACCATGTTGTTGAGATTTCAAGGGTGGAACTTCCTCTCATATATAGAAGACAGCATCCTCTGCAGTCATCTGGTTGTTTTGCTCTTACAAATTTTGTTATGTATATTTTAACTAAAATTATCCAGTATGGAAATAATAAACATGTTGCATTCATATTTACTGTGGAGCCTCTGATAGGTTGAGCCTCTAATAAACTGAGAAAATGAAAGAGAGACTGTTCTTTCTCATTCTTGCCCTGTATCCCTTTTGATTCTTATGTAGGGCTTTCTTTTTTTCTCCTTTGAATCAATATAACATCATTAATGTGAGCACATGCCAAGTTCCATTGTCAGATCAATGTTTAATAAACATTTTGTGGGTCCTGTAAAAGTTCAAGGCTTTTCAAATATGACATATCTCCCTAAAACTTGAATGGAGTTCGGATCAACTGAATGCTTTATGAATATTTAGTTCATGGTGTAATTTATGCACCAGATCATGTTTTACTAAGATGCAATCGTATCATTTTACTTTTTTTATCCCATGCTGCTAATCCTTCCCACATACCCTCTCAAAATCATGGCATATTTTCTTTTGTTTTTATTGTTACATGGACATACACATACGTAAATGTTGAATAGAATCTGCTCAGGCAGTTTTACTTGCATGTATCTGATAAAATTTGAGTGCTCACTATTTAGTATTGGGCAACTGGGGAGGTCTTCCCTGGGGAATGCTATTTCTCCCACTCTTAGCATTGTTTACATGTGTTTTATGTCTAGGGTGGAGGACCCATGAGATTTTTCTCCTTCAGTGTTAACATACCTAGCAGTGTTGAAATTTCAGGTCTTGTTTAGGTAGCCAGGTTTATGCGGTGTTATGGTTGTAGCTTTGCTGACATTTCTAAGAGACATGATATCACAGCAGAGTTCTTGAACATCTGGCTCTTACAATCTTCTGCCTCCTTTTCCATTTTGTTCCCTGAGACTTTGGTACAAGATTTGTTTTGTAATGTATCCATTGCAGCTGGCCTCACCATGATCACATATTCTCTGTTTTTTTTTTTTTTTTTTTTGTCAAATTGTGGTTTTCTGTAATGGTCTCCTTCTGTTGCTAAGAGAAGTTTCTTTGATAAAGAATGGAAGCTACTTTATCTATAGTCACAAGGAGAGCTGTTTGGACTGTCGTTATGCATTATCCTGGTTTGGTAAATTAGTGGCAGCAGGTTCTCGTCTAAGATCCGTAATTGCACTAGCCCTGGGTCATTCATTGTCTTGGATTGGAGTACTGTCATGATTTCCCTCTTGTTAGAAAGCTGTTATATACTGCCAAGTTAAGCTTGCAAGAACTGAACCATTAATATTATTGTCCTATACAGGTCATCATTGTATTTCATAGGTGTTGCAGCTGAGTAGGACTACTAGTGGCTTTCCAAACTTGGAAGCTTGCATACTAACTTCTAGTAAAATGAAAGCTATTCCACAGGGAAAAGAATTCCAAGCTAGATCCAGCTCAGATCCTCTAGGACTTGTTTCTGAAGTGGATGATGTCTTAAGCAACAGAGACTTACCTTGCACCTCTGGGAGGTAGCACAGGGCAACAGCAGTAACCCATATTGTTTGGGGAATCTCTTGTTCTCCTGAACGAAAACTCAAAAGGGGTTTAAATAACACTAAGAATGTCTGAAAGGCCATAAGGATTGGTATTGTTATTTATTTACCTAAATAACATATTACACATACAAACTTTTGTTCACATGTATACATATGTAGTTCAAATATATATATATATATATGATATATATATATATATATATATATATCATATATATTCTTTAAACAAATGAAAAAAATATATATCTCAAATAAATGAAGACAGTCATTTCCACTGGACTTTGAAACATTGTTTGTTAATAAAAAGATGTGTGTAATATGTAATAGATTTCTCCCTAATACCCTTCTCTTCCTCTAATCTGTAAACTTTCTATGTAGGTATTTGTACTTTTCACATTTAAAATGTATACAGGTGGATAGAGATTAAATACATTAATGAAAAATGAATAAAAATAAATTAAAATCCTCATTTGAGGAATATTAAGAATCTCACAGATATGTGGAAATAAGCTTTTCCCTCACTGAACCAATATATTGTCTATAATGCTTTAAGTACTGATTCCACCACCAAAAGTATGCAATTAGAGAACAAACATTTATGAGATCTTCATGGTATTATTTAGCATTTGGAAAATATTATTTTATTTAAAGTAATTTGCAATAACAAATACTTTACAAGAACGCATAGCAAAGTGAAGGAACTTTTGAAAATCTTGATCTTATTTATTCTTACTACAGTTTGATTATGGTGGGCATGCAGACAGGGAAAGCAGGTAGAAAACTGTTATTTTAATGTACACTAGTCAAGTCAACCTCAGATCCAATTATGGAAACAATAAGGTTTACTAATCTATAATAGGTTGGTGCTGAAACCAACTCCAAGTCTTTCTGTAAGGCACTCTGCTAGTCCATAGTTTAGTCAGGTTTTCTAAAGGAATAATAGGTAAATATCCAAACAGAAATATAGGCTATCAAAATCTTCTGCTGAGGCTAAGTAGTCAAGGTGAGTTATCTGCAATATCCTATTCTAAAAAAGACAGAGGGGAAACGATAGTAATATACACGATTCATACAGAAAGCAGGTAATATACTCAAAGCCCAAAGCTATGTTTGTACAAGAAAGTTTAGCCTATTATGACACTGGTATGTGTTGTGAATTTTGTGCTTTAAGAATGTCTATTACATGTATTTATTTATTTAAGGTGCTCATGTGTGTGTGTGTGTGTGTGTGTGTGTGTGTGTGTGTGTGTGTGCATCTATACGCCAATGAGTGAGATAAAATACATGTTTGACTGTGAGAGGACAACTTCAGAAAGTTGCTTCTCTTTCTACCTATGTGGGACTAAGAAGTGGCTCATTGCCAAATTGTGAATTATTTGGCTGATCCATATAATTATTCCTCTGAACTATTTAAAAATTATTATTAATATTCTTTATATTTTTGAATGGGTAAAGAAAGACAGAAAGGTATGTGTGTGAGTTACAGCATGAGTGTGAGTAGGTGTATGCGCCTGCGTAGGTGTGTGTGTTGAGTATAGGTGTGCCTATGCTACAGCATGCATGTTGAAGTCAGAGGAAACATTTCAAATGTCTTGACCAACTGAGTGATGTCAGCAGCCTAGAATTTATACTTTAACAGTTACTTTGGGGGGTACTTGTTTTTCCTCAGTAGATTTTAGACTGAAAAATTGTATTTGACTGAATAAATATTTTCAGTTTATGGTCATTGGGGATAATTTCCAACATAAATATTTATGTCCAAATACAATCTTAACATAGCCATCTTCTCCTACTCAATATTGGAGGGTCCTTATAGGCATGCGAAGTTTTTGTCTTAAAAACTAGAAAAAGATTCTTAATATTTTTACCTTCTAAATACATTTTAAATATATATACATGTTCAACACATACATATTAAAGTTATTGAATTGTTTTGTTAATTCAATCAGTTGACATGTCATGTTATATTCTGATAGAAGGTATGTTAGTTCACAGGAATAAAATATGAAATTAAATCTTGATTCTCTGTAATACCAAGTGCAAGGTGAAATGTGTTTTATGAATATCTCTTGGTCTCTAAAAGATCTTTTAGCAATTTTCTGTGAATATCTAAAATAGAGTTAGTAAAATTTACTGACATCTTTAGACTTTAGATACAATGCCAAATTGTGAATTATTTGGCTGATCCATATAATTATTCCTCTGAACTATTTAAAAATTATTATTAATATTCTTTATATTTTTGAATGGGTAAAGAAAGACAGAAAGGTATGTGTGTGAGTTACAGCATGAGTGTGAGTAGGTGTGTGCGCCTGCGTAGGTGTGTGTGTTGAGTATAGGTGTGCCTATGCTACAGCATGCATGTTGAAGTCAGAGGAAACATTTCAGCAGTCTGTTCACTCTGTCCATGAGTTCCTGGAATTGAATTCAGACGTGTTGTTTGTTTCTGCTCTTTTGTGGGGCCTGCTACCCATCTCTCAAATAAATCACACACAGAGGCTTATTCTTAATTTTAAATGCCTGGCCTTGGCTTGGCTTGTTTCTAGCCAGGTTTTCTTAACTTTAAATTATCCCATCTATCTTTTGCCTCTGGGCTTTTATCTTTCTCTATTCTGTATACTTTTTCTTTCCTCTTTAGGCCATGTCTGGCTGTTTAGTGGGGTGGCTGGGTAACTAGTCCCTGAATTCCTCCTCCTTCTCTGGCTCCTTCTTCCTCTCCTCTCAGGTTCCTCCTATTAACTCTTTCTGCCTGCCACCCCTGCCTATCCTTTCTTCTGCCTCCCCAATGGCCATTCAGCTCTTTATTAGACCATCAGCTATTTTACACAGGCAAAGTAACACAAGTTCACAGAGTTAAACAAATACAACATAAACAAAAGTAACACACCTTAAGATAATATTTTACAACATTTCCCCCTTTTGTCTAAACAAAAAATGAAAGGTTTAACTTTGACACAGACTGTCTTTCCTTGTTGATCCATCCTTCTGGTCCTCTCCTTTGACTTCTAATATATAAGCCAAACAAACAAAATCTACCTTCGATAACACCGTGTTGATGATAAAATACCATGACCAAAATAAAGGGGAAGCAGAAAGAGAGTATTTCATGTTATTTCTTGCTTTGCGTCTTCCAGGGAAGTCAGGATAGACACTCAAGCAAGAACTTGGAGGCAGGAGCTGATGCAAAGATCATGGAGGAGTGTAGTTTGCTGGCTTGATCCCCATAGCTTGCTCATCCTACAATTCAGGACCACCAGCCCAAGTGTAGCACAGCCTAATGAGCTGGTCCTTCCATTGATTAAGAAAATTTATGGCACGCTTGTCCCCAGGCCAATCTGATTGGGCATTTTCTCAGTTGAGAATGATTTTTACATTGCATTGAGTTGACATAAAACTGGCCAGCATACCCTCTCCCTTATGTTCTACACAATGTTTACCAAATATATTATGGTAGCCTAACTTATTTGCATGTGTGTCTGTCAGCTATTATCTAGCCATAGACCCTTACAAGTTAAGGAATACACTGTATTTTTTTACATATCCCCAAAGCTAATAAAAATAAAATGATAACCCTAAATGAACTAATTATCATAAAAACCAAACCAAATTAGAATTTAATTTTACTGCTAGCAAGTCTTCATTTGTCTGCCATACAGTTATCCTAGGGCATTTGACTCTGGGTTCAGTATTAAATATGTTTTATTATTTATTATTATTTTCATAAACTCATCACTATGCTCATTCTGTCAACCACCTCTCTCTTTGATTTCTTGCTCTCTCTTTTTAATTTTACAAACAGATGTGTCCAACCTGTAACTGATGGGCTGCATGTGTGCCATGGTAGCATTATTTATAGTCGAATATATTTGTAATGACAACGTTATATCACAGTGTCATAAGGTTGGACACCCCCGTTAGACCATTTTTCTTAGTATTCTTTATTGCTCTATCTTACCATAGATTCAAAAATTTTAAACCCATTACTCCACAACACTCTCTAGTGTTTTACAATTATTTTCACAAGCAGTACTGACATTTAAACAATTTTCTTTTAATATTTGTTAGATTTATGAGAAAGTTGTTATTATGGAGGAAGAGCAATAATTAACTAACTTCAATCTTGGAAACATTGAAAAGTAAAATGGTGATGTGGAACTCAATCCTGCTGAGGTAATTCTATAAGCCCTGGGTAAAATATCATTAATGATTTATAGAATACACTATGATTGTTGAGGTCTTAGACGTGTGAATTTGCTTCCTTGTAATGGGAATAGAGGAAGCTACTCTACATCTGAAAGGGTCGCTGAAGCTGTACTTGGAGGCACATACCTTTAGGCACAGCTTTTAGTAAAAGGATGCCTGATTCTGACCCAGCACAGAGTTTCCAGCTACAGTAGGATACTTAGAAAATCTCTGGTCTCAGAGATATTCACTAATCAGGAAAGAGGATCTCCCTAGAAATAAAAGTCATATATCCTTAAGATACCCAATAAATCTCTCCAGCAGTTAGATATTTTGAGTGCCTCTTTGTTTTTCTTTTTGTTGTTGTTGTTGTTTGTTTGTTTGTTTTCCTTTGGTGTGGTTTAGTTGTTTGGTTGTTTTTTTTTTCCATATCTCCACATACATCAAAGATCTGGGACTTCATTCCTTCTTACAAAGTAAATGACTACTAACTGAAGATAGTTTTCAGCTTTATTCAACCTGCAAGCCTTAAATTAGTAACCCACTCCCAGGTGGACCTACCTGGCTCTCTCTGCAAGTAAAGGGACTTGAGACTTTTATTATCCCTCCCAATGATGGGCTCATTTGATGGACAAATGGCTGCAGATATAATCCTTATATTCATGAAATGTCTCGCATCACTGTGAATTTTACAGGAATATTAAGAAATCTAGGAAGGTTTTTAACTTTAGTTATGAAATTAAAAATTGTAGCAACTGTGATTATCTGCATAAGAGACATGCAAAAATCCAGAGCTAGTCAAGCTTTGGTAGATGGGGAGGGGAAACGAGGCTCAGTCTCTAGCAGAGGAGTTATTGCAATTATTGGCATCTGAGAAGGGAGAGTCAGTTTTCTCTCAGAGTACTGCTTTTAGTAAGATATCTGTGTTCCAGTGGAAGAGCATGCCTTCTAACTCCATGCACAGTTCAGTAACACTAATTGAAGTCAGTAGATTTAGTGGGGAAGGACATGAGATTGGAAGAGGGATAGGTTGGGAGAGTAGGTGTTGGAAGTGGGATGTGAGAGGTAGATAAGATCAAAATGCATTACATATATCTATATCTATATCTATCTATATCTATCTATCTATCTATCTATCAATATATATATATATATATATATATATATATATATGAAATAGAAATAAAAATTCAGTAACACAGGACCAAGGACTAATCTAAATCAAGGATAAGAGGAAACCATGGTATTGGGTGTAATGACACAATAAAAATTATTTTCAAAATATGGAGTGTTAAATGCATTTTTTATTCGACAGTTAACACATTTCAGTGTTCTGATCTCTAAGGATGACACCAATTTTATGCTTATGAAGAATGGCTAGAGTTTCATGTCCTTTTAAGTGCCCACTCTAAAACTAATAAGAGATGTCTGTCATCTGTATTCCTACAAACTACTTCATGTCATTAATATCAAAGTATGCTTGTCATGTGTGATTTGATGTAGTTTTACTCTTGTTTTTTTGTGTTCAAATGCATCCAGATATTTTTTATCATGTGGACATTTTTCAAAGATAAATACATACTTACGTTCAGTCTTGAACGTGAAGCTATGTCTAGTGAGAAAACTGAATTACTTCATTATCTTGTCTCTTTAATCTTATTCAATATTTTTTCATCCTAAAAGTACTCCTATTTTATTCAATATCTTCAAAATTCAAATTAGTAAGAGAAAGCTTTGATGTTAACTTTCTTTTCACACAGGTTCCCTGTGCAACGTCTTGTCTGAATACTCATTTTTGCAAGCAGAAATACAATTTCATTTGCCTCTCATTGCTTTCTGACCTCAGCTAGTTTTCCTGCAAAAGTGACATGGGTCTTATTCAGCTCTCTCTATTTCTAATTGAATATTGTTTTATAAATATCAGTTTTATATTTCAGTGCAGGGATGTTTATTGGACTCTTTTTCATTGCATCCTGTTCTCCCTCTAGAGTGGACAGTGTCTTTTTGAGATCTGGTTTCAGACAAATCATGTGTTACTGAGCGTGGTAAGGAAGGCTTTAAAAATGATTACCTCCTGTCCACACCAGTTTCCATTAGTTGTGGATTCTGTCAGCCATCTGTGCACTTGTAAATATATCATAATTCTTGCTTTGTGTTTCAGTTAATTTTTATCATGCCATTGGTATTGAAGTTAGATGGTAGATACAGAATTCTGCTTTGGTTTTTCTGCACCAGCAATCACTTTTTGGCTGGGTTTGAATTTGCAAATGGCTTTGAATGGACTCTGGTCTTCATTTAGACCCTATTATTTTAACTATTGGATTTGAATGAGCCACCTTGTAAAACACAAGTTCACTGAAAACATTCAGAAGACCTAATCTAGAACTGTCCTCTTGAGTTCATTTCCTTCCACAGTTCTTTCTGATTCTTTAGGTCCTGGTGCTTGTTCACCCACACTGACCAGCATGCAGGACTTGATTACCTCTAAACATCCTCCACACATGAGTGCATTAAGAATCATCCTAAATTTAACCACTTGCCTGCACATTTTGGAACTGCTCTTCAAATGACCTGATGTTTCAAAGCTGCTGTGCTAAGTGCTTATGATAAACATATTATGCTTCTTCAGTTTTATTTCATTGCATGTTGGATTAGAAACAATCTTTTTTAAAATTATTAATCTTTTTCAAGAAACGCATCAACTTGGCAGTGTTCGTTTTCTATAACTCATTTAGACATATAGTCAGTCAATCCAGACTAAGCACAAACTGAGTGCATAGCTGAGGCTAGCCCTGAACTTCAAGTTCTCTCACTGAACACCCATTGCACACAGCTTTGAAAAATACTTAAAAAACAAAGCAAGAACTAGTTTGGTAACAAAACTAGAGACATTTTTTTCTTACTGCTAAGGATGGTTGTTACAGCAATAGTTATTACTTAGTTGAAATAATATTTTATGGTCTGAATCAAAGCATACTGTCTCTTCAAATATGTATGCATGTTGGACTGACATCTCTGTATCTGGTATTAGTAATACTTTATTTCTAAAGATGGGATAAATAATCTTTACATGATAATTAGTTAATCTGTAAAATAGGAATGAATTATTCTATCACAAAACTTTTACTAAATGAAATTATCTCAAAGTTTCATAACAACATTTTGAAATAGAGTGTTAAAATAACAAATCTTATAAGTCCTTATATGGTAACTCCACTTCTAAGAAACATAATACTTTAAAATATGCATGTGTCCCTAATTAATATAAATTATTTCATAGTTACTGAAGGTACCCTTTACATATAAACAGCCCTATCTGGAAACAACACCTTGAAACAAGACAATGGCCCACATGGAAAGATGCATAAATATTCAATAAGTGGCATGCCAGATAAGTGTAGCTATGATCCCTTATCAAAAAAAAAAAAAGCTACTCTTTACAAAAATTGGAGGCCATCACAGAAAACTACAGCTGGACATAATGCAAAGAACAAACGATAATGAGTAAATAAGTCCCAACAGATATATCTACAACACAGCTCCTGTGTTATGGCTCAGGAAGAAGAGCAGACAGCAGTAGTGTAAGAGTCAGAACATCAAGAACTCTGCTGTGGAACAGTCTTTCCCCAAAATGGCTTCATAAACAAGCCTAGAATGATGGCAGTGTAAATGGACATGTTATCCTTGAAGGGGCAACATTTTGTGGTGTGCAACCCCCTAGACAAAGAACTACAGACAGTAGTGACTGCTGGGAGAAGAAAAATTGCCCTTTCCTAGGCATTAGCCCATGTATTGATTGTCCAATGCAAAATGGTCAGCCCTAAAACCACGCACAAGCAAGTAACAAACATGGATTCTGCATATTGTGCTTGTGTGTTTATATACATACACACACTAATAATAATAATAGTCAAAGAAAAACATGCTACTAACTTGAAAGTTGGGACTATGGAAGGGGAGCTGGGAGGGGCTAGAGAAAAGAAAAAGAGGGGAAAGTGATGTAAATCTATTTTAGTTAAAAACACAAAACATTCAAAAAATATGCTAACAAAAAATATAAGTAAGTTTTCTTTTATCTGTCATGCATATGACAAAATACAGCATAATAATGTGACATTATCTAGAGTAAAGAAATTACAAATTCCACTTTTTATTAAATAGAGTATATAGGACATAACATCAATAACAAAAAAAAAATTCCGCTTGAAGTAGAAAATTACCACCTAGTCCAAATAATGATAGAAGACAATGATTAAATCTGTTCTCTGACTCTCAAAATATTAATAGTAAATTTAGTTGCTTTTCTTTTTTCTTGGTTTTTCAGGACAGGGTTTCTCTGTGTAGCTTTGCTTCTTTCATGGAACTCACTTGGTAGCCCAGGCTGGCCTCAAACTCACAGAGATCTGCCTACTTCTGCCTCCTGAGTGCTGGGATTAAAGGTGTGCGCCACCACCGCCCGGCTAGTTGCTTTTCTTAAAGAGTGAAACATATTCTCTTGAAATGGATAAAGGATTTGGGGTAAGGCCAAGGGTGATGTATAAAATCGAGAATCTTACATATAAGTATAATTTTTGTTGATACATGTTGGTAGAAAAGATGTGCAGGTCAGTTTTTATCAACTTGAAGTAAAGTAGAGGAATCTAAGAGTGAATTGCACAACTCTAGGCAAGATTTAGGACTTGAATGATGTGCAATTAAGATAATCACTTCCTGATTTAAAAGGTTTTGTGGTTCTTACAAATCCATAAGTCATTCTTTCTACCCTACCATTAAATTGAGCACACTTGATATGTCAAGATGCTCTATTATCAGAAAAGAATGTTAGCATCTAAAGTCAGAAACTTAATCTGGCTGGCAGGTGAAGCAGAATGGAAGCTTTCTTATGGAGGTTCCCACCACATATTTGCCTTACATATTTTCGGCTTGAATGATTTTGCCTTGTGAATAGCTTTTACCCTAATACATGCTCACAACCTACACTTTACCAAAAATGCATCCACATTAAGGCTGGAGGTTAAATACAGCTGAAGTCTGCTCTACCATCTCTCTGTTTCCTTTGAAGTCCATCTATAACTGTGAAGATGAAATATGGTCAGTCATTAAAGTGAATATGATAGAGAAGAAAGTGCAGAGCTTCCCAAAAGAGGTGTGGCTTTGTAAATCTGTGGGAAATATATATGTCTCATCTACTCTCCAGTATTCATGGACATTCTTTTTTAAGTAAGGACACAAGCATTATATATTTTTGAAGTAATAATAAGGGAAAAAATGTCACGTGAGAAAATTAGCAGACGTAAAGAGTTAGGTCTCAGTCCCAAGCTCAGGTCTCATGAAACACAGGTTGGTTTGTATATTATTGGTTTTATAACTGTTAAGGTATACTAACAAGTTCCAAGCTTCTGAGAAAAGGAGTATGTGAAGCTAGGACACAACAGATAAGTAGAAGTCTCTGAAAGGATCCACCACTGTAGAGAATATAACATATGTTCTATTACAAAGCATTAGAATGTTTACCAATCACAGACAGCGTTAGAGGTATGCAATGCCACACACTCTTCATCGGAATAGTCTTAGTTTATTTTAGTCAAAATTCTGTGTGAGATATGCAACACATTATGAGTGAACAATGAGCAGGGGGTATATTTATATATTTAATCTTAGTCAAGTAGTTTAATGATTTTTTTTTTTTTTTTTGGTTTTTCGAGACAGGGTTTCTCTGTGTCGCTTTCCACCTTTCCTGGGACTCACTTGGTAGTCCAGGCTGGCCTCAAACTCACAGAGATCCGCCTGGCTCTGCCTCCCGAGTGCTGGGATTAAAGGCGTGCGCCACCACTGCCCGGCTAGTTTAATGATTTTTTAAACATGTACCACCATGGCTTTCTATTTAAAATCAATTATTTTTTCTGTAAGACAACATGCACTGACATTATTATAAATTCTGTGTGATTTTTCTCTCTGTTTCCCTCTTTCTCTTTCTCTCTCACTGTCTGTCCCTCTTCTCCTACCTCTCTGGTCTCTTCAAAGGCTCACTCCTTCTCCATAATTGAACACATGACTTAAATGAGCTTTCTATACTTTGTAATACAGTTTTTTCCACTAGATAATATAGAAAACAAATACAAAGAAACAACATTTGAAGAAATACATGCACTTGAATTGTCCAGTCTCTACCAATACTTTACCAATTTATAAAGTAAGTCTAATACATAAAATGGAAAATTACATTGGTCTATGATTTTTTTTTATAAATCAAAGTCTTTGTCAAGTTTAATGTAATTTTTTGCAAGTTAAAAGGCTTGAAATGTGGTAGTATAGGATTCAGTTACCTAATGCATATGAATAACAATAAAATCTTACTATTAAGTATAAAGTTTCATAATTTGTGTTACTTAGGAGAAATAGCTCTTCTCATAAGAAAGAATAAAAAACATCTAACTCAGATAGTAATATGGTGTGCGTATTCAACAAGAAAGGAAGGAAGGAAGGAAGGAAGGAAGGAAGGAAGGAAGGAAGGAAGGAAGGAGGGAAGGAAGGAAGGAAGGAAGGAAGGAGGGAAGGAAGGAAGGAAGGAGAGAAGGAAAGGTGGGAGTAACTGTGAGAAGAATTCATGAAGGATGGATGGGAGGAAAGGAGGGAGGAAGAGAAGGAGAAAGAAGAGAAGGAAGGAAGAAAGGAAGTGCAGTGTTTTTTTTCTTTTTTATCTTTAAGGAGATAATTTTCACTGTAGATAAACAATCCCCAATGTTAAAGGACTCTGTCCCTGTGTCTAACAACATTACTTTCTCATTTAATACTTTGAAAGCCCGGGGAATATTTCTCTCTGATAACATTATCTTACTTTAAACTTTAAACTGTTTAAACTATCCTCATTTTCCCATATTCATTTGCCACAATAAATAAACACATAAGGTAAGCTATGCAGCAACCTTTTCATTTTAACTGCAATTGACCCAAAGGGAAGAATATTAGGAAATGTTCTTGTAAATGTGATGTAGATTTAAATAACAGACTAGTTGAAAATTCAGAGGATCCAGAGACTTCAGAACACTAAATGAGATGATATTTTACTTATGAAAATGTTCATACTAGTTGCTTTTCCTAAGAAGAAATTTTTTAATTAATTTTCCAATTAACAGGTTTGCCAAGATCCCTTAAATATGTTTGTATCTTGCAGCAGTTTTAGATTGAGATTCTTCATATAAATTGTCCTTTGTTAAATAGACTTCAAAATTTATAAGTGAGTAAAATCTGCATGATAAAAAGAAAACACCTGTTATAAAAAAATCAGACTGACTCAAGGTGTTACTATTATTCCAGGGTTTTCACTTTTCTATGTATTTGTCTCCTTCAGGTTGCTATAAAGTGGGCAAATCAGAGCAACGGAATTCATTTTTTTTTCTTTTCTAAGGTTGCCTTTTGTATACTATGAAAAAATGAAATTTTTGTCACACAATAGATTCTCAACAGAATTAGCAGTTCAATTAAATTGAATTGGCTTCATAGATTATTTATGACTTGATTTTATTTCACTGCTTTTGTTTTTCAAAAACATAAAGAATGCTAAAGTAAAGATGCTTAAAATTTCAGGCAGAACAATGAAGTGAATGTTGTATATTATCAAATAATTGATGCAGAAAACAGATAAACTTTGTGATTGATATTGGAAATGAGAGATTTTTGATAGAAACAACATGTCACAGAAAAAGAATAGAATTAAATAGATAATTCACACAAGACTGTGCCTATATTATCATAGTTCTTTAATATAATTTTGACTATTTAATTTTGAAATGCTAACATCTGAACTAATTAAACATCATCTAATTCATTTATATGGCAATGAAACTAAAATAAATTAAATAATGAGACTGACAACACATAAGATAAACTTGCAAAACACTTGAAATCTAAGTGTTAAAACATTATTAATTTACTAACTATATCTCTAAACTTTGCTAAAAACAAAGGCAAATTTTATCCCAATTTACTATAGCTGTCACGAATACTTGACTACCTTGATCACTAACTTCTGCTTGATTCCTTTCCATGCCGTACGAGAAATGTCACCATCTTTGACTTTACCTTACCACATTTTTATTGACTCAATGATGAAGGAACTCAGACCTTAATATATGATTCTTCCCTGTATGATCTCTTCTTGGATATCACTTCATTTATAATTTTAATATGCTCAAATATGTATCTCCATATTTTTTACAATATCCAAATTGTCCTATCAAATTATTAAATATATGCATATATATGTATATATGGTAATCTCAGCTCAACATAATCAACGATGACTTCTTCCTCTCTTTCTGTGTTCCTCAATGTAATTGATGTAAATATAGTCTATCTTACAGCTCAAAATAAAACAGGAATTTGAAGTACACATATAAAATTTTTCTCCAATATCCTATACACAGTCCAGCTGAAATCCCCCAAGATTTACTTAAAGATGTATCCATATTCCAACCACTGGTTGCCGTCATTGCCTCCATGAACCAAATACATCACCATCATCCTTAACTTGCTGCATTGCTATTTCTGTCCTTTCCCCATATACTTTATTTTCAACAAAGAAGGTGCTATTTAATTCCTCTCTGAGGTGAGACCACTCTTCATCTCACAACTATCAATAAATCATCAGTCAGTCAAAACCTAGCCCTTAATTTTCAAACATTCCCCTGTCCCACTGCCTTCCTTTGTCTCCTAAGTGTCTTTCCCAATCACCAGTTTCCTACCTGGTCCTAACTTTCAGTAAATACTCTCCTGCCTCTGAATTTTCCCCTGACTTTTCCTTCTATGGATTACTGTCAGTTCAGATAACATATAGTAAATCACTATCTCATTAAAGTATTTACACTTTTTTCTTTCTCAAAAAGGTATGTCTTGAGTACGTTTTGTTTGTTTATAAGTACAATCTTGGGGATGGAGAGATGGCTCAGGGTTTAAAAGCAAATGCTATTCCTGCCAATGATTTGTTTGCTTACCAGCACCCATGTCAGGTTACTCACAATTGGTTCTAATTGCAGCCCTAGAGGACCCAATACACTCTTCTGAACTCTGTGAGTATCTACACTTACATATGCATGTATGTATCTATAAACATACATACACATATACATATTATAATAATAAAAACAAGCATTTAAAACTGCAGTCAGCCGAGAAAGATATTGAAATGCTTTCACATCTGTCTTCCTGTTAACCTTTATTGAATACACATCTTCAGTTTCACATAAATAGCCCTTTTATTACACCTGACATCTGATGCCTTGTGTGTCTCACTTTCACAGAATATGAGTTCTCTGAAGATACAGAGTTTTCCTGTATCTTTTCTCTGAAGTTAAATCTATATTTGACACATACAATAAATACTTATTATTATTTGTAAATATTTATTTATTGAATAACAGACCAATTCTCAAGTAATGAAGATGTTTTCCTCACAGTCAAGTGTTATTTATTCAATTTTTTTATATTAAAAATAATTTTCTACACTAAAGAGCTGCACACAAGGCATAGGTATACACCTAAGAACATAATAAGTGAAGAAATATCAAAATGGTTTGGATTCTCCTAATGACTTCTTTGTATGTAACAATAAACAAATTTACAAGCTCTAATAAATTAATTTCTTCACTTTATTGTGTGTTTATTAGACAATTTAAAAGTATGAGACAATTTGTGTTTGAACTGTTTCCTTAAACATATTTAAATCGTACCTGTTTCCATTTTCAAAGCAAGAGGGAGCATTCTGAATTTCCTTAGAATGCTGGTAAGCCCTGTGTCCCTGGGCTAATGATGCATACAGTGCCTGGTTGTCAGGGAAGCTTGCTTGCACTTTGGAAGTAGAAAGCACACTGCTGCTTTTCACAGCAGGCTCTAAGCTCAATGCAAGGAGAGAATGTCCAAATGCAGAGCGTTGCTGGGCACATTTCATAGAAGTACTCAGGAAAGCCTATGATACCCTACAGAATGACACAGGAATAACGTGCTTGGGAGCCAGCTCAGCTTGCTGGGAGTCACCTGTTGTTTCCATGCAAATCAGTGCCAGGAACTAAAGAAAAACAGAACACATTATAGGGGAACAGCAGGAAGGGCTATTAATTAGGCCACAGTAATTTCATGATACAGAAAATGAAATGTCTTTAAGCACAGTTTTCTTAGTTCAGTCCTAGTAAACTCTCTCTATAAGTTCAGAATATGCCAAGGATATGAAGGAAGGGGAGGGCCAGTGTGTGCAACTTGGTGTGATTCAGACTCAAAGATAAAATGAAATAGCTCGTGGGACAACGAACTCAGTGGCACAGGGCTTGTCTAACATATGAAAATGTAGGATTAATCTCAACATTCCTTCCAGAGATAAAATACTATTTTATATTGTTTTAAAGTTGCAAATTCATTAAATATAGAATGATAGTAAAAGAAGGTACTCTAATAACTGTTAAATGTGTTGTTTGAAAAAAACACCCTCAATTTTGACGTAATTTATAGATTTGAGCTTTTGATATTAGCTTTTAATTTTAATTACATTTTGAAGATAATTTTGTTTGACTCTTGATATTAAATTCAAAATTACCTAAAAACTTTGTTTGCCAGCAGTATGAAAATCTTAGAGCCAGGCTTATTTTGAGTAACAGGATCATTATTTCAAATTTTTGGGTTTTTTTTCGAGACAGGGTTTCTCTGTGTAGTTTTGGTGCCTGTCCTGGATCTCGCTCTGTAGACTGGGTTGCTCTCAAACTCACAGAGCTCCTCCTGGCTCTGCCTCCTGATTGCTGGAATTAAAGATGTGTTTATTTCAGATTTTATATAGTTATGAATATTCACATATGCAGTCATTCATGGTGGTATACAAAAAATAGGCCCCTGAGTACTCAAAACCCAAATTCAAGCTGGCACGGTAGCCCACTCCTATAATGACAACACTCAAGAGAAAAGAAGGTAGATATCTGTGAATTCAAGGCCAGTCTGGTCAACAGTACTTTTCAGATTTGTCAGACCTCATAATGAGACCATTTCAAAACAAGCAAACAAACAAAAAACATGGAAAATGTTGCTCAGCAGTAATGAATGTTGTTATTTCTTTTTTTAAAAAGGAAATTAAAAACTTTGATGTTTAGAGAAAATACTTTTAAGTCTGCAACAGGCACATGGATACAGTATTTAAAGACAAGCATCTCAGGTAATGTGTCTGAAAAAATTATGTAAAATAATAAGTATATTATGTCTAGAAAATGTACATGTATGTATTTTAACTATCTGATAAAGGTAGCAGGGCTTATAGGCTCTTCGGGAAACTGACCTATCTTTTGTGTAGAATGACATAGTTTTATTTTTGAGTGGGACTAAATACTCATTTTCATTATTATTATATTTAGCCAACAATGTCCTGTTAATATTGCAAGAAAAAGGCTTTTATTTTCACAGAAACCTATGTTCTGTACAGATCCAAGTAGTTACATTTTATTTCAAGTTTTAAACTGTGTGTATGAGAAATAAAAGTAAGAAGACAAAAAATATCCGTGCTTATAAACATACGTGGCTTTGCTTTTGTTTGTTTTCTTTAAGGTAAACAAGGTTATCTTAACAAATGAATGCTTAACTTATAAAACACACGTAGACAGAACAAAATGATTCTGGCTGTCTTGTGTACAAGAAATTTACTTTGTATTTGGCTTTTGAGGCCACAAGTCTATTCTTACTTAAAACATATGTCTATGTTTATAGTGATTTAGAAGTGAAATGTCTCCCATGTGCTGAGGGATCCTCGCTGATGACACTGTTGGGGAGGTTATGGAACTATTAGGTGGTGGAGCCTTGTTGGATGAAGCATGTCATGGGGCAAGCTTTGAGGTTACAGCTTCAGCACACTTATGATTTTGTTCCTATGGTCAGGTAATGATCTATCAGTTTCCTGCTTAAGAGGCCTGGTGCTGTGCCTTTCTTAACACTGTAAATAATTCTTCAGGGACCAAAATTCATAAGAAGCACTTTCTTCTACAAGTCATATTGGTCATGGTATTTTATCACAACCATAAACACTAATATAGTATCTGATATTTTTCTTCTTTTTTCTCATTTCTTTTCCTAGTATTTTATTTATTATGGATATTCTTTTGTTTCCATTGAATTCTCTTTTTTTTGATTGACAATAAATTGATTGTATGTGCCAGCATCTATAATTAAGGTTTATCACTTCATCCCATTGATCATACTTTGGTCAATAATATAATATCATTGTTACCAGAGAACAAAATGAAACACAGAGAGTACATCTTGGTTCAACTTTTATCAACATATGGACTTTCAATTACCATTATTAACTTAGATTGGTCATTTTAGATATTTTAGTTTTCAGTTCAGGCATTGACTTAAATTAAATTCAGATTAAAATGAACATATAGATCAAGAAAAGGGACAGTGTTAAAGTAACATTAACTATTTTAGTCTGTGAACACAGAAATCTCTCCACAAGCAATGTGAGGCTCAAGATTATTAAAAGTGCAGTCCTCTCATGGCCGGGCGGTGGTGGCGCACGCCTTTAATCCCAGCATTTGGGAGGCAGAGCCAGGCGGATCTCTGTGAGTTCGAGGCCAGCCTGGGCTACCAAGTGAGTTCCAGGACAGGCGCAAAGCTACACAGAGAAACCCTGTCTCAAAAAAAAAAAAAAAAAAAAAAAGTGCAGTCCTCTCAAATTCATGAACTTCCTTAAAGTCCTGTGAGATACTTTTAATCTTGAGTGTGCGAATCTTGATTGTGAACTTTGTAAATGACAGTGTCCTCACAAAACAGTGTCTAAAGGACCTAGAGGAACTTTAATTTTTATCACTATGTTATAATTTCCAATATTTATGTTAAGTATAATATATTTACAAATAGAACATTTCATTTTGATACTGCTAGTTTTTAATTATTTTAATTTAGTAGCCAACCTGCTCCAATGTGTGCCGTCCACACACTCATGAAGTGAGCCTGTCCCCTAAAGCTTGACCAACACACCAGGAGCCACTCTTTTAAAGAAAACTGACTCCCCCTCCTCTAGACACTTCCAAGCCCCTATAGCTCCTCAATCAGGGGAGGGGGCTCATGCTAGGAGATTGGAAACCTTGACCATGTGCATGCCTTTTACAGGGATCCATAGCTTCTGTGAGTTCATGAGTTCAGTAGTCCTGTCATATCTGAAGAAAGTTCAATTGCTCCAACATTACCCAACTTCTGCCTTTTTTTTCTTAAAAATATTTTATTAAGAAAATTTTTTCATTCATTTTACCCACCAATCAAAGATCCCCCTCTTCCTTGCACCTGCTCCCCCGCCCCCCGCCTCCCCCTCTTGACCTACCACCCGACTCTCCCCCACAAGAAGGCAAGGCCTCCCATGGGGATGCACATCCAGTAGATGCAACTCCAAGCCCTTTCCGCTACCTCAAGGCTGTGTAAAGTGTCCCATCATAGGTAGTGGGCTCCAAAAAGCCCGCTCATGCACCCATGATGGATTCTGATCCTACCACCAGGGGGCCCCCAAGCAGATCGAGCTACACAATTGTCTTGCAAAACAGAGGACCTATTCCAGTCCCATGAGGCTCCACAGCCATTGATCCAACTTTCATGAGTTCTCACTAGTTTGGTTTGGTCATCTCTGCAGGTTTCCCCATAATGATCTTGGTGCACTTGCTCATAGAATCCCTCTTCTCTCTCTTTGACTGGACTCCTGAAGTTCTGCCTGGTATTTGGCTGTGGATCTCTGTATCTGCCTCCATCAGTCTTTGGAAAAAAGCTCTGTAATGACAGGGTATTCACCAATCTGATCACTGGGGTAAGCCAGTTCAGTTCAGACACCCTCTCCACTACTAGTAGTCCAAGCTGGGGTCATCCTTGGGGATTCTTGGCAACTTCTCTAGGATCAGGTTTCTCTCTATCCCTATGATAGCTCCCTCTATCACGGTATCTCTTTCATTGTTTTTCTACTCCATCCCTGTTCCAGCTCGACCATCTCATTCCCTTATGTTCTCATCCCCTACCCTCCATTGCCCACCCCTCATCCCCAGTTTACTCATGGAGATCTCATCTATTTCCCCTTCGTCCCTCTTTAGGTCTTCCTTGTTAACTAGCTTCTCTGGAGTTGTGGGTTGTTTTCTGGTTATCTTTTGTTTTACACTTACTTCTGTCTCTTACAGTCTTCTGCTCCCTCTTCTGCCAAGATCCCTGAGCCTTGGGCGGGGAAGCTGGCAGTATATACCTGTGTGTGTGTGTGTGTGTGTGTGTGCTTGTGTCCCATTTTTGGATGACCACTCTGCTGACACATATTCTCCACATTTTAGAGAGATAGGAATTTTGGCATTAATCACCCATCATCCACTGAAAAAAGAAACCTTTACCTTTTTGATGAGGTCTAAGAACTACATTGTGTGGCAAATTTCATAATATGTTTTTCTTTGGTAGTGAGCATCTTTAAATTTAAAATGAAAATGTATGTTTTGCAATTATAATATATTTAATTGAAAATTAGCACAGTATATTCTGATCATGGTTTCCCCTCCTGCATCTCCTCCCAGACCATCCCATATCTCTTCCCTTTGCTCCCTCCAAATCCATACATATAACCCTCCTTGTTCTTTTTCAAATTCATGCATTCCTTTCCCATTACTCTTGTTACATGCATATATTTACATGCATATACATATATATTTCTAGATCTAACTTAGTCTGTATAATATTACTCATGTTGCTGCTATATAGGAACTAAGTAGCCTTTTGTACAGAAATATATCCTCAGAACCTTCTGTATTAGCTTAATATTTCTGAGTCTTTTTCTGTTCTTCAGAAATTTCTACATAAACAGCAATGTTATTTATAAGAAGATTAATTCATTATTAATCTTTAATTAAACTTTATTAATTAGAATCTGATTGTTTTGTTGTTTTAAAAAATGAGCTAAGATTGCTGGCACAGTATTGTGCATTTATTAATAGAACACTTTTTTGTTTTGTTCTTGAGCTTGCTGAGGAAATCACACACTTCTCATCATAAGGTCTATTGTAACCTGTAGTATTCGTTAATGTGTTTCTTTCCAATTAAGAAAGGGTAGTATACTTTGTTATATTATTTTGGGGGCCAGTCATTATTATCATATGGCTTTTTGTCTTTAATCTGGTGCTATCATGAACTGTCTTGGTTCATTTGGAAATGGTGGATCAACCTGTGTAGCTGCATAGATAGCCTTACAATATTGTGCTATTTTATAGAGAGTACAATTTAACCTAATTTTTTGTTAAGGATCTTGAAGGGAGCACTTATATATCTCATTGAACACAGAGAAGTTGAGCCTATGCTCAATTAGAGCTTTCACCCCCTGATAAATAGAGTCCATGGTACTGGAATACATACTGCATGCTATGAGAGGAAGAAGGTAACTCCCAACCCAGCTACAAACCCTGTCACCTAAAAGGTGCCAATCCTGATTTATATGCTCGTGCAACAGTTGTACAAACATTTTAGAAGTAACCCAACACTCTCTGATTGGATTTAAGGCTCACTTCATGAAATGGAACCCATGCTTGATACTGCTCAGATGACCAGGAACCTGAGACTAGATAGGCCTAGAGGAAGACCAAATAAAATTATTACTATTCTAAAAGAACTTGGAAATAAAATGATTCCCAGGGACATTTTGTTACAATCACAGATCAGTGTCTTGCTTAGCCATTATCAGAATGTTTCCTCATATAGTAGATGGGAACTAATAAAAAAATTCACAAGTAGACTATATGCAGAGAATAAGAGACTGTGGAACACCCAATCCTAAATGGGATGTCTTCATCAGTCCACTATCATTAGTATTTATGGAGCTATGAGAAGAGGAGGTGGAAAGATTGTAGGAGCCAGAATGGATGATAACACCAAGAAAACAGTGTCTTCCAGACACACATGACTTCACAGAGACTGTGGCAACATGCACATGGCCTACAAAGGTTTAAGCCAGGTGGGCTCCGAAAGGAGGAAGTGGACAAGAGTGCCCATCCCTAACCAAGAAACTATCTTCAAAAGACATATTCTTACAAATAAAATAAAGTTAGTTTTCTCCACTGGAATTTCACTGTGTGTTAACTATTCTTTAAGGATAGGCTCATGCCCAGCATTATATGGTCGACACAAAACAAACTCAATGTTATCTTGGTAGACTTTTTGTTTCATGTTGCTTCCTTTGGGAATTCTTTTGTATTACTGGACTTTTGCTTATATATTATGGTTTCTGATTTTGTGTTTTTATGGAGTTTCTTTTTGTGTATATGTGTGAGTTCCTTTATTTTTCTTATTCTTTTGTTCTACACGTTTTTTTCTTATTTGTCTGCTTATTTCCCTCTATCAAAATTGAGAAAAGAGACATGGGATTGAAATGGCAAGAGGTGAAGAGGAATGGGACGAGTTGGGGGAAGAGAAATGTGATCAGAATATATTATATGAAAAAATTAATTTTCAATAAGCAAGAAATAGTATCAGGTTAAAAAAAAAGAAGAGAATCTTGCACCTATGTTAAGTAGAGATATGGTCTGTGTTTGTCTTGTAATAATTGTGACTGTTTTTAGGATTAGGAAAATACAATGACATATGACAATTTAGGAAAAGTATAATTTGATTCTGTATGTAGAAACAGTTTTTAAAAGTTATGATCATTTAATAAAGTTCACTGATAAACTAATAATAGGTCTTAAATTTTCTTTTTGTTTTTGTTTTTAGTGTAATTATTCTTTACTTTATTTAATATATATATATATATTATTTATATATATATAATATATATATATATAATATATATATATATAAAATGTGTGGTTAAGTAATCTACTTTTCCTTATGTGATTTCTTACTTTTTGTCTTTAAGGAATTACCAATTCTTTTTTATCAGATGAGTAGTCATAGAATTGTTTGTAATACATTTTTCTTTCCTTTAAACAATCATTATTACCAGAGTGTTAAGCCCTCTTCTATTTTAGATACTGGTAAATTATACTCATATCTTTCCAAAACTTAGTGCTGCATCTTCAAAAGGTCCAACAGTTATTCCTATATGCAAACAAAAAATATTCATCTTTCCATTTTCTATTTACTCTAAATTTTGTTAATTTTATTAATTAAATTTTAATAGTCCCTCTGCTGTGGGATGGTCTTTTTATATGCTGTGAATATGTGTTGCTATGATTGGTTAATAAAGAAGCTGCTCTGACCTGTGGTGAGTCAGGTTATAGCAAGGCAGGAAATCCAAGAACCTGACACACAAGGAGCAACATGCCAGCACACTGATAATGCCATGACAATACATAGATTAATAAAAATGGATTAATTTAAAATATAAGAGCCAGCTAGTCAGAAGCTTGAGCCGTGGGCCATCCACTTGGTAAATAATATACACCTCTATGTAATTATTTCATAAATGGCTACGGGACAACAGATGGGAGAGGTTTGTCCTGACCCTGTGACCGGGCAAGACCAGAAAAACTTCCAGCTACATTACTCTTTTTTATGCTTTGAATATGTGTTGTTAGGATTGGTTAATAAAGAAGCTTTTCTGGGCTATGATGAGTCAGGTTATAGCCATGCAGAAAATCCAAGAGAGAGACAGGAAGAAGAAAGGCAGAGTCAAGAGAGATGCCAGCCTGCTGACCAAGGAACAGCAACATGCCAGGAGACCTGTAATGCCACGGCCATGTAGTAATACATAGATTAATAGAAATGGGTTAATTTAAGATTAAAGAACTAGCTAGCAAGAATTCTTAGCCATAGGCCATACAGTTTATAAATATATAATCCTCTATGTGTTTATTTGGGACCAAGCAGCTGAGGGACGTGGATGGGAGAGATTTGTCCTGACTGCGCGTCAAGTCGATACAGGAAATCTTTTAGCTACATTTGGCGCTCAACATGGTAGCAAGAAATTCCAGCCAAAACCTGAGAAAGCTTTAAAAAAAAAGTTGTAAAATGGAGCTAAAAGCCGGGCGGTGGTGGCGCACGCCTTTAATCCCAGCACTCGGGAGGCAGAGCCAGGCGGATCTCTGTGAGTTCGAGGCCAGCCTGGTCTCCAAAGCGAGTTCCAGGAAAGGCGCAAAGCTACACAGAGAAACCCTGTCTCGAAAAACCAAAAAAAAAAAAAAAAAAAAAAAATGGAGCTAAAAACAGCTTTCTTGTTATGTTTCTCAGGCAACCGGTGAGCTATAGTACTATGGGTTCGCGGCATGGGGGCTTGACCTACAGCATGGTGAATTCCTGCTTTGGTCCACAGAGGTGTCTCTAAGCAGTGCAGTATACTGCATGGTGGATTTTGCTTTTGCTAGTACAGAAAAAAAAAACACAAACAAACAAACAAAAAACAACAACAACAACAAAAACCCAGGTACTTGGCTACATACTGTTGGATGGAGGCAGAGACCCACTGCTTCTCTGACTCGGTGATAAGCATGGATCCCAAAGCTGGCGGTAAAGGTAACTTCACCATGTTGGGAAGCAGAGGTGGGCAGATTCAGCAACCAAGGCTGCAGCTTCAGTCCTAGCCACACTGCAGTTTAAACCAATAGATTCACAATAAGAAAGATTCAGATGGAATAAACCTCTAAACAGTTTACAATGCATGTAAAAAAAAAAAAAAATATATATATATATATATATATATATATATATATAGGCTTATAATGTTTATAAATGTTTATTTTTATTTAAAGGATGTTGATTATAAATACAATTCCTTTCTAAAGATGAAAAGGGGATATGATAGATATGATAGGATGAAAGGGTATGTGGTGATATTTTAATTGTGCTGAAATGTGATTTTATTTGTATGTTAATAAATAAAGTTTGCCTGGAGCTCAGAGGTCATTAGTGAGCCAGGAATAGAAGTCAGGTGGGCATAGACCACACCCTTAATCCGATCACATGGCAGGCAGAGTCTCTGTGTGGTCAAGGACACAGCCAAGTGTGGTGACCCTTGAGTCTTTAATCCCAATACCAACCATAGTGTCCAGGAGGTCTGTATAGACAGGTGGTGATGAGGAAGTCATGTGGCTGGGCTTAGAGCCAATGAGAAGGCAGAGCAGGAAAGCAATAAAACTCAAGTCACACAGGGAGAATCTCTCTCTCAGGGGAAGGATGACAGTGAGTGGTAAGCTAAAGGGAGTCGTAGCTCTTGCTCTGATCTCTTAGGCTTTAACTCTGTATTTGGCTCTGTGTTTCTTATTTAATAAGACTGTTTAGAAATTCGTCTACATTTTGAGCCCAAAGTGGCAAGAGTTCATTAAAAACCATTTCTGGTTATGGGCCCCAGCTCGGCCAGAGTTTACAGGCCCCAGGCCCGGCCCGAGCTATAATCGGTCTGGTCCAGCTGCACACAGTCAGAGCTGCACTCGACCATAGCCACAACAGCTACATGCAGCTGGAGCTGCTTACGGTCAGATCACTAGCTCACGTGGTCAGAGCTTAAGGAAGCTGGAGTTCAGGCCTGAATCAGCTCTTTAAAGAGCAACAACTTGTTTGAAATGTTTTTCATTGCTATGGATTTTAATTTATGGATACAAATTTAAAGCTAATTTTGTTATGATATATATATATATATATATATATATATTTTCTACTTTTTAAAAGGTATTATGTTTATGTAACTCATTTAAAATTGTAATGTATAATTAAAAATACAAATTCATAATTAGTCATCTATGATAATCAAACTTATAGTAATGTTAAGTTTTCTAGGTATACATAGATATACTTCAGTTTGGTAGGTAATCATCAAATACTTCAAAGACCTACAGAATATGGCATTTAAAATGTTTTAATAACTTAGATTTTTCTGGACAATGAGGCATGTCTGTTCCTGGCAACACTGATCTGCTTCAAAAAGAAAGATGGACATTGAAGACACTCCATATGGAATTTATCTTCTTGGCAAAACTGGCCATTTGGGCAAGAAACTGCTCATGCCTGGACTGATAGATAATATGTATAAACTGGACATACAGGACTCATAAGAAAATGACCACTAAATTTTGCCAAAACAAATCAAGATGATCCTTCGCAGAGGTGACTGCCACACATTCTGTAGGACACAGGGAGAAGTGGCTGAGAGTTTGTAGGCCTATAGATAGACTGAAGATAGATGCCCCAATATTGCAGATAAACTTTGGATGAATGTCCAGGCAGACAGCTCTTTCTGTCATTTCCAGAATTTTGGAAGTCGCTTACAAAGCACTTCTGTTTACTTAGGTAATACTATACCCTTCTGGGGGTCTTTGATATAGTTCAAGAATACATAATTATAATTACAGTTTCCCTTAGTCATGATAAGGGATAAATCAGATATAAAACTTTAGACTCAAAATATAGGATAGATGCTAGAAGATTTTCTTTAATTTTGCCAAATACAAATAGACTAGATATTATAACTATAATTTTTGTTGATAACTGTTCTACTATATATAATTTTTCTATGTTAAAGTTAAAACCTTCCTTTTTTATTAGACAGTAAAGGGGAAGTGCTGTGAGATAGTCTTTCTGCATGCTCTGAATATGTGTTGTTATGACTGGTTAATAAAGAACCTGCTCTGGCCTATGGTGAGTCAGGTTATAGCCAGGCAGGAAATCCAAGAGTGAGATAGGAAGAAGAAAGACAGAGGCAGGAGAGACACTGGCCCACCACCTGAGGAACAGCAACATGCCATCAGACCAGTAATGGCATGGCCACGCGGAAATACATAAATTAATAGAAATGGGTAAACTTAAGATGAAAGAAATAGCTAGCAAGAATTCTTAGCCATAGGCCATACAGTCTGTAAGTAATATAAGCTTCTATGTGTTTACTTGGGACCAAGCAGCTGAGAGATGTGGGTGGGAGAGATTTGTCCTGACCTTGGGTTGGGCGGGACACAGGAAACCGTTTGGTTACAACCCTCTCATCCCTATTAGTTTCTTTCTCACACTCAAGCCTTCTTGCTTTGTGACCCCCTAACTTGAATATGGGTTATCTATGTGACCTTGGGAGTCAAAGAGATTTTATATATTTGTATGTTACAAACATTTTGATTTCTCATAACCTGTATCCTGTATCCTCAGTGTTCTCACTGTATTTGATACCTGGTTATCAAGTTTAGGTTACATGGAAGTTTCTCGGGAGGCAACTTCCCTGATTACATGGAGGTAGTGAGATTTCAGTTATGTTCAACCAGAGAATCTTCAGCTTCTGTATTTACACCAGGAATTTGTGATTACTCACGTGTGATTTTCAACAAATTCTATTAGGACAGTACTATAAATTAAATCAAAGGTCACCAACATGCTAGGTAAGTGTTCTAGCAGTAACCTATATTTGACTTAAAAACTTTACTTTGCTTTAGAATAGAACCTTCATTTTGTATAATTTTTTTACCCCCTTTTTTCATCTTCCTAACATGAAGGTCTCTCAGTAAGTTATTCTTAAAAAATATCAGCAAAATGATTTTCTTGATTTTTATCAGTAATGAAAATTATATAATTGATCTTTCAAAACAATTACAGCATTTAGGTAGGAACAATTTTACTCTGAAGGACTATAAAAAAATATAAGCCATGGCACTCTCTACAGTTAATGCATATATGTATATGTATATATATAATATATAATGTATATAAAGGACTTGATATATTCTATTTATATGTTGCCAATGGAATCACTTCCTATTGCAGAACATATCAACATTATAGTTAACTTAAGGATCATTTGTCATTTATCTTTAATTATATTTTCTTTTTGGTTTTTTTGAGACAGCTTTTCTCTGTGTAGCTTTGCGCCTTTCCTGGGACTCACTTGGTAGCCCAGGCTGGCCTCGAACTCACAGAGATCCACCTGGCTCTGCCTCCTGAGTGCTGGGATTAAAGGCGTGCACCACCACTGCCCGGCCAATTTTTAATTATATTTTCTAATTTTAAGAGTATATTTATGAAAGCTATCTCATAAGAATAGAAAATAGATAGGTTTAATATGTATATGCAATTTAAACAAGATGGTAATGATTAGATTTAATAGTAAATCAAGTATAAATGATATTGAGGAGACTTTATATGTGTATGTGAAACATTAAAACATTAATATCTACTTAGCCAATATTGGCTTTAGATATTTTAATAATAATGAACTATTTAATTTACTTTCTCATGAAGTCAAAGAAAAATGTTCAATAGAAGGAATAGCTTGATAAAGTAATTTATGTCCAATTTATTTTCATTCTATTCTGCTTTATGCATTAAAACACTGCATATCAATTAAGTTACAAAATTAAGGTTATTATTAATTTGGCACTACAACACCCTGACTTGGAAGGTGCATTTGCCTACTGTTGCAGCCCCTTTGCATATTGTCTTCTAATTCTATGATGCCCCGGCGTGTAATGGCGGAATTTATTTTCATTTCATGATACTCGCTTGTTTTGTAGAAGACTCCCAATTAATGTTCTAACCAGAGAGTGACTTAGGCTATAAAAGCAAACCTTCTTGTGGTTTCAAATGAAGATCACATTTTTTTTCCACAGTGTCAGGCAATTTTCAAGGAAAACACAAGAGAACTAAGACTCTCATGTGAAGGTAGAGAAAACAACCACAATTATGACAAAGGAGACAGTAATCAACAAATTTGTCTGGCTCCAATGTATCCAGTTGCAAAATTTTAAGATTAAAGGGTTGCTGCCCTGTTTTCCGAGAGAACCTCTGTGTCTATTACTCAGCATTAGGTCTTGAAAACTACTTACAACGATTTCTAAATTGGAGTGTCAATAGATTTCATCTTAGCAACACCTTCCTTAGAACATTTGCTTCTTAGTCTAAAGAGTATTTCTTTACCACCTGTGTGAGCTGGAAGAGGTGGGAGTTTGGCACAACCTTAAAATCAAGTCATTGTTTTGTTAATAATTTCTACACCATTTTGTAAGCATTTAGCAACTGTACAAAATACTGTGCTTTGTTGCATTTTATTTTATATACATAATATATATGTATACAAATACACAGTATACACATTCATATATATATGAATACTTTATTAAAATTCACTGTATTATTAATCTTAATGATACCATTTACCTACCTCTAAAACTTCTTTTTCTCTAATATTTGATGTAAAGTAATGGTTTCATATTCTGTGTATTTTTTTTTTTTTTGGTTATTTGGGTATTTTTTTGAAGCAAATTCTAACTATGCCCTCCTATTAAGTTAGAAATTTGTTATCCTGTTTGGATTATATATGTGTAGATGTTGTGTTTGAATATCACATTTTCTTGATTTCAGGTACAAAATTACTAACATTTATGCTTTTGTCTTCAGTCATTATGAAGTTTTTTCTTATAATCTGGGGTTATTTAGAGATCTTATCAAACACTTGCCCCTTTCATGTCTTTCTCTCTCTGTGTCTCTTTCTCTTTCTCTCATGTGTGTGTCTACTTATGATAGCATATATATTTTAAAGGTTTGCATTCTTTCCATGTTATCTGTCTTTATCACTTTACATCTAAATTCTCTTCCAAATATAAGGCTTTTTAGGCCATGGCTTCACTAAAAAGAAAAATAACAACAATAAAAACAACCCATACACACAAAAAACATTTTAATCCTCAGTTCTTAATCTGGAATATCTGGATTTACAATTGCAGTAAATGCAAAGCTTATGGGAAGTCAGTGTTCTGTTTTGGGGGAAAGGTGCTTAAAATTAAGTATAAAATGTGTTGGAAAGTTATCTGGAAAAGTAGGAAATGGGATTCACATTTTAGAACAGCATTTATTGATGTTATTGTTTGTTTTTATTTCCTTGGCACAGGACCTCACTATGGAGTCTTTGCTGATCTGGAATCACTATGTACATCAAACTGGTTTCAAACTCAGCGCTCTGACTTCCCTTGCCTCATAAGCATGCACCAACATGCTCAGCACCACATTTTACATTGAAACACTCACAACCAAGATCATCTACTCCAAAAACAGCATCTGATATGTGGAAAACAGAATTAAGTGAACCCCAGGAGTCTGAGCGAAAGAGATATATAGATACATGTAGAGAGACACACACAGAAACAGGGAGAATGAAGTTAGATAGAGAGATGAGGAGGATCTGAGAGGAAATGGATGAGAGGTGATGTGATCAAAATATATTTGCATGAGATGCTAAACAGTAAAAACAATAAAAACAGTATTCAATAAAATTAGAGGAAATTAACAATAATAATTGGTTATTTTGATTACTTCATTGGTTTTGGCCTGTGGATCTTGTTTACTTTGGAATCTTCTCTTCTATGACACTTTACAATGAAACCAAAGGTCTATATGGCATTTAGAATGATAGCTGCTTATGAGGTGTGGCTTCAACCTGACTTCATTCCTCATCTTTTTCTTTAAATGTATTCTCTTTTGGCCTTCCATTTTCACTGACTATATAACTATTAAAGAGAGGTTGCTATTCTGTCTAGCAACTTGCCTCAATTAGGGATGAAGTGTTATTATTGCTACATGGCTACTGAAATTTTAGTCCATCTCAAAACTTCATTGACCACATTTGTTATTCTAGTTGAAGGGGGTGGAGTCAGTGCTTAGAAAGTATTTCCTGATCAAGGCAGTGAGTGAGTGAGTGTAGGAAAACAAAAGCCAAAACAAAATATATGCTAAGAAACACCTGATGGTGGCAGTTAACTATGGTTCTGATGACCAGCAGATGGATCAAACTCTAGTCTAGACCCGTAGAGGTATTTGTTACAGATGTGCTTACCATTCAAAACCAGGCAGATAAACTTTCAATAAACTCAGAGGACAGCCCTCATCTGAACCATGGAAATCCATGCTAGGTACCAAACTTGGGGTTCTATACAAAGGCAGTGCATAGTCTAGCCACTGAGACAGCTCCACAGCCCCTCAAAGGATAATTTGTAAAGGTAAATCACTCTGTTTGGTAAAAAAAAAAAAAAAAATAAAAAACCTTTTTTGTCATTAATAAAACTTATTTTATTTATTTATTTATATTTTTTATTAAAATCTTTTAAAATTCATTTTACATACCAATCACAAATCCCTCTCTTTCCTCCTCATGCCCCTCCCTCTTCCCCACAACACACAACCCCACTCCCTCCTACAAGAAGGTAAGGACTCCCATGGGAAGTCAGCAGAGCCCAGTACATTCAGTAGAGGC
Source organism: Peromyscus californicus insignis (assembly GCF_007827085.1). NCBI lineage: Eukaryota > Metazoa > Chordata > Mammalia > Rodentia > Cricetidae > Peromyscus > Peromyscus californicus. Next base: position 24,373,310 of record NW_026294617.1, on the reverse strand, counting down.
AGGTCCAAGCCCCCCTCCCCACACACACACATAAACACCTCAAGGCTGTATGAGGTGTTCCACCATAAGAAGTGGGGCTCCAAAACACCTGCTCATGCACCAAGGATGGATCCTGATTCTACTGCAGGGGGCCCCTTAAACAGATCAAGCTGCATAACTGCAGAACACCTAGTCCAGTCCTGTGGAGGTGCCACAGGTGTTGGTCTAAATTTCATAAGTTCTCAATAGTTGGTTTGGTTGTCTTTGTCGGTTTCCCCATCATGATCTTGAGATTCATGCTCCTAGAATCCCTCTTTTCTCTCTTTGACTGGACTCCTGGAGCTTGGCCGTGCACAAACCTCAAGTCCAAGTGGATCAAAGACCTCTATATATAACCAGTTCCATTAATAAAACTTCTTAACTAATGTTACTTTTTGTTTGTTGGTTTGTTTTCTTGTTTTTGTTTTTGTTTTGTTACTATTTTTTAATTTGTGTTTGTTTGTTAACCAAAATCATTTTTTTATTTTATAATTTAATTTTACATATCAGCCACGGATTCCCTTGTTCTCCCCCTCCTCCCTCCCAGCCCACCCCCCCATTCCCATCTCCTCCAGGGCAAAGATTCCCCTGAGGATTGAGTTCAACCTGGTAGATTCAGTCCAGGCAGGTCCAGTCCCCTCCTCCCAGGCTGAGCCAAGTGTCCCTATATAAGCCCCAGGTTTCAAACAGCCAACTCATGCACTGAGTACAGGACCTGGTCCCACTGCCTGGATGCCTCCCAAACAGAACAAGCTGATCAACTGTTTCACTTATCCAGAGGGCCTGATCCAGTTGGGGGCTCCTCAGCTATTGGTTCATAGTTCATGTGTTTCTATTTGTTTGGCTGTTTGTCCCTGTGCTTTATCAAACCTTGGTCTCAACAATTCTCACTCATACAAACCCTCCTCTTTTTCGCCAATTGGACTCCTAGAGCTCCACCTGGGGCCTGTCCATGGATCTCTGCATCCAGTTCCCTCAGTCATTGGATGGGGTTTGTAGCATGACGATTAGGGTGTTTGGCCATCCTATCACCAGAATAGGTCAGTTCGGGCTTTCTCTCGACCATTGCCAGTAGTCTATTGTAGGGGTATCTTTGTGGATTACTGTGGGCCTCTCTAGCACTTTGCTTCTTCCTATTCTCATGTGGTCTTCATTTATCATGGTCTTTTATTCCTTGTTCTCCCTCTCTGTTCTTGATCCAGCTGGGATCTCTCGCTCGCCTAAGCTCTCTTTCCCTCGACCCTTGCCCTTCATTACCCCCACTCACGTCCAGGTTGCTCATGTAGATCTCATCCATTTCTCTGTCATTGGGTGATCCCTGTGTCTTTCTTGAGGTCCTGTTTTCTAGGTAGCCTCCCTGGAGTTGTGAGTAGCAGTCTAGTCATCTTTGTTTTACATCTAGTATCCTGCTATGAGTGAGTACATACCATGTTTGTCTTTCTGAGTCTGGGTTACCTAACTCAGGAAGATTTTTTTCTAGATCCATCCATTTGCCTGCAAACCTCATGATGTCATTGTTTTTCTCTGCTGAGTAGTATTCCATTGTGTATATGTACCACATTTTATATAACCATTCTTCAGTTGAAGGGCATCTAGGTTGTTTCCAGGTTCAGACTATTACAAACAATGCTGATATGAACATAGCTGAGCAAGTGCCCTTGTTGTATGATTGAGCATTCCTTGGGTATATGGCCAAGAGTGGTATAGATCTTGGGGGAGATTGATTCCCAATTTTCTAAGAAAGCGCCATATTGATTTCCAAAGTAGTTGTACAAGCTTTTATTCCCACCAGCAGTGGAGGAGAATTCCCCTAGCTCCACATCCTCTCCAGTATAAGTTGTGTTCAGTGTTTTTGATCTTAGCCATTCTGACAGGCATAAGGTGATATCTCAGAGTTGTTTTGATGTGCATTTCCCTGATAATTAGGGATGATGAGCAATTCCTTAAATGTCTTTCAGCCATTTGAGTTTCCTCTGTTGAAAATTCTCTGTTTAGTTCTATAGCCCATATCCAGAATATATAAAGAACTCAAGAAATTAGACATCAAAATGCCCAACAGTCTAATGTTACTTTTTAAAATAATATAAATCTATAAAAAGTCACAAACATCTCTTTTGTTATGATTTATAATAATAATTTAAGTGACTCCAATACAATTATACTTGACTTCTTCACTTGTATCCAATGTTTTCCTCTCAATTGATAGACTGGACAAGCAGTTAGTGTCACCAATTTTTATAAGTCAATGTTTTAAAATAACATAGTATGGCATAGACAAAAGGTTTTAGGTGTCATTGTTGTGGAAAAAATGGAAAATACTCTGGAGGGATAATGAAATCAAAAGCTCATGATAGAGGGCAAAGTTTAGGGTAAATCATATTAATTAAATGGTAGCAGCTCTCCTTTAAATATCCAAAGAACACTTGGACACTTTTGAGTGCTGCAAGATGGAATGAAAGGGATGTAAACTGGTATATGATTTTGAAATTCCCTTGATATTCCTTACAGATGGGTAACAAAGTACAAAAATAAAAATGTTGATACTCATGGAAAAAAATCAGAGTTTAATGTTTCTTTCATTGATCATTTTATTCACATTTAAATTTTCATTTGGTATATCCTGATCAATTTCATCTTTTAAATATTTCCAGAAATCTATTTCCCTATAATATGTGAATAGCAAGCAATTAGGCCATTAAAATACAAACATTAATAATTTTAAGACAGTGACATTTAAATATGATTGGTGTGTTTTAATAACAATAATGTCCAACTAAAATTGGAAAACTTGAATATCACAGGAAAAGAAAAAGTATTGAGTAAATGGGGGTTCTAAGAATAAATGAAATTAACTTCCTCATACTGTGTGATGGATATCTTCATATATCCTTACCTACTATAAAAACAAATTCAAATAGAAATATAAATAGGCTATCAGTAGCCATTCATCCCTTGGGCACATAACAGCAGTATATAACATTTACACTGCATCATGAGTGAAAATGTCTGCCATGTAATAAGAAGTATAAATTAATTTTAAATCTTATGAAAGTGAGGGAAAATTTAATACTTCCTATGTAGGCTCAGAAGTTTGTAATATCTTGATGCTGTAAATCAATGAATATTCCATATGCCTGTAATTTCAAATAAGTGAATAAAAAGCCATTACAATGAAAAGCCTCGGACAGAACAGTTCACAATAAAACACTTTCTTTGAGGTAGAAATGCCTTTTCTTTTAGAATCACAGAATTGAAAAAAAAAAAAAAGAAAGTGAGAAATTATTACTTAGGTTTCAAAGAATCAGGCATGTAAGTGCCAAAATATTGTCTCTACATTGATTAGAAATTTTGAGAATTCCACAGATGTGTGAAAATGTGCATAGCTCATAGAATTTGCATCCGTTCTCTGTCAGTGGCGAACAATGGCTAAAGCAACAGACTGAGAAAGAGGCATTTCTGTCCTCGTTAGTAAGGCAGATCCTCCCAGGGGAAAGCAAACAGCTTGCTCAGTAAGTAGACTAATTACCTTTGCTAGGCAGAGAGATGTTTCCTGTGGAAATCTCACAGCAATATGTCTCTGGTCGTGTAGTACTAACCGGATGTGCTGCGATCTCAGATTCATGACATATGGACCACTCTAGGCCCTGTGAACCACAATAATCTTGTTATACAATGGAGACATTTGATAACCTGCCAAATCTCTTAGTGTATCAAGTAATCTGCAAGCATTATTTAATGTCCTAGGAATATAGTCCTAGGAATATAACCTTCAAACAGGTTACCCCAGACCTCTTTTGGCTTTTTTCATGCTACTTGGTGGCTTATATATTTGAAATTATTAGTAAAACTTAAAAGATCAAGGCCTGTACTTTCAGGGTTGACTTGCTAATCTTACTGATGAATAACGGGATTGGGATCCCAGGCTTGTGCCGGGAGTGGAGTTTTCTTTCAGTCAGGGGCAATTGGAAATGCATGCTGAATGCAAAATGGAAAAGGCTTTGAGACATGTGATCATATATAAGCCTTACTAACAGATTTTAGTGAAATAGAGTTCTTTTCAAAGAGAGTAGATAAAAGTATAAGAAGATATACATGGAAAGTAGAATTTTTCAACGCATGTGTGTATATATATATCCTAAATAATGCTAACAATTTAGCATAGCTCAAGACATATGAAAGAGGACAAGAGATGGAGAGATGGCTAATGGCTAAGCATTTAATTATACTCGGTTTTGCAAAGGACCATATTTGGGAACAGAATTCATATTGGAGAGCTGGCAACCATTTGTCACCACAGATCCAAGGAATCTCATGCTATATGGCCTTGTACACACACACACACACACACACACACACACACACACACACACACACACCCTCACACTCACACACACATAAACAAGTGACAGAGAGACAGAGACAGACACACACATAAAGAGAGAGAAATAAGATAAATCTCAAAGTTCAAAAAGTAGATAAAAGCTGTTAATGCTTTAGTATATTGTGAAAACAGCAATTATTTCATTTTTACTTACCTGGGGATACTACTATAATCCTACAGGGATGAGATGTAAGAAGATATATTCTAAAAAGACATATGTGCCTCTCTCCTAGGTTATTATATTATTACCATATGTCACTTACAAAATTGTTATACTTGACTAGCATGCAAATGGTTGAAGGTGACCTCCAAACAAAAGATAATAAAGGCTTGTGTTCTCAAGCTATCAAAGGAACTGTACAAAGAGGAAATGCACAGTCAGGCCCAGGAAGAGCAGGACAGAAACAACCAAATAACAACAACTACACTGCCACCCAAATAAAACAAATGAAAATAACCTCAGAAACTTTTGCATTTAAAAAAAATAGGAGCATCTTTAAGAGCTCATTTATATTGGCCCACGTTGAGTGATCAAAAGTCATTATAACAAAGAGGAGAGGCCACCTGTAGCCAGGGTCCCCTTCTGCCCAAGCAAAGACCAGTGGGCCTGCCTCACAGTTACAGTTACAAATGGTCTGGTGGGCTTCCTGGATTTATATAAATTGGAAGACACACAAAGGTACAATGGGAGGGACTTAATACTTCACTCCTCCACACACTAAATTTGGTGAAACTAAAAATAAATCCATTTTCCATTGCCATTTTTTAATTTGTCCCAAAATATAGAATAACTGAGATGTGAGACTTATAGACCTAATTACCAGGTAAGCATGGTGCCTAATAATTCCTCTGAACGCAAACTATCATAATTGCTAGTTATGCAGGTAAAGATTAGAATAGAGCAGTTCTTCATTCTAGTGATGTCTCTTTAAGATTTGAGAATTTTAATTTTCCATGTACAAGTGTGTTGTTTGCATGTGTGTATTTGTACTTACCGTGTGCAGTACCCATGGAAGTCAGTAGAGATCATCTGATCCCTTGGAGTTAGAGTAACAGAGTTGTTAGCTGCCACTTGGGTGCTAGGGACCTCATCCTAGGCCTCTAGAAGAATAGTCAGCACTCTTAAGAGCCGAGCCATGACTCCAGCCCAGGAGGTGTCACCTTGACAACACAAACACCATATTTTGTGTCACTGAGGATCAAACACAGGCTCTTGAGAATTCTAGGGTTCATCTAGCAACTAATGGCAACAGATGCACAGACCCACAGCCAAACATTAGGCTAAGCTTGGACTATTCTGTGGAAGGGGAGGAGGAGAAAGGATTATAGTGACCCAGGGGGTCAAAGACACTACAAGAAAACACACAGAATTAACTTACCTGGGCTCATAGGTATGCACAGAGCCTGAACTGATAACCAGGAAGTCTTCATTGTACTGACCTAGTCCTCTGCATATATGTTAAAGTTGTATACTTTGGTCTTCTTGTCAGACTCCTACTACAGTGGGAGCAGGGGCTGTCTCTGACTCTTTTGTTGGCTTTTGAGACCCTATTCCAAATACTGGGTTGCTTTGTCCAGCCTTAATACCAGGGAGGTGTCTAGTCTTACTGCAACTTGATATGTCATGTTTGGTTGATATGCTTGGGAGGCCTGCACCTTTCCAAAGAGAAATGGAGGAGGTGTGGATAGAGAAGGCAGAGTGGAAGTGGGTGGAGGAGGAAATGGGAGGAAAAGAGAGAGGGGAAACTGTAGTCAAGATGTAAAAAAAAAAAAAAAACAATAATAATGATAAACAAATCACACACACATACATGCACACACACACAGACACACACACACAGACAAACAGGTTTCTAGACAAATGCTGTATTCCTTGCTACGTTTACTCAAGATTTCAGGCAAATGCTCTACCACTGTGCTACATTCTCAGGTACTATGAAAACAAACATTATTTTTTTCTTTTTCTTTATTCTTCTCTCATACAATACATCCTGATTGCAGCCTCCCTTCTCCTATCCCAGTATCCCCCAGATCAACTGCTTCTCTTTTTCCCTCGAGAAAAGAGCAGGCCTCTTAGTGACATCAACAGAACATGGCATAAGAAGAACTGGCCTTGAGGTCATGAGAAAGGGAGAGCTGGCCCTTCCTCTCACCAGCTGCCGCACTCAGGAGAGCAGTACGTGCACCTCACCTGGGCAACATAGTAAAGCTGGCCCTGGTGGTGTGGGTGTGGGTGAGCTGTCCCAGATGGCAAGAAAACAGGAGAAACAGCATGCTCCTTGCTCCTTGCTCCTTGCTGCAAAGGGTGGAGTAGCTAGGACAGTGCTGGAGAGCTCACCCTAGTGATGACAGGAAAGAGCTGACCAACCCTACAACCACCCAATCCCAGAACCAGAGCTATGAGTTGGCCTACCCCTTCTATGATCTGCTGGACCACATGAAGGGGCTGGTGCTAAAGATTCAACTTCCACAACTGGGGATTTTCATTTATTTTCTCTTAAATTTTGTTTTATTTTATTTGGGGGCAAAGAGGTTACAAAGGCAGAAGATGAATAATACAAAGGGATGAAAAGATGGGAAGATGAATGGGATTGAGAAGCATGATGTGTAAGCCACAAAGAATAAATAAAAAAGTTTAAAACAAAAGATTAGGCATAAACCTTCATATCAAAGCAGGATGAGATAAGCCAGTAGGGGGAAAAAAAGGTCCCATAGGCAGGCAAAACAGTCAGACCTGCTCACTCCCACTGTTATTTGTCCAACAAAATCTCTAAGCTAAATACCCACAGTGTGTATAGAGGGCCTAGTCCAGACGCATGCAGACTTCTGTCTCCGTGAGTCCCTATGTGCCCTGCTGCTGTGGAGTAATCCCTTTGTACATGTGAAGACTTGTCACTGTGATTGGTTTAATAAAGAACCTGACTGGCCAATAGCTGAACAGGATAAGGTTAGGCAGGAGAGCCAAACTGATAATCCTGGGAAGGAGAAGGGCAAAATCTGGAGTTGCTAGAGACACAGGGAGAAGCATGATGAGCATGCCATACTAAGAAAAGGCACCAAGCCACATGGCAGAGTGTAGATCAGAAATATGGGTTAATTTAAATTTTGATTTATTAATTTATATCTAAAACACACCAAACACATATACATGAACACACACACACACACACACACACACACACACACACACACACACACACACACATATGGGGGAAGCTGTATTATATCTGTTTCAATTTAGGTTGTGGGTGATATACTTCTCTCTATGCTAAGAAAAACAATTTCTAAAGACACACTGAAAAAATATACTTAAACTTACATACACAGGGAAAAGGGCAGAGTTTGGTATTATTGTTGAGTTGTTTTTGTTATGTTTTTTGTCATGTTAAACATCTTTTTCTCAAAGCTATAATGAAGCAAATGTTATAAAAAGAAGGCCTTTTTGATGTTGTATTTCCTTTTGTCTCTGTATGTGTAGGACTTGTGTATGTTGACATGAAGTGTGCATGCTCCTGTTCAGGTTTGTGGGTGTGTATGTACGCCATAGCACAAATCTTGAGGTCAGAGGACAACCCGCAGTGTTGGTCTTGCTTTCATCATTTTTGAGATAGGATCTCTTTTTGTTAGTCATTATGCCAGGCTCCCCGGCAGACATGCTCCTAACAATTCTCCTGCCTCCATCTCCCATCTTGCCATTGTGGCTATGAGACTGCAGAAGCATGCTACTGCACCTTACTGGGTGCTGCAGATCTAAACTCAGTTCTCCATATGCATGCAGAAAGCATTTTACCTACTGAGACAGTTCCAAACGCTGGTGCTTAATTTTCTAAGTTTTCTTAAAATACTGTAAAAACAAATGATCTTTGTATTTAGCAGCCTAAAAATAGTAAATTTGCTTCCTCAGCAATTGTAGAATTGTTTGTTATTTTTAACTAAAAGAAATAATGAGAAAAATAAAATGAAACCTAATAACTGCACTTCATGTGGATATTTTGATAGGAGACATTCACAACATTAAAGACATTATTGTCTTAATATCTTTAAGACATTAATTTTTATTCAAAGCTATTTTGCTTCATTCCACATACATACATAGTAATTATGGCTACCTTGAGGGATAAAAATGTAATTTCAATGATCTATCTTGGAATTTGCTGCAGGTGATTTAATATCATAACTAAAACAAATTGATTTTACTTGGTAAATAACTTTAAAATATATTCAAGGATCTTCCTGTTTGGCTATTCACAGATAAAATGCGTAATACAGCTTCAAGCATTTTAAGAATGCCAAATAAAAACATACATATTGAAAAGATACATATAATAAATTAAATATAATAGGAAAATAGAGAATACCTATTATTTTAATTCTAAATTATATTTATGTTGTTTGTACAAAAGTTACATACTCATATGCACAGGAGTATATTGACATAATAGTCCCTCTCTGGATTTTCCCAGGAAAGTAGTCTCATTCAGTACCCACTGGTATTTCTAAAATTTTTATCATTATTACATTTAAAAAATATTTATCTATATACTGCTTATATGTCGACTTTCATCCAAGTAAAAAAGTGAGATTATTTAATCAAATTTCCACTTCCATCACAGTTTGTAAAGGCAGAGAATTGTTTCCTCTGTAATTCTTCTAGGCCATCCTCATATCTCAAATCTGATGCAAAATAAAGCATTTGACAGCATCATTACAAATGCTGGTCACTTCTCACCACCTAGTTATGCATACAATTTGATCTTGGTCAATGCTAAAGAACACCTTTATTCTTGGTATTAGATAAATCCCTCAAGTTTTTCCTTTTTGACATTTTCAGAGGTTTCCATGCTGCATGGTGAGAGCTTATGATTTTAACAAATGGTTTCTTACATCAGTAAATTAAAAATTTCCTTTATTCTTTATTCCTAAAACATTTTTGTCTTTTGTTAAGATTTTTTTTATGTTTGCAATATTTACATGTTTGTGTATGGAAATTAATCTCTACAAAACATTTCTATCACCCTTCATATAATCATTTACATCATTTGATTCCAGGTGATTCACATATCTCTACATTTGTATGATTATTCAGTTTATAATCTAAATTTTTGCTCATTGTTTTGTGATGTACTATGATTCACACTTATGTCTTATGACATAGAATTGCTATAAGCATATATTTAAGATGTTTACAACTCAAATGGAAAAAACTCTGGGAAAGATGTGGTTACTAAATAAATATAGGAATGGATATTATTACATGGTATAGTATTTCTGAAAAATTTATGTGTGTGTGTGTGTGTGTGTGTGTGTGTGTGTGTGTGACTTTAAATAGACAATCATAGTCACTTAAATAAAGGTGAATAGACACTGAGTATGCACTGGGCAGAAAAGAGACAGTTTCAGGAAGATACGTATGAGAAGAATATAAGTTGGAAGAGATCTGTCTAGGACCAACTGTGTAGAGGAATATGAAGAGAATAATGCAGGTTAAAGAAGGGGAGATTTATGGACTCTGAAAATGCCCTTTTGCTGTTGCTATGACAGCATGTGAAATATTCAGTATGTGCACACCATTGCGATAAGGCAAACTGTTGTCCATAGAGAATGCAGTCTACTTCTTTAATCTTCAAGTAACTCGATGTGTATGGACTACTTAACCCAGACAACATTTGAGAATTGGGCTGTTGACTGGCTTAAAGACTCATCTGGGAAGCAGTAGGAAAAGTTTCAGTTTGTTAATGTAACTAAATAGTGTATTTTCATTATTCATGTACATGCTAAAAGCCCATATTTTGTGTTTCTATCAAAGGACAATGGGAAGTCATGTCAATCATTACAATGTTGGAGCAATGAAATAAATTTTATTTTTGAAAATCTTACATGACTACTTTTTACATAACCAAGATTAAAATGAACAAGAATGTCTCAGGGGAGAGAAAGTAGCAGACCATTGTAGTTTATATGAGAATGAGAGCCTTTTTAAAGGTGGAATGAATTTTGACAGGAAAATTTCCTATAAACATAAATGTGCTAGAGAATACATTAAAATATTGTCAGAAGTAGCTCCATAAACAAGACTGGAACAACGGCAGTATCAACAAACATGCTTTTATGCAAGGCAGAAAATGTCTTGGGGTTCGAACCCTGAATAAAGAACTACAGACAACTCATGGCTGCTGGGAAAAGTAGAATCAGCCTCTCCCAGGACTGAGGTCCCTTACTGATTCTCCAGTAGAGTGGTCAATCTTGAAACCGTAAACACATAGACAATAAAAGTACATTCAGAAGATTCTGTTTAAATATTTGTAAATGCATATACATATATGTGAGCCAGTGACAGTAATCAAAGTAAAAGAGGCTACTGATTTTATATTGGGTACAGTAGAGGAGTGGAAGGGAATGAACCTAGTAAGGGTACTGTGGGGAGGAAGTGAAAGGAGAAAAGTGACATGTTATTTTATTGCTCTCCTAGCTAAGAGTTCAGAATAATGGTAATTATTAAAATGAGACTGTAAATCCAGACAACAAATAGCATTGTACATACTTTTCAGCATGAAATAATGTATAGAAAATATTTGACCCCCAAAATATTTATTCTTAGTAGAATCTCAATTTTTCTTGCTTTGTCATACACAGAGCTTTTTTGGTCTTCTTACAGACACACTGCACATATTTTATTACAAATTATATGGCATATGTATACAAAGAAATTATTGTGTAATTTTATACATTTACTAGGACCTATAACTTGCACTGGGAATATAAACTAAAGACCATATTTATTTATTTATTTACTTTTTGCTATATGTCAAGTACAAAACTCTGGACTAGTTCTAGCTTTTCCCTGTTCAGTGTTTGGAACATTTCTGTCACAGTAAGAAAATTCCGGTATACCTAATGCATTTATTTCCATGCTTTGGATATGGTATGCCTAATGTAATTTCTTTACTGTCAAACCACCAATCTTAGAAAATCAAATTGGATTCTGTATTTGTTGGCAAGTTTATATTTACATATTTTTGTCTTTGTCAAGTTTATACATAATCAAATACTTCTTTCAAAGTTCACTATGTCTGTCATTTTTTTTTCTTTGTTATTTTATATGCTGGTGACCCTGTTACTCACTTAACATACCCAGAGTCAGGTCACCCAGACTTGATATGAGGGTTTATGCTCAGCTGTAGATGTAACCATCTTGTTAAATAAGAAACACAGAGCCAAATACAGAGTTAAAAGCCAAGAGGTCAGAGCAATAGCTAAGAGCTAAAAACCTTACCCTTCACTGCCACTGCTGTCCTATCTCTCCGCAAGAGAGCTACTTCCTGTGTGTTTGTCCTTTTTACTGACTTTCTATTCTGCCTTCTCATTGGTTGTAAAACCAACCACATGACCTCCTCGTCACTGCCTGTCTGTATAGACCTCCAGGTCTTCCATGGTTAGTATTGAGATTAAAGGCATGTGTCTCCATGCTGGCTGTATCCTTGAATACACAGAGATCTGCCTGTCATGTGACTGGGATTAAGGGAGTGTGCTACCACTGCCAGACTTCTGCTATGGCTTGCTATTAGCTCTGACCCCCAGGCAACTTTATTTATTAATGTACAAATAAAGTCACATTTCAGTACAAATAAAATATCACCACTTATTTTGTGTTGCTATGCCATGTTCAATTTATATCACTCGGAGGTCTGCTTCTTTCCGAAGGGAAATGGAGGAGGAGGGGATCTGATGGAGAGGGGATGTGGGGGAGAAACTGGGAAGAAGGAGAGAGGTGCAGTTGAGATATATTGTATGAGAGAAGAATAAAAAGAAAAAAATAAAGAGGAAACTTCAAGGCAGTTGTAAACCCATATGAATAAATATACCAAACACTGAACAAAGAAAGAAAAGAGGAGAACATTCTGGGTACTTGAAGAAGAACTTACTAAATTAACCATGTAAAATGTCATGAAACTCCATCTCTCTATTTTCATAAGTATTATAAGTAAATTTAGACAGTGTACACTCATGTCCACCCACATTTGAATTAATACACATCTATCTATCTATCTATCATTTGAGTTAATAAATATATATATATATATATATATATATATATGCATGCATACATACCCCACATACTTAAAATGAGTTGATTTAAAGACTGATGTCAATACAAAACACTTGGGGGAAATAGTGTGTCAACAATTTATAAGTTCTTACTTTACTCCCATGTGTATTATTAATTAGGATTTTCATGTCATATATTTAAAGTGTCATACTGAAAAACACAGTCATATATTTATTGGAAAAGATGCTTAAAATGTATTCAAGATAATAAGTTTAAAATCTATTCTGTGTTAAAAAGTTTGAAAACAAGTGTCTCAGAAAGTAGCATGTGGGGCATTTTCTATTCTTTTAGTCTTCTTTATATTTTATAGAATATAAGGAGTACAAATTTTTTTTCTGAACACCTCATCTATATTTAAGACATTACGGCAATGTTCCTGTTTCACTTTCTCCTCACTTTCTTTTCCAATGTTACTGAGACACATGTTTTTTTAATGAAATCATACTTTTCTTTGAATAACTTCTGCATTATTGAAATAATTTGAGAAATATATAGAAATACATACTTAAGTTGATGGGTTGATTCTCAATATTTACTTGCAAATAAACTTAAATTTTAAAGCAAACACGGTTGACAAAAAAGTTAATGAAATCATTCCTAATAATATACTGCTATAATCATAGATCACTGCCTAGCCCAGTCATCATCAATGAGTCTTTATCAAGCAACTGAAGGGAGCGGATGCAGAGACCCAGAGACAAATATTAGACAGAGCTAATCCTGAAGAAGAGGAGGAGGAAAGATTGTAGTAGCCAGAGGGCTTGAGGATACCAGGAGAACACAGACCACAGAATCAACTAACCGGGGTTCATAGGGACTCATAAAGACTGAGGCAACAACCATGAAGCCTGCACATAGTCCCTGGGAATATATGATATGGTTGTGTAGTTTAATTTCCTAATAGGATTCCTAAGAGTGGGAGTGGGAATATGTCTGACTCAGAGAATATGTCTGAAACAGAGAATAAGAAATTAGTAATTTAGTATTGTTTTCAAGGGAATGGTCACAGGACACACCTTTCTTCAGGCAAGTTCTGTATCTTGAGGTTTCCATTATCTCTCAATAACACTATGGACTATAGAAATTTTTAATATGTGGGACATTGGGTCACTTCTGAAACAATCTTGAAATCTTTGTTCCTATCCTGCAAAGACAATTGTATGGCTTACAGTATAAAATGTGTTTGACCTTTCTTTAATGGTTTTCAAAGCCATCATAGTCCAGAATTGAGTTAAAATCCAAAGTCATTTTTGAAATTCAAGGCAAACTTATCAAACAAATAGTTACAGTAAAATTATAAAGAAATTTGTACCCTTATAAAGAAAATTGTACCCTTCCAATATAAAACAATACTACATAAGCAACGCTAATCCAAACTTGAAAATAGGTCCATAGAACAGACAGAGTCACCACCATAAGGTCCCCAAACATTAAAAGAAACATTGAGAAATATCTGATACCTGAACCACATGCTAGCAGAATTTAAGTTCTAATGACCTTTCATAGACTTGGCCCTAACATCACAGTGTCTGTAACTGACATGCCAGTCTCTGAGTCTCACATCTCTTCTACCTTTTAATTTTTCTTGGTAAGTTTCCCAAATTCCTGGTATCTGTAAACTTATGTGCTTTCTTTTGAAATCTTGTTATAAGCCTAATGACTCACAAGCTAGAAAATTGTGCATGCTTGAAAATCTAACATGGACAGTGCTGAGGTCTGATACCCACATGAAAGTATGGGAACCCGCATTTCGCAGCTGCAGTAAGTATCATTTGAGTACCTTGATGACTGAATTAGAAGATAATTCTAAGATATTTTTTGACATGTTTTCACATTCTAAGGCATCCAGAGCATCTCATTTAAAACAAATAACTTTAATATATGTTTATTTATATTTATATATTTGAGACAGAGCAGACCTGTACAGTCTTGCAAATTTCTGAGATGTCCTGGCAAGTATGATTTATAATGTCCTTATGTAATTCCATGACTTCTTGAAATCTTGCTAGTTTTTGTTTGTTTGGTTGGTTTTTGTATTGTTGTTTATTTGTGTTATTGTTTTTGTTTTGTTTTGTTTTAGCTACTGTAATACTCTGAAAATTACTTATGCTTCTTTTTGGACAAATCGAAATTTACATGTCATCTTTCTGCTTCTTATTAATTTAATTTTGGCTAAAATAAGCCAGCAATGTCATTTTCACAGCCTAATGCTGTCTTTCCTTGATCCCTCTCCTTCCTGATTAGATCAACATCAAATTCAAAGTTGCATGGAGTCATGTAGCACAGACCAAATGTGCCCATGTTCTTTGTCAGAATGGAATGTGAGTGTTGCCTCAAGCAGTTAGTTCACAGTTAATCTATCATTTCCCTTTGTCACTTAATTAGCATTGCCTTCTTTCTGTATTTATATCAGCATTTGGATATATTTCGCTATCATTGGAATTTCCTGTTACGTTTTACATACACAACCCCAAGCATTCTATAACTGATGCCCTCAGCATTTTCAATTCTACCTGTAAATGAATTCCAAAGATCTTTAAGTTTTATCAACTATCACTAGTAACAATTCAATTTATTGATTGATACCAATGTTGTATGTTAGTCAGAATTCTGTTGTTATGACAAAAATGCCTGTGATAATCAATGTACATAGAGCAAAGGTGGATTTTGGCTCATAGATTTAGAGGATTCAACCCAAGATTTCTTGTTTTGGCTGTTTGAGCATGAGAGAGCACCATGCCTGGTGTCTGGTGCTACGAGCCACAGGAATGTGAAGTAGAATTCAGCTGTATATGGTAAACCTATACCTGGAAGAATCAAGGAATTCTTCCAGAGGAACCCAAATCTCAAGGAGTATTTGGTGTACTTTTGGCTTTTAATATATCAGCTGTTTCCTATTATGAATTTCACATGTGCTCTCATACTAACAATGGATTTTTCTGAAATACCTCTCAAGCATCCTAGACCAAAACACAAAGTCTCTAGAACATAGGCAGTTTGGGATATTATACAAACTATGAGACTTGCTTTGTGTCTGAAATATGTTGGTCAATTCCATCTTTCATTTTATTTTCAATTTTTAATAAATCTATTCATTTCACTTCCATGAATTGCAAACTGTTTCTTCAGTTCAGGATACTGGTCCATATATTTTCCTTCATTCCCAGAAAAATTCCCAGAAAAATCTACCTTCTTCATAATATCTTTTTTAGCCCTAATATTGTCAAGTTAATACAGCCATGTACATGAAGTTACGTTTTAGTCTATTAATAGTTATGTTAAGTTTATTTGAAACAAATTATTTTTCTGAACTGTATTATATCTAGTCGGAAAAGAAATGCCTACAAGAGAGATTTTATTAAGGAAGCCCCTTTCTTTCCTTTTTTATTGTTGTTGTTGTTTTGTTTTTGATGTTGTTGTTTTGAGAAAGGATTTTTCTGTGTAAGAGATCCACTTGCCTCTTCTTCCTAAGTGCTAGGATTAAAGGTGTATGCAACCAGACCTGGCTGGAAACACTTTCTAATGAATTTGAAGCTATGAGGTTTATTTCTAAATCTGGAGTTCCAACAACATGAAAAATGTACATAAACTGAAATTGCAATTAACAAAATTCCCTCCAGAAGGTATTACTAGTTTAAGTTATACTATTCATATTTATTTTAGAAAGGCAGATATCTAATTCTATTGATCACTCATGGTATTTTACTAATGTTTATTTTAAGTTTATTTATGTATTATAAATATATGTTGATGCCTGAGGAGACAAAAAGAGAGTGTCAGATCCTTGGTAGTTCAAGTGAGAGGTGGTTTTGAGCCACATGATGTGAGTTCTAGGAACCAAATTGCATTCCTCTTTAAGAACAGAAATTGCTCTAAACCACTACGTGATCTCTCCTTGTCTTTCAAAGTGTCTTCTACTGATTATAGCAAAATAATTGACATATCTAACTTTGTGCCTGTGTGTCCTGTCTTGGCATCATTGATAGTTGAATCATAGATAATTATTTTCACTGGATATTTTAGACTGTGTAGTATAATACTTAGCAGTGCATTTATCTTTTATTGACTGAATGACTAAATCAAATATACTTCCAAATGTGATCTCAAGAACCATATCTAGACAATTAATTAATCCTTAAGAAGTGAATTTCTCCTTAATAAAACCATTGTATTAAAATGTAAACAAAGTCACTATAACTCAGAAAATTCCACATGCAATAAAATTCATTGGATTTGTTTTTTGTTTTGTTTTGTTTTTGTTTGTTTTTTTTAGAAAATTACTTTGTGCCCATTACTGTTGATACACATTTGTGAATTTGGTTCCATCATGTGTATCTTTAAGAAAACTCATTGCAATAGCTAATATTGTAACAATTTTGACATGAGCACAATGTGTAAAGGGTGAAGATGCATACTTATACTTAAGTATACCAAACTTGTCACAGCATGTAAAGGATTGGAAATTAATTTAAGCAAATTTAGTTCAACTTGAACATTCATACTATTAATGTAAAGAATAACTTGCTTCTAACTCCTATACCAAAGAGGAACCAGGAAGAGAGAGGCTAAGCAGAATGTAACCTTGCCTGAAAAAAATAATTCTCAAACACTGATGGAAAAATACATTAAACAATAATGAAGAAAACGAGAAAAAATAGAATATGTACTTCCAAGGCAGGAAGTAAATCAGATAGATATATAAAAGTGTGTGTGTGTGTGTGTGTGTGTGTGTGTGTGTGTACTTTAGAAAGGAGATAAAGACAATGGAAACATAGCTACATAATAAACATAATAAATCACCACTCAAAATCCAATGTAGTAGGTTAGTTTTTTTTTACACTTTATTACACATGTATGTTTTAGAAATGATTTTTTGAGAATATCTGTTTTTGTATACTCATAGATTAGAATCAGTACAACAGACTATGGCAAGAGAGCACAAGACTGGATATATTACATTTACAAATATACCAAGCATTGACTTTTAAAGTATATGTTTCACTATGTGTCATGCAGTAATATTTTATTTAACTGTGTTACTGATAAAAGGAAAATAAAATATGTTGCTCTGAACTGAAACTGGCAATAAATATTATTGCCTTGGTTATTCATGTTCACATCGGACTGTATTGCAGGAATCATCAAAAGGTCATAAATGAAATATACAAGAAAACTGACAGAGAAACAGAACATCACTTAGATAGGACCGCAGTTTAGCTTCCCAGAAAACACAACAACAATATGCAGCCAGTCAAGTGATGAAGGCAATATCAGGCTAGAGTGAAGCAAGTCTTAAAATGGTTACAAATGGTTGCACTACCCAAAGGGCATGTGCACAGTCATACACTATGTCAAGTGTACTTCAAATTGGGTTTAAAAGAAGGAATCAAGGTAAGTTCTGAATCAAGTGAGCCAGATGAACACTCAGATCAAACTTCTCAGTCCAGTGCACACATGGCACAATTGCCGAGGATGACACAGCTGGCAAAGAGGCACTGTGTCCACAGACAGACTTAAAAGCAGTAGACGTTTTCTCCCTGCTCATTGCACTGGAGAGTACAATAGCTAAAATGAGAAATGCTTTCAAACATCATGTCATACAATTTTTTGCCTCTAGATATTAATTTCAACACATGAATGTCTATCATTGGTAAGAAATACATGCCATTGCATTTCTGCAAGCAAAATAAGTACATGAGTGAATAGATAGTAAGACAAAATATCAATAAAAATCATTGAAAATTTAATTAAAATTACATCTCCTCATGAGCTAAATACTATGTATGTATGCCTCACGTAGTGTTAGTGGGGAGCTCAATTTGTTGGAATTGTATGAAAAGGAGAGGAGAGAAGGGGAGAAGAAAGGGAAATAGAAAAGAGAACATGAATCAGGAGTTCTTTGGGTTTTAATATTTTGAGAGTATGGTAGTTACACAATAACTATGGTGATTCAAGGTTTTCTGAAATTATACTCTTATCAACCATATAATATTATGAATAAATTAAATGCCTAATGAGCTTACACATAGAGTAAGCCTGGTAAAATAGACTAGAAGAATACTATACACATGTCAACACTACTCAAGAAAATATAATTTACCATTACTATATGGTTTCGATACTTCATAAAATGTTAAACATATGTTCTAGTAAATACTTAAGAATATCCAGCAAAGATGCCCACATTTATTTTTGCTTTTAAACATTCCAAGAAAAGAATCATCTACACACCCCCCTAAACAAAATATATTAATGGAGATGGGGTCTGTACTTCCAATGGCTGCAGCTTTCTCTGTCCTCCAATTTTAAGCAAATCAATAAGACTCAGGCGTTTTGACATTTGCCAGTCTGGGTGTTGTTGATTTCCCACTGTCTAGAAGATAATTGTCTCAACTCAGTCCAGATGGAAGAGAGGGTGCTGTGTTAGAGTTCAGGCTTGGGAGGCTTCAGAGGTGCATTGTAACTTCTCAGGTTTTATTCTACTGTTTGGTTCATTCCATTTCACTTCACTTTCCTTGGATTAGAATGTTCTACTCCATGGAGGGAATGAGAACTCCATCATTTCAGTTGCTCAAAGTTGTGGGCATTACATAGCTCTCAGCTCTCTCCACAATATATAAACAGACCGTGTCCCAAACACAGTGGGGGGAAATTGATACCCAAGTTTGCCTTGATTCTTACAGTGTGAAATATGATTCTGAAAATTATTCTATAGCAGCTTTATTAAGTTTTTGTTATAATGATAATATAATTAAGAAATACCTGCCAGCACTTTTTTTTTAAATATAAAGATAGGTATGTAACAGAGACAATTTATATTTGGCATTAGATCCAAAGTAGCCCTCAGAAAGTATGTATAAATTTTCAGTGAAGGATGATTTTTCATTTGGAAGTGAAATAATTTTATGAAATTGCATGTCTCATCTACAAAATAGTTCATTTATACTGTTTTTGTTTTTGGTAGAATGTAGAACTAAAGTGTTAACTCTTATCCACATTAGTTTACTACTTTGTAAATATGAGGTTAGTGCAACGGATCCAAGGGTTATTTCGTGAAGCCAGTTTATAGCCTGACTTCTTTCCCTAAACCGCAAATCTCATGAACTGTGGAAATATTGAGATGTAAACTATTCTCATGATTCTACCACAGTAAGGATGGTCCTGAGATATAACCCAGAACCCAGAAGTAGAGCAACTTGGATGTATGTGTCCCATTCAACACTGGACACTCCCTCTTTGTACCACTGACAACCTCCATGTGGTCGACAGAGCTGCTGTGGACTCTTTATGACAATGTCAGATATGCTCAATTCTGTCATGTATATAGCTCAGAACTGTAATTCCAATACTCAGAAGAACGAGGCCAAAAGTTCTTTGTTGGTTAGAGACTGCCCTGGGGTATATAATACATGCTGGGACAGCCTCCTGGCTTACAGAGTAAGAATGTGCCTCAAATAAAACAAAACAAAACAAAACAAAACAACAACAAAAACACAACAGAAAAAATACATAGCATTCAAAACAGGACAATGTACCAAGATAAAGAAGGTAGCTTCAAGCTTTTGTGCATTTTCTTAGACTGATTATGGAAACCCTATGTTAGTTTTTGTGTTGACAAACCAAAAGCAACCTTTATATTTGCAAGAGTCATTTGTTTCTAATATATGTTGTCATATTTAGTCCAAGGAAAATTTCATATATTCACATCTGAAAACTACTTTAAAATAAAATGTAGAACTTGTGTGGTAGCACAGGCCTGTAACCCTAATGCTTGGAAGAAGTGCCATTGCCTGCACAGCTTTGGGATTGACCTGGCTGAGGAAACAGGGGCTGAAGAAATGGCAGACACAATTGCAGAGAAGCTGGACTAAGTCCTCTGATGTGTTTTTCTATAGGTACAGATATTTCATATATAATTATATATAGTATCAGAATATAGCTCTTCATGTTATCTGAGAAGAGAAATTCAGTCTATAAAAGTCATTTGCCATGCTCACATATTATGGATTTTTGAAGATCTCTATATGCATTGTATACTTACATATCATTGCTGTATTTCTTAGTACAGATAGCTCTTCTGTACATGCCTGCATGCATACATATATTTGTAGTGAACTCTTTCCTCATGTGGTGGTTTCAATGATAAATATTCCACATAGGTTCATGTATCTGAACATTTTCTCCCCTGTTGATGGTACTCTTTTGGGGGTGTGATGGAGGCTTTAGAAAATGCAGCCTTGCTGGAAGAAGTAGATCACTGAGGATGTCTTAGGAGTTTTATAACTACGTTCTAATGCTCTGACCTCTGCTTTCTCTTTCTACTTCCCATGTATGGATAATAATGGGGTCAGCTAGCTTCCTGTTTGTGACATTACATTAGGTCTGCCTCTATCCACTAGGATGGACTCTATCCACTGAAAATATAAGTCAAAATCACCTTTTGTTCATCTGGAAGTTGCTTTGGGTATTAGTATTTTATCATGGCAACAGACAAATAACTAATACACCTAATTTTATACTTCCAAACACAGGCAAATAAATGTTTGCCTTGAAATATATAGTATGGTTGCTATCTTATGTGATTGTTTTCTATTTTTTTCTTTTGACGTATGTTTTTGTGTATGTGCTTGCTCATGTATGTGGAAGTTGTCATCACACTTCACTTTTATTTGTGTAAGAGTAAAAGATCTGGGTTTTCATGTTTAGGAGGGACCCCTGCACTGACTAAGCTCCTGCCTCTCTAGCCCTATCACCTCATCTTTAGTTAACCTTCTTCATATAGTCTAGAGACAGTCATGAATAGCATAGATTGATATTTTGTATTCATGTGGACACTCTGTATATGGATATACGAATTTTAACGTAAATATAGAGTTGCAGTAGTTATTTTTACAGTCAAGCAGCTTTATAAATATATGGTTATCTGAGATAAATGATTTTAGGAAACTTCCCATGAAAGATTCAGTGCTGTGCATTGTGGGCTCCCATTGCAGCCTAGGTCAATAAAGACATCTGGTGATTAACGTCTGGCAGCCAGTCAATAGGCTATGACATGGGAAACAATTTGGTGTTCTGACTTCACTTTCCATTGAATCAATGTCAGGTAGTGATTAGTAGCCTGCGAGGAACTTGGCAAACCATGGAGATAGCTCCATGTTGGGGTTCATTTCCATCCATGCACACTACGGTTTTAATATCTGTAGGAAAGTATATTGGCAGGAACTGCATTGATGTCATCATCCTGTCCCACTGTTCAATAAATAAAAGACTTCAACTGCCAGTGAAGATTGCCTCTTTCAAGAGTCTCAAGAGGCTGCAAGTTTGAAAAAAACCTGATTATGTTCTGTGAAGAATGCATAAATTCACAGGAGAGATCTTGAAAATGATTAAAATATACTTTCTGAATTTGAAAAAAATCCCAATAAAAACATTTAAAATAATTAAATGTTTAGTAAATATTTATAGTTAATGGATTTGCTTCTAATTGCTTAAATATTATGTTTCTTCTTATACTATTATTATATCTATCTAATAATCAGAAGTTTAGTTTTTAAATAGAATATAACAGACAAACTTCACAAGAAATTAGAGTCAAGGCTTGTCTTTGTAAATTAATTTTTGACCTTGAACAAACTATTTTTTAGTTTCTATACTCATTTCTCAGTGGTAATTCTTAATTTTGAAAATGATTTACTCATACAAATATTTTTTGAAGTGATATTTCATGATCAGGTTAAAACATATTTCTTCAATAAATAATTATTATCTGTATACCTCTATTTCACACCCGCTACTCTGTTATGTTCTATTGATCCACGAAATGGGCTATTGTGTATTTTCCTCAGATGCCTCCAGCATAGATCAGTGGTCTATGAAGTGGAACATATTCTCTGCCAAGAAACTTTCAAGACTGTCTCCTGTGCTGCAGGTGTAGAATATTAAACTCTCTATCTCTATTTTTATATACAGATTGACTCTTATATGCTCTATGTGCTTGATGATGGATTCTGATATACAATGTGCTATGTGCCACACAAATAAGTGTTTTTTAATGTATGTAAAGAAGTACATAGTTGTTTTAGAACACAGTAGTACTGCATTTTTATGGTGATTACATAATTTAAATTTTATTTATTTTATTCATTTATATTTAACTAAGGTGCTAATTATGAAAAGGCTGAATATTTTATTAAGATAGTAATACATATAATTTTTTTAGCAGAATCTTACATGAGAAAGTAGCAGACTTGATGCCAATTCTTATAAAAATGTACAATGATAATATCGCAAAAGTAAGCACCATCTTATTGAATTGACACAATTATATGAAAAATCTAGAACTATAAAATAAAATACAGATATTTTACTAAAAAACAGAATCCTATATAACCCCTATTAATCTTGATATGCCCAATAATGACAGTCTATAGTTACCATTATTAGCAAAACTCTCAAAATTGTACAAAAATGTACAAAAATTGCATAAGAACAACAAATGCTAAGATCACATTTAGCAACTTGGTCTGTTTAGCCCCATATTTTGAGAGGAAGAATAAAAAAAAATCACTTCATGTTGAAAATACTGGTGGATTTTTTCTGAACTTGATTATATGAAAGTGAAATTCTAGGACCCCTGGCCATCAAAGTAGTATTCTTATTCATTATATTAAATGATGACATACATTTTAGCACTACTAGCATTTACTACTCATTAAAAATTGTTAGGATCACAGCAGAATAGATAATAAATAAATTAATTGATTCTTAAGATATGAATCGATTCTTTTACATTTTCGTGTGTTTCTGTTTAAAAGCAAGCCTAGTACCCATCACAAAGAAAATCCTACCTCCCAGGGATTTTTTTTTGTGGGAGCATGCAAGGGAAAAAGAATATTTTACACAAAATAAATGATATTAATATACATCGTAAAATATACAAAGCAAGGATCAGAGAACAAGACATGAGATTATATTTATAGTCTTTGTGTATGAGTAATTGATTTAAAACCCATTCTGAAAATATGATGCTTAACCAAAGACTCCAGAGGAGTGAGGGAGTAAGTCATTCCTGTTACAGAAGAGTAAGAGCAGTGAACATGGAAGCTGAGAGGCCTGCTCTACATCAGCAAGGTGGGCTCTGTGGTCTTGTACAATCTTCCTGGAGAAGAGAGCTCTCAGGGAAGCTTCTGAGCACCAGAATGGGCAGGGAATTTTAACCATGAATATAAATACCTAGCAGCACTGATATCACAGAAGGGTGCATGGGGAAAGCTCCTTTGAGGAAAAGAGATGCAAACCTGACTCCCAGCCTCAAAGAGTCACAGGTTCTAAGGCTGAGAAAAGATTTGAGATGAATCATATATGATTTCAGAGATACTTAGAATTCTTCAGTGTGGCCCATAGAAGCTGAAAGAGAAATGAAAAGAAATGCGAAATGTTAGATAAAATTACATATAAATTGTGATTGACAACAATCTAGCCAGACCTACTAAATACATCTAAAAGATGTCGGTATTTTGTATTTCATTCATTGCTGCGGGATATCTTTCAGTACATTATGAATATGCATTGCTCTGATTGGTTGATAAATAAAGCAGCGTTGGCCTATGGCAGGTCAGGATGAAGCCAGGCAGGAAAATCTAAGGGAGATAGTGAAAGGAGAAAGGAGAGGCAGGGGAGATGACATGCCAAACCACTGTCCAGGGAACAACATGTATTGCCAAAGCCACGGAATGGAAATGGGCTGAGTATAGTTATAAGAGCTAGCTAGCAAGAAGCTTGAGCCATAGGCCATGACCACACAGTTCCTAATTAATTCCTAATTAATTTCTGTATGTTCCTTTGGGTCTGAGTGGCTGTGGGACCAGGTGGGACACAGGAAAACTTCCAGCTACATAGTTACCTCAGGAGGAAAAAAAAAAAAACAAAAAACACAAACAAAAATAAAAAAACAAACTAACAATTATCTCAGCAAAATGTCATGTTTACAGGTAGTAAAATAAAAACTGTTTGTAGTGATATATTGTGTATCAAATAAAGCTTTTGGCTAAGGACTCAGAGTCTTTCAGCCTGATGATTCGTGGAGATAGGATCTTGCCTTCCATTCAACCTGAGGATTTGATAGTGGTGAGAAGATTCTCTAGGGGCTTGTTTCTTTGTCTCTCTGATCTGTCAGCATTTACCCCAATATCTGGCATCCAACTTTGGGGGCACAAATTCACAAAAAAGCCACTTGTCTGTGATTTTGCAGCCACTGGTTCAGACCAGAGTCTTCATCATTCCTGGGCCATAGTCCCTACCTATGCTCAGGCCCAAGCATAGGCTCAGGTCCAGACTCAGGCTCAGGCTCAGGTTCAGGCTCAGGCTCAGGCTCAGGCCCAGACTCAAGACTCAGGCTCAGGCTCAAGCCCAGACTCAGACTCAGACTCAGGCTCACGCTCACGCTCAGGTTCCAGCCCATGCTCAAGATTCAAACACACTGGAATTAGTAGATTTCGCACTTTCCCCCCATGCAGACAGCTGCCTCTTTGGTTTCTTTGTTTTGGCTTTCTTTGGACCCCTCCTTGGGCTGCTATCACATTGTCATCTGAATCATCATTGTCAGCAGATTTGGGGATTCAACTGGGAGTTCTCAAAAGGGAGAATTAGTTTAAAAAAAAAGACAGAGTATTTTCCCACATTAAAAAATAGGAAACATTGTTACAATGGAAGATATTTGGTCCCTGTTTGAAAATACATTAGATAATCTAAAAATGGAACAAGTAAATGAGAGGATAGTTAATGTTGATGGAATTTATATAATGTCAATTATAATTATTATTTGTTTGATCATTTCTGTTTTATCATTTAAAAAGATGGTTAATATTAATATCAAGATAAAAGTTTTAGAAAAATTTGCTAAAACAGATCATAGAGATATTTAGAACCAGACAGAAGAATTTAAAGGAAAACCAATCTCAGTAGTGAATTTTAAGGTTACAGAGAAACAGCCTAAGTCTTTCAACAGCCAACCTTAATTTATCCAGTGACCTTACAGGAACTACCAAATGGTAAATATCCCCAAGACTATGGACAATCTGATTGAACTCTTGTGCCAATGTTAGATTTGAGGACATTCAAGGAAGCTATAGTCTCATATGGTATGCATTCACTGTACGTTAAGCAGATGTCAAAGTCACGGTTAACTTGTAATAGAATTATCCTTCAAGACTGGAGAGATGTGATTACAGCAGTCTTAGATGCTGGTCCCCAATTACAATGGAGGACCTGGTGGAAGGATGAGGATAAGACCATTGAACAATGGGTTAGTGGTAGAGGTATTGAGTTGATTTGCCAAGAACAACTTCTTGGAGAGGGCAATTATGCTGATATACAAAATCAATCTTTATATGAGGAACACACTCTAGCTTTATGCCACACAGCAGCCATGAATGCTTGAGATAGAATTAAAGAAGTAGAAAATAAATTTGAGTAGTTTACTAAAGTTATACAGGGCCCAAAAGAAACCTACACTAATTTCTTACAAAGACTGACTTCAACGGTAAATAAAATGATAGCAAATTCAGAAGCTGGAGAAATAATAATTGAATCTCTGATTTTGAAAATGCTAATGCACAATACAGAAGGGTAATTAGGCCATTAAAGGCAAGATCATCACCCTTTGGGAATGGATCAGAGATACAATCAATATTGAATTTCATGACCATGATGATGCTTGGATAGGAGAGGTAATTTCAAGAAGTTTGAAGAAAAATAGTAATGTCAGAAGTTTCATTTACAATACATAAGGTCACCTAAAAAGGGACTGCAAGCAGGGTGTTCCTAGAAACAACATTTTTTCAAGAAATAATCCCAACAGAATGCCCCTCCCTTCTGGATTATGCAGAAAGTGTGGCAAAGGGAAACATTAGACTAACAAATGTATATCAACAAGGGTCAGACAAGGTAATCCCTTGCCTTTGCCATTGGGAAACCCCTGAGGGGCATCACACAGGTTCCCATGTAAAACTTCCTTCAATCCTTTACTATCATCATGGAAGAACCCCCTTCCCAGAGTAATTCAAGAACTTGATGCCTATTATAAAAAGCCATACTGCTCTGGATGATAGAACAGCTATACAAGAGAGAACAAAAAACCAGGAGAAACTATAATTCAAAATTGATAAAGATTCGATTTGGAAACTCCCAAAAGTTAGGGTTGTAGATTAATTTTGTTTTTGTCTTTCCAGGAAAATAAAAAAAAAACATCTTGAAGAATTTAAGACCTTTGAACAAATAAGATCCAAAGAAGAAAAGAGAACTACCCAGAAAAAATTACCAAGAAAAGAAAAATCTGACCTAATGCAAATTTGAAATCTCCAAAAAGATGATGAGACCCCACAATGATGATCCCATCAGGACGATGATAATGCCACTAAGCTGACAAACACCACCCAAAGATTGGCTTTGGACTTCAAGCTGCTCTGACAAATTCAAGATGGCTAGCTGAGATGATCCAGCCTCACAGACTGCTATAGCCAGGACTTGAAACAAGCCCTGCACTTTCCGGTTATGCAGAGACTGGACAAGAAATGATACATCTGCCTCTCCCATAACTTGACCATTAATCTCAAATTTTTCTTTTCAGGATCCCCTAATGATGCCTCCATCCCCAGGCAGCAGGAAATAATTTTAAGAACATGATGTCCGTATTCCCAAGAGGTGAGGTGAATGGTTTTTGGTTGTTCACTAAGTTATAGATATTTGTTATTGTTTAGGATGATGGATTACAAATTGTTACTGGAAATGGTCAAGAAAAAGCTAAACAAAGGAGATTAGATTCAGGATTTTTTGTTTTAAAAAGAAAAAAAGAGGATATAGATATGATAAGAGAAAAGGTAGATTATTGAATCTACTCTGAAAAGAAAATAAGGAGAACATGGATATGATAAGATAAAAAGGTAGATTATTAAATCTACTTTAAAAAACCAACTACTAGTTTTAAATATTTTACATTGGATTGGATGTTTGTATATTGTATACAAATTGTATATATTGAAACAAAGTTGAAATTATTTTTGTTAGAAAATACTGTACATACACTTATAATTTTGTTCAATGTATTGAACAAGTTCATTTAACAATGTAATGCAAATTGCTAGTACTTGAAAGTTATTATTACCAACTAATTAGAATATAAAAAGCAAGTTAGTATTTAGTCATTACAATCAAATTTGTAGTCATATTAGGTATGATTTCAAGGTCAAACAGATATGTTTTAGATAGACAGGTCATCTTCAAATGCTTCAGAGATCTACAAAATATGGTATTTAAGATGTTTTATCAGCATAGGTTCTTTTTTTCTTCATGACAATGAAGCATGTCTGATCCTGGCAACACCAATCTACTTTAGAGAAGATGATGGACATTGAACAAACTTCATATGGAGTTTACTTTGTGGCAAAAGTTACCCACTGGGCAAGAAAGTACCCTTGCCTTGACTGCTGACAATGTGCTGTCCAAATGGACAAGCAGGACACAAAACGAAGGACTGCCAAATCTTGCAAAGACAAAGCAGGAAGGCCCTTCAGAAAATCCTGCTTCACAGATAAGTCTATCAGATATTCTAAACCTGTAGGCTGATGATGGAAGCCACAACATTGTAGAGGAAACGGGGGTGACTGTCCAGGAAGCTAGCTGTTTCTGTCATTTCTCACATATTTTTTTAGAAGTCACTTACTGGCACTTCCTGTGTACTTAGGAAATATTATTTGCTTCTCAGGTCTCTGATGGAGTGAAGACTAGATAATTACAGTTATAGTTTTCCTTGTTAGCAAATTCAAAAAAGAAACTCACTAAAGAGATGTAAAGCATGTAGGTTTGAAAGACATCAAAAGATAGTTTTGGGTTGGTAACACAAGTTAGGAGAGAATGTGAATTAGGTACAATATTTTGGAGTCACTAAAATAGGATAAATAATGATGTATTTTCTCTGAATTTCTCAAATGTTTATGGACTGGACATTGTTAATATAACTTTTGACTGTATATATTATATAGTTATTATACTTATTGTATATAGTTTTTCTTACATTAGTTATAACCTTTTATTGTTTTAGACAAAAAAGGAGAAATGTGGTGATATATTATGTATCAAATAAAGCTTTGACTGCAGACTCAGAGGCTTTTAGTCAGAGGATTCATTGAGATAGGATCTTGCCTTTCGTTCAACCTGAGGATTTGATAGTGGTGAGAAATTTCTCTAGTGACTTGTTCCTTTGTCTCTCTGATCTTTCAGCATTTACCCCAATATATGGCTCCAGGTTTTTATTAAGACCATTTAGGATTCATACAACAACTGTTTTACTCATTATTTCTTTTTACATAAGACAAATTTTGAAAGTCAGTAACTGGAAATACTGCCATAGTCAGGTGATTTTTCTACAGAATTCAATCCCAATGTCTCTATATTATTTATCACAACTCTTTACACATTAGAAAGGAAACATATACATTCAATAAAATATAGTTAGACATGTATATACATACAAAATGTGTATTTACAAACACCACCTTTGTTATTAATGTAAGTATAGAAATTCCTTGTTGAATTAAAAGAGAAAAAATTTACCAAATATTTGATGTAATTGAAAAATAAGTCATGTTTTAAAGTAAATATGAACTGTTTATGAAAATACCATAATGAAAATTCTTAGTTTATATGTTTAGTTGAAAAATCTAACAAAAATAGTTTATTTAGGTAAATAATGATATGACTGTTGTGCTTATACAAATGATATATACTTTTTTCATTTATTGATTGTCATTTAAATAAAATATTAAATGCAATATTTTATGAGAAGTCACTTTAAAATAGTCTCATGTAATAGTAAATTATTACATAAAATAATAAATTATGTTATTATTTAGTTCTTCAGCAAACCAAAAATCTGTAACTATTTCAGTTTTCTAATTATTTTACATGTTCCTGCAGATTTTTTTGCTATGTACACAACGTATTAGTTTTAAATATATATATTCTGAGAGTAATAAATCTTTATTGTCCTGATTCAGATAGAGGTTGAAGTTCATAAGTCTAAAGAAACCTCCCAGAAGAACTATATTATATCACAAGTAGCTAATACAATGAATAAAAGAGAAATTGCACAGCTTGTCTAAAGACACAGCATGAAGGGGTGTGAGCCAGTGTTGGATCCGCAAGCCTTTTTAGTGCACACTCCTTGTAAACAAGTTTGTACAAATCCATTTGACACTGATACATTTACAATTCTCCCATTGAACATAAAATGCTCTTGGAGAAAATATTTTCTGTTTCCAAAGCATTTGGTTAATTTTCATCCTAACTGGTATTATTCTTGAAACTACCAAGGCAAATTTATTGTCCACTTGGAAATTTTAAGGTGTGTAACTATAGCCTTGAGGTAGTACGCCCCCACCAAAATCAATCTTTTCTCTCTCTCTCTCTCTCTCTCTCTCTCTCTCTCTCTCTCTCTCTCTCTCAATTTAGCTGCACAGGAGGCACCAGTGTTTCTCTGTTCTGTGCTTGGATTATGTTAAATTACTGGTATAATTGCTTTTAAAAAAAACATCTTTACTTGGAATGATTGCAAAGGGTACCTTGGAGATGGAATTTGTGGAATGAGATGGGTGTGAATGCCTATTATATACAAGCTCATTTCCTAAGACCTCAAGCTCTTTTTTAATATATTAGACCCTGAAGCTAATTGTCATGATGGATACTTTTAGTCTAGGCTAAGGATTTCTTCAGCAATTAATTAAATGAAAAGTTATTATGCTCTTAGTCAGTTAGCTACAGGCAGTAATTCAATTAAAATAATGGCATTCTGTACTTTAAGTATATCAATGATATTCATAAAAGGTACTTTGCATATTCCTACAAGTTTTTACAGTTTTATTCTTAAAAGAATCAAAAGCCAATCAGCATTCCAAAGTAATTGGTCTATTTAAAAAATTGCTGACATCAGCATTGTAGTTTTTTTCTCTTTGATTGCAAGAAAAGAAAGACTTTGCCCTTGAATCCAAAGGAAGGCATTGCAATTTAACTCAGACTGAAATAAAATATTTTACTAATACAGGAAGCAGAAATACCCTCATATTTTCATATGCACTTTTATTTTCATATTCAGGGAATTACATTTTTTTCTAGTGGGGAGGGCCTGATTCAATAGACATACATGACATCCTGAATGCTTATAATATTGAAAGTCCAATGTATTTAGTAAAAATTTGTAAATTTCTCAAGAATTCTGTGTAGATGGCAGATACTTATTATGCTAATTTAGGATGATTAACTGATAAATACTGTTTAATATCAGATAGTGTGATCCAAGCATGAATGCTGGATGGTATTGACTGACTTCTATCCCAGTGTTAGGGGTGATTACAGTAACCACTGTGGCCTCACAACACTACTAGGAGTCCACACTTTCAAATGTGTTTGATTTTAGTCATATTTCTAAATAAAGAGTTGGAACATCTTACTGCAAAGTCCTGCTTTATGCTTGATTTCAGTATTAAATGTTTAATACCATGAAAATACCATTCACTAATTATAGTTTTTAACTGCTTTTATCAATTCTCATGCCTCTGTTTGTTCCCATGTGTGACAGACATACTGCCATGGTAAAAACAATACCTATGTCTCAAAATATGTCTTCAAAATAATCTCATAACTTTTCAAATATTAGCACATTTATTTGAACCAGTGTCTGTCCTCTGTGTGCTGTGAACATAGTCCTGATAGGTACTTCTCCTCAGCATTATTCTTTCTACTTTCTATAGATTATAACAACATTTGTGCTATGTACCATATATATTTCATATTTACCAAGTCTGGGAGTATTTTTTTATTCTCTGGCTTTTAAATAAACTTTAAAATTTTAACACTTCCTCATGACAAAGATATTGTGTTATTTAATATTTAAATATGATAAGAAATCAAATATAATTTTCAGCAAAATGGCTTTTCTATTGTATATTTGAAACACTTGGAATAATTTATGTTGTGTTAAATCACCATCACCCTTAGCACTGCAGTCTACATCTATTAGTTATTTTATTATATTGACCCAACAATGAATTGTTATGTCAATCTCATTTTCATTACTCACTGCTTAATGAGTTTCCATATTAATACTATATTAAATATACAATGTATTTCCGTGTCCGTGTCTGCTACATCATTCATCTTTAATCCCAAACTGTCAGTTTTCTTAGCATTTAATCTTTATAGTTATCTTTGACTAATAAATACATATTTATGCTATAGAATTCTAAGGAAAATTTTAGACAAATGGATCTAAATAAAGCCTGTTCTTTTCTGAAGAAAACTGTGGAACAAAGGATCTGGTAGAAAGGGGAGGTAAGGGGGCTAAGAGGAGGGAGGGGGTGGCTGAGGTCAGGATATATTGTGTGAGAGAAGAATAGATAAAACAAGAATAAAATATAATTATAAATTAAGCTCTCTAAAATGTTGTGCTTATTTAGAAAAAAATAAACTTTATGGAGAGAGAAATGGAAGGAAGGAGGGGAGAGAAGGACAAAGAAAGCACTGTCTTTGATTCTCTTTGTAGCACTTAATCAATTAAAATCAGTAAAATTAAATACAAAACTTGATTTTCATCTGAAATCTTATTTGCTTTTTTGTTTTGTTTGTTTTTGTTTTGTTTTTCTTCATTTTTTTAAATCTCTATCATCCCATATATTGTTTTATAAAAAAATTATTTGTTTGTTTATTTACTTTAATCCTGACCTCAGTTTCCCCTCCCTCCTCTCTTCCCAAGCCCTTTTGCCCTCCTCCTCTCTGTACCCCCATCCTCTTTCCCTCCGTTTATATTCATAAAAAGGCAGCCCTCACATAGATATCAACAAAACATGGCATATCAAGTTGAA
The DNA here is from genome assembly GCF_007827085.1 of Peromyscus californicus insignis. Taxonomy (NCBI): domain Eukaryota; kingdom Metazoa; phylum Chordata; class Mammalia; order Rodentia; family Cricetidae; genus Peromyscus; species Peromyscus californicus. The sequence continues at coordinate 24,340,894 of NW_026294617.1, read as the reverse complement.
TAAGACTAAGTACCACCCCGTGTATTAAGGCTGGACAAGATAACCCAATATAAGGAATAGGGTCCAAAGACAGCAAAAGAGTCAGAGACAGCCCCTGCTCCCACTGTTAGGAGTCCCACAAGAAGACCAAGGTACACAACTGACTCATATATTCAAAATAGGTCAGTCTCATGCAGGCTCACTGGTTATCAGGTTAGTCTCTGTGAGCTCCTATGAGCCCAGGTTAGTTGATTCTATGGGTTTTCTTGTGGTGTCCTTGACCTCTCTAGCTCCTACAATCTTTCCTCCCTCTCTTCAACAGTATTCCCTAAACTCTGCGTAATACTTGGCTGTGGGTCTCTGCATCTGTTTCTATAAGTTGCTGTGTGAAGCCTCAATGATGACAATAGGGCTGGGCACCAATCCTGAATATAGCAGAATATCATTAAACATCATTACTTTGATTTTTTTTCTCCAGTCCTGTTTGGTTCTATCTTAGGTCTCTGGGCAATCCAGCCTTTGGGTCCTGGTCCGCCAGGCAGTGTCAGGAATGGGCTTACTCTCTTGGTATCAGTCTGAGGCTGGAACAGTCATTCGTTGGCCAATCCCACAATGTCTGTGCCACACTTACCCCAACTCATCCCATAGGCAGCAAAGACTGTAGGCTGAAGGTATGTGACTGGGTTGGTGTTCCAATCCCTCAACTGCAAGTCTTGCCTGGTCACAGAAGAAGGCTAGTTCAGGCTGTATATCTCCTATTTCCTGAAGTCTTGGTTGAGGTTATCTTTGTAGAATCCTGAGTTTCCCTTTCACCAGGTATCTTACCCGAAATGTCCCACAGTTTTCTAATCATCTTTTCAGTACTCTCCACCTCCATAACTCACCTACCTGATTCCTCATATTGTCATTCCCACTGCCCCCAGTCCACTCATGAAATCACTTCTATTTCCCCTTCTGAAGGTGATGGGAGTGTCTCCCCATCAGTGTTCCTTCTTACCCAGCCTCTCCAGGTCGATGGATTGCAGCACAGTTATCTTTTACTTTACAACTAATATCCACTTATGAGTGAGTACAAAACATATTTGTCTTTTTCCTCCTCAGGATGACTTATTCTAGTTCTATCCATTTGCCTGCAAATTTCATAATGTCATTGTTTTAAACAGCTGAGTATCACTGTGTTAAGGTGCCACATTTTTTTTTTTTATATCCATTCTTCTGCTGAGGAACATCTAGGTTGTTTCCAGGTTCTGACTATTACAAATAGAGTTGCTATGAACACAGTTGATCAAGTGTGTTTGTGATATGATTGAGCATCCTTTGGGTGTATATCTAAGAGTGGTATAACAACTGGGTCACGGGGTAGACCAATACCCAATTTTTGAGAAACTGCCATATTGATTTACAAAGTGACTAAACAAGTTGGAACTCCCACCAGGAATGGAGGAGTGTTTCCTTTGCTCTCAGACATGAGCTGCCATTTCTGTTTTTGATCTTAGCCATCCTGACAGGTGTAAGATGGAATCTCAGAGTCCTTTTGATTTTCATTTTCCTCATAGCTAAGGATGTTTGACATTTTTAAAGTATTTCTTGGGCATTTGATATTCTTGTTTTGAGAATTATCTGTTTAGATAGTGTGTCCCATTTTGAAATTGCATATTTTTGTTGATGTTTAGTTTCTTGAGTTCTTTCTATATTTTGGACATCAGCATTCTGTCACATGAAGGATTGGTGAAGATTTTTCCCATGTTGTAGGCTGACATTTTGTTCTATTGATGGTGTCCTTTGCCTTAAAAAGTTTTTTTTTTTAATTTTCATGAGTTCCCATTTATTCATTGTCTATCTTAGTGCTGGTGTTCTGTTCAGGAAGTTGTCTCCATGCCATTGCATACAAGGCTGTTTTCCACTTTCTCTTCTAACAGGTTCAGTGCATCTGGATTATGTTGAGGTCTTTCATCAACTTGAACTTGAGTTTTGGACAGGTGATAGATATGAATCTATTTGCCTTGTCCTACATGCCGACATCTAATTATACCAGAACCGTTTGTTGAATATGCTTTTTTCATTTCATAATTTTGCTTTCTTTGTCAAAATCCAGGTGTCCACAGGTATGTGGATTTACTTATGGATGTTTGATTCCAATTCATTGATCCAATTGTCTGTTTTTATGCTATACTGTGCAATTTTTATTACTAAAGCTCTGCAGTAAACTTTGAAATCAGGGATGGTGGCACCTCTAGAAGTTGTTCTATTGTACAGGATTGTTATAGCTATCTTGTGTGTGTATATATATATACATATATAATATATATTATATATTGTATATATATTATATGTGTATATATATTATATATATATGTATATATATTATATATGTGTATATATATATTAGTATGAAGTTGAGCATAATTCTTTAAAGGTCTATAAAGAATGGTGTTGTGATTTTGATGGTGATTGCATTGAATTCTGTAGATTGTTTTGATAAGATGGCCATTTCTATCTTGTATCCACCTACTTCACATAGAAACCTGGTGCAAAGAAACATTGACAAATTTTCATATGTTGAACCATCTCTGCATCTCTAGGCTGAAGCCTACTTCATTATGGTAGATGATCTTTTTAATGTGTTCTTGGATTTTGTTTACCAGTATTTTATTGAGTATTTTTGCATCAATGTCCATGAGGGGGATTGGTCTGTAATTCTCTTTCTTTGTTGAATCTTTGTATGGTTTAGGTATCAGGGTAACAGTGGCCTCATGAAATGAATTTTACAATGTTCCTTCTGTTTCTATTTTGTGGAATAGTTTGAGGAGTATTGGTATGCACTCTTTTTTGAAAGTCTAGTAGAACTCTTTACGAAAAACATTTGGCCTGGGCTTTTTTGATTGGGAAATTTTAATGACTGCTTCCATTTCCCTAGGCATTATAGGTCTATTTAAATTGTTTGGCTGATCTTATTGAACTTTGGTAAGTGGTATTTATCAATAAATTTTTTCATTTCTTTTAGATTTTCCAGTTTTGTGTAGTACTTTTTTTTTGAAGTATGACCTAATGATCCTCTGGATTTCCTCAGTGTCTGTTATGCCCCCCCCCTTTTACAGTTTGTTAATTTGGATATTCTCTCTCTGTCTTTTAGTTAGTTTTGATAAGGATTTTTCTATCTTTTGATTTTCTCAAAGAACCAACTCTCTGTCTCAATTATTCTTTGTATTGTTTGTTTTGTTTCTATTTTATTGATTTCATCACTCAATTTGATTATTGCCTGCTGTCTACTCCTCTTGTGTTTGTTTGCTTCTTTTTGTTTTAAAGCTTTCAAGTGTGTTGTTAATTCACTAGTATGAAATCTCTTCAAATTATTTATGCAGACACTTAGTGCTATGAACTTTCCTATAGCACCATTTTCTTTGTGTCCCCTAAGTTTGTGTATGTTGTTCATTCATTTCCATTGAATTCTAGGAAATCTTTAATTTCTTTCTTGTTTTTTCCTTGACTCAGTGACAATTTAGTAGAGAGTTATTCAGTTTCCATGAGTTCATAGACTTTCTGTGGTTTCTGTTGTTGTTCAAATCCAGCTTTAATCCACAGTTGTATGGTAGGATGCAGGGGGTTATTTAAAATTTCTTCTATCTGTTGAGACTTGCTTTATGTCTGAGTATATGGTCAATTTTGTAGAATGTTCCATGAGATGATGATAAGAAAGTATATTCTTGAGAGTTTTTTGGAGCTTCTAACAGAAGAGCACAGCTACTCACATGACTGAAGACTCCCCCCAACGGGAGAACTTATCCTTTTAGAGGAGGGATGAGAGGTGGATAGGTGGGGTTAGGTGGGGGGATTGGGAGGAAGGATGAGAGGGGGATCTGTGGTGGGTATGTAAAAATGAATAATTTTTAATAAAAATAAATAAAAAGAAAGTATATTCTCATGTTGGATTGAAATGTTTTATAGATATCTGTTAGGTCCATTTGGGTCATAATGTCTGTTAGCTCCAGTATTTCTCTGTTTAGTTTTTGTCTGGACGGTATGTCCTTGGTGAGAGTGGAGTATTAAAGTCTCCTACTATCAATGTGTAATTGAAGCTTGAGTAGTGTTTCTTTTACAAATATGGTTTCCTTCTGCTTGGGGCATTGATATTGAGGATTGAGATGTCATCTTAGTGGATTTTTCCTTTGATTAGTATGAAGTGTCCTCAATCTCTTTTGATTAATTTTGGTTTGAAGTCTACTTTGTTAGATATTGGAATAGTTACAGTATCTGGTTTCTTGGAGCCATTTGCTTAGAAAATCTTTTTCCAACCCTTTGCTCTGAGGAAATGTCTATCTTTAGTGTTGAGGTGTGTTTCTTGAATGCAGCAGGATGGATCATGGTGTCATATCCATTCTGTTAGTGTCTTTTTACTAGGGATTTAAGTCCATTGAAATTGAGAGATATCAATGACCAATGATTGTTAATTCCTGTTATTTTGTAGCAGTTGTTGATGGTGGCAGTGTGTGTGTGTGTGTGTGTGTGTGTGTGTGTGTGTGTGTGTGTGTATGTGTATTGTGTGTATGTGTGGGTGTGTATGCCTTCCTTAGGTTATGCTGGTGTGAGATTTTTTTTATTGCCTGTGTATTCATTTGGTGATATTTCTTTCATTTTGATAATATTCAATCATCAAAATTAAACCTAACACTTAATTTTCTTCCCAAATCTTATTGTTTTCTTTCTATTTCATATATACACAAGAAATATATTTTATATATAATAAATATATATAAAATTCAGCAAATATGATTGTTACTGTTATGGCTAATCTTTAGTAACTTTACTCTACTACTGTAATGTGTTTTGTAATTTATCAAATGATCTATCCTTCCATCATGGGTATCAGTAATTGAGACACATTTACCAGCTTCTCTCATCTAAAGGTCCTGCTTGAGTTTTTGGAATTTTATTACAAATAGAAAACTCTGTTACAATTTTTGAACAAGAATGAGGCTCCTTGTCTTATCTAACTCTGATTATTCTGTTTGCTGTCAATATTCCTAGCACATGTTTTATATCTTCACATTTCACTTGCAAATGCCAATGATAGTTTTGCAACAAATCAGCTGTCTGTATCTCAAAGACACTGGTAATCCTTACACTACCTTAGAAAAATAGCAATAAATAGTATCCACTTAAATAAAATTGATATGAAATTTTTTATTTCACTATGATATTGGAATATGGTTTACAATGTCAAACTTGGACTATGGAACCTAAAAAAAAATTATAGCTTGAAGATTTGTAATTAGCAATTAAAATATTTTAGTCTAAATATTAAATATTAAAACTGAAGCTGTGATAACTTTGATCTCACCCAAATGTCTGTCCCAGCATGTGTCGTCATGAGAACGCTTTGTATCCCAGCACTGGAAATGGTCTGACTAACTGCCCACAATTAAGTGGAAGGATATGTGCTCCCTTATCAGTTGTGTACAGTTTTTATTGTGTTGTTCAGTACAATCCTTTTGTGGCAGGTATGTCTACATGTAAACGTAAATACTCCTTCGAACTTTCTTCAGTTTCTTTGGATCAGGCCCCCATATCTCTGTTGGCACTTAGACCAAGTTGCACTCCTTGCTACTGCCAACCAAGTGGAAAAGCTGTCCAAGTGCATTATTCCACTTCTGTCATGGGCATCAGCAACTTTGTGTGTTTTCTTGCAGTGGCATCTGCAATGAGGAACTTGCTTTAACTACCCTGCCCACTATGCCTGCAGATCATTAAATAAATTAAAATGTAGTTACTTTTCAAAAACAAAAGTAGATAAATAAATAAATAAATAAAGAAAGAAAGAAAGAAAGAAAGAAAGAAAGAAAGAAAGAAAGGAAGAAAGACCATCTGACCCTCCAGCAATGAAGAGTCAAGCTTCAAGAAGGCAGCATATAAACTGAGCACAAATAAGTATTATGACCTATTCTCCCACTGTGTCATCCTGGTTTGTAGGACATACCTATTTTCTGTAGGGGACAAATAATTCACAGTGTGTTATTTGAATATCTCAGTAATTTTGCTTTATTTAATCAACTAAATGTAAAGCAATTCAAGTTTAGAATCTTTCCACTAAAAATTTGCATAAAATTTTCAGGTAGTTCTGCTACTGAGTTGGAAGTGTTTTTCAAATTATAACAATTAGCATATTTGTACACAGGCAAAAAATTATGAGAATTAATACTCTTTATAATTGAACAGTCAAATATAGGTATTATGCCATACCATGCTATTACTAAAATATTCAGCAATGCAGACTAATGCAGACTAAGACTGCCCCGTGAATGCACTTACTAAATTAAAAATGAAAAGAGATCTTACAAAGTTAAATGAACCACGTGTGTAGAAGAAAGGTAAAGTGTTGCAAATGAAATAAGTGGGTACTAGATATATTATTTAATTATCTTATTAACTTAATTACAACCAAAGAAATCATATAAAGTTTGATTTTTACTTTGATTTCTCTCAGTTCTTTTTCCCTCAATGTTGTACATTTAAAACAGAGATGTGATTGGCTCACTCATTACACTGTTTACACTTTGAACAATATCATATAATCATAATAAATTGGGAATAGAACCTTTATCTCCTGGAACTAATAATGCTCAAAGAGTGTTTCAGTTATTTAAGACAATATTCATTCAGAAATTAGAGATAACTCTACCTGAAAATTTAAGAGGAATGCTGGGTGTTGGTGGTGCATGCCTTTAATCCCAACACTTGGGAGGCAGAGGCAGTCAGGTCTCTTGAATTCTAGGCCAGCGTGGTCTACAAAGTGAGTTCCATAACAGTGAAAGCTGTTATACTGATAATTCCTGTCTCAAAAAAACAATTTATATACATACATGTTAATATGTATGTGTACACACACACACACACACACACACACACACACACACACACACATATATATATATATATGTATGTATGTATGCAATGGGGGAGTTGCACTTTGTAGTTCTAAAATATAATGAAGACATGAATGTTGAAAGATATGTGTTCATATCAAAGAACTAATAAGAATGTTGATTTCTTTTTAGAAACCCAATGTCTGCTTTCTACTCTTCATAAGTGAATTTTTGTGTGGTTCCATTGTGAAGTGGAATCTATCTTTTGTTCTAGAACAAGCATTCCCCAAAAATCTCTGACTCAGGTGCATGGAAAATGTGACATTTACATCTGGCTCAGTCATGAAATGCTGATTTATATTTTAAATATGTAGTCAGCTAGAGATCTGATAGCAGACAGGGAGTTGTTGCCTTTGTTCTAGCAAAGCCATGCAATGGCAAGGATCACATTCTTCACTACAGACAGATCAGCTACAGACTGTAGTGTTGGGTCAGATGAATTTTTCATGTACAAAATATATATGTGCACTTTTGTTCAACAGACAACAAAAATTCTTTATTGTCTTCTACATAGACAAAATCCTCCAAAACAAAATCAATGAGACATTGGTGCTCAAGCAGTGACTTTCATTTTGTTTGCTACAAACAATATAATCATCTTCTAATCAAGATTCTCAAGCATTATCACATTTAAGGAATGGGACCCGGAATTTGAAATTATAACAAACTGTTTATAATCTCTTATGAGTACATTTATTTCTATTATTCTGTTTCTCTCTTATGGTACAATAGCTTAGAGGTTATTGTTTTTCTTCAGTGTTGAAACTAGTTGTAAAGTTTGTGTGTAGAATATCATTATTTTGTCTATTCACTTTTTTATCAACCACTATGCAAACTGCCTTATTATTTTAAAGTTTTAAGCTCATTGTATGAAGTATTTTAGGCATACAATGATACCTTGTAAAGCAATAATGATTTGACATGGTGCTTCTAGAATCTTGTTATGATGTAACAAACAATGTCCCATCATCCTTGAGCACTATGTGAATGATTGAGTGTACCACATTATGCAGAATGCTACTTTTCTCCTGGGGCATATTTTTCCTACTAGTATCATGAAATAACATCTTTTTCAAAGTAAGAAATGAAATTTATTCTTTATTTTATTATTTGTTTTTGTATCTGAAACACATGCTTTTTTTTTTTTTTTTTTCCACTGCGGCATTCTTGGTGCTTCTTAAAGTGATGTTTGTAATCTTCCAGTTTTCGAATACCGTGGAAAACCATAAATATTAACAATGCCCTACTCTTCAAGTACTGGAGTGAATATATTTTATCTAATTAATTGCTCTTTTTATAACATTTAGTTAAAATTTATTTGATAATATTTGAATATATTTATGCCCACAGACCTTATGAAAAAGATTTACATTATAATTGTTTACCAGCATTACATTTGTTCTCTATATTCATAAAGACCATAAATGGTATTAAATCACAAAAATATTGTTATACACTACTTGTTAATTGCTTTGCACATTGTGAGGGTTTGTGTGTCTAAAGCATGTTTGAGGGAATTCATGAAAGATTGATGTTACTTTCTAGATCTCCTTCAAATTCAAAAGAATTCTTCTCTACCTCATTCATGTGAATACATGAAATTATATTTCTCACAAAATTATCAGTTTAGTCTATATTGAAGTAAATTTTAATATTAAATGTTACCAATTGTTATCGTTAGTCATCAAATTTGCTTAAATTAGAGACAACTATTGTTTTAAATATCAAATTGTGTTTTAAATATCAAAAGTTCTACAACTTTTGTAGAACAAGGCTTTCAGGGCATAGTGTGGCCTCCTTGAACTGTAAGTGCTGTGACTACTTTGGGACCTGCACTATTATTCCATTGACTTTCCATCAATAGAGAGGAAGAACTCATGAGACTCTGCTCCTCTGTAACCATTTATAGACAACAGTTCCTATGGGAAAGGGGCCCATAAGGCAACAGAACTCCTTGAGGGTTTACAGGCAATCAAACATTATTAAGCACGAGGTCACATATAGCCCAGTCCTTTTCCAAATGTATAGGTAGTTTATGGTTACTATGAGGAAGAGTATATGAGGTCATGCTCCTGTCCAAGGATATATAGACAGTACAAAGAAAACATACTGGTTCACCCAGGAACACCTGGGTAGAACTGTTTCTTGGTGTCTTACTCAGACACAATAGATTTTTGTTCACATATCTTAAAACATTTTCATTTTGTTTTAGAGCCATTTCTATTTATAAGTAAGATACATTAGTTTCTGTCAATGTGTGCATGGATTTTATTCATTTATCACTCATTCCTATGCTAGCAAGTGGCTCATGATTCATAAATGGGGCTTTCAATAAAGGAAATTTACTTAATGGTAGCAAGGATATAAAGAAAAGAGAAGGTGAAGCAGGCTGTTTGGGGCAGATTCTAGCATGTGAGAGGCTAAGGCGCAATGATTCTCACAAGGCCAGAATGGCTAAATAACAAGATTCTAAGTAAAAACAAAAAAGCAAACATTAGTGTGGAAGGAATGTGGGAGGGAGGAGTGTGGAGATATATTGTGTACCTCAATAAAGCTTGCCTGGGTATCAAAGGACAAAGTCAGCCACTAAATTAGACATAGAGGTCAGGCACTGGTGGCACACACCTTTAATTCTGTCACTAGGGAGGCAGAGGTCCACCCAGATCTCCATGAGTTCAAGGCCACCCAGAGTCAATCGTGGTGGCATATGCCTTTAATCCCAGCACTTGACATGTTGTGCCTTTGCTACCAAGTATTTGGGAAGCTCACACACCTTTAATCCAAGCACTAGGAAGGAAGGAAGATGGCAGGGCACAGAAAAGTATATAAGGCGTGAGTAAACAGAAAGTCTTGCTCTTGAGGATGAGTATTTTGTAGAGGTAAGCTAGTGGCTGGCTTCTTCTACTTCTCTGATCTTTCAGCTTCCACCCCAATACCTAGCTCTGGGTTTTCTATTAATAAGAACATTTAGCAATTCATATTACAGGGAATGTAGGGAAAGGAGGGAGAAAATGATGTAATTACATTATAATATCAAAAAATAAAAGATATATTTTTAATTTATTTATTCTTCTCTCATATATTACATCCCAGCTGCAATTTCCCTTCCCACCACTTCTCCCAGTCCCAGCCCCCACTTCCTCTCCTCCGCAGATCCACTCCTCCTCTGCTCCCCATCAGAAAAGATCAGGACTCCCAGGTATATCAAATGAACATGGCCTAAAAAAGTGACAATAAGTCTAAGTCATACCCCCATATCAAGGATGGACAAGGCAAGTCAGTAGGAGGTAAAGGTCCCAAAAGTAGACAAAAGCGTCAGAGCCAACCCTCAGCCCCGCTCTTAGGAGTCCCACAAGAACACTAAACTACACAAACACACCATATATGCAGAGAACCTAGGTCAGACCCCTGCAGGCAACATGATTTTGGCCTCAGTGTCCATGAGCCCTTACAAGTCCTGCTTAATTGATTGTATGGACCATGTTCTCCTGGTGTCCTCAACCCCTCTGGCTCCTACAATCCTTCCTTCCCCTTTCCTGGGCTTGGCCTAATGTAATGTTTGCCTGTGAGTCTCTTCATCTGCTCCCATCAGCATCTGGATGAAGCCTGTCTGATGATGATTGTGCTAGGCTCTGGTTTATGATTTATTTATTTATTTTATTTTATTTTATTTTTGGTCAGTCTTGTTTGGTTCTATCCTAGGTCTCTGGGCCAGTTTCTGGTTCCTGACCCTCTAGGTAGTAGCAGGTATGGTGTCCCTCTCATGACCTGTGCCTCAAGTTGGACCAGTCAATGGCTGGCCACCAAAACTACCCTATCATATCTTATAGGCAGAACAGATTGTAGGTTGAAGGTTTTGTAGCTGGGTTATTGTTCCAGTCCCTTCGCTGGAATTCTTGTCCGGTTACAGAAGATGGACAGTTCAGGCTCCATATCCCCCATTGTTAGGCGTCTTTGCTTGCTTCACTCTCTTAGATTTCCATTGAACTAGGTTTCCACATTGCCCTAGAAATGCCCAATTTTTAAAGGCAGACATATATATATATATATATATATATATATATATATATATATATATAGAGAGAGAGAGAGAGAGAGAGAGAGAGAGAGAGACAGACAGACAGAGACAGAGACAGAGACAGAAAGACATATAGACACATGAAGACAGACTGATGGATAGAGGAGGAGGAGAAAGAAGCAATGGAAAGAGAAGACAGAAGTGGGTATTTGGGGCCCCAACACTGCAACAAGACAAATTTCAAATGACTTATCTTCCATCCCCAATGTCCTTTATTTTAAATATTGCACTAGCTCTGGATAGCATCACTCGTTGATGGCCAAGCCTTATCACATGAGTCTATGGGAGATATTTAAAATACAAATAATAATATTTCTCATTTCTTTTTTATTTATTTTTCTTATTTTACAATTTGATATTTACCATTTTGGGTATATATGCTTAATTATTTTACTACTCATATCTTTTGTAATGTGTGTTCAAATTTGCAGTTTTTTATTCTTCATTAATATACCTAGAATTCTATGGCTCATGTTTGAGCAGTCATGTTGGTGAGACTTTATGAGTGCAGCTTCTGGCATTAGTAGGAGACACAGTCTCTAAGCATACTCTCTAATCCTGTGCCTCTTACAATTTTCATTTGTTAGGACCTATAGGTTATACATGTAGATAGAAATATATAAGCATAACAACTATGGAGATATATCTATTTATTTATTCATGGGGAAATATCTTCATATACATTTAAACACATATATTTAAAACACAGAGATAAAAATAAGGGTCAGTTCATGCAATCAAGGATGCTGACATGTTCAAATGTATAGGATAGAACTTCAGGACAGTGGTCTAAACAAATTGACACAAAATTAAATATTGTTCTCATACTTTTGTTTTATCTCATGTTTCTGATGGTGTTTTCACTCATTTTAAATATGCTTATTAACATTCATTTTTCTTTGTATTAAATGCAATAGGGTATGTTAAATCTCAAATATGTCACTTTGTTAATTTTTATTAATGTGAATTCTAATTTCAGAATATTTTATGATGAGAAAATTA